>NC_090930.1:1281218592-1281523116 GCF_040938575.1 Ambystoma mexicanum | reverse complement strand
GGGGTTCAGATGACTGAAAAAAGTAAGCCGGTGGTGTGGAGAAGAATAAATAATATAGGTAAAGCTATACAATTAAAACAGTTGTTTGTTCTACAACATCTACATTCTAGTGGCTGAGTTGGGTCATTTGTGTGCCGAAAAATAGGAATTTGAGGGCCATTCTGACAGAAGATCACTGTTTAAGACGGGGGGATTTTTGGTCAGAATGGTGCAGAATCTCTATTTTTAGGCACAGAAATACCATGAATGCACTGTACAGTGAGTGTGAGTTATAAATCAAATATTATGGTGACAATCTACTTACTTGTTTTCAAAAATGAGTAGTTTGCTTCTTAGTTGTTCTTTGTAAATCAAAATCGGCTGCTTCTATTCAGAAGAATGGGCTTCACTGCAATTGTAAAAGAAAGAAATTAGTAATTTGGTTGCTATATAGCACTGTTTTTATTTTAGACATAGATTTTTTTAAATTGAAATGCTCAGCGCCTTCCTGAAAACTATTAAAACTATATTATGACTAAGAGTAGGAAAGAAAATATCTTTACTATGGTTTGTGGAATTCATAATCTACCAACGTATACCACTATTCTTGTAACTAAGCTTTTCCACATAATAGTGAGTCATTGTCATCATAGCTCTCAACCATGTGTGTCGCAAAGGCGGGTGAAATCACCTGATTTTGTTTTTGGCGGGTGAGACACCCATTGGAATGATTGGGCGTGCAGGAGGCTTGGCGGGTGAGTTAGTCCTTTACAAGGCGGGTGACACCCGCCAAAAGCGTATGAGTTGAGAGCTATGTGTCATAGCCTGCTTTTGCACATAACAGTGAGTGAATGTCATTGTCTGCTTGTCCTATATAAATGTATGTAAGTACTTAGATAAACGAAAAAAATTAAAACCAATTATGTGTTTGTACAAATATTATTGTTTGAGATTTGATCATAGAGTGTGTATGTTATTTTGTGTGATTATATGTCGTGTATATATTTTATTTCAAAAATGTTAGTTTAATAGTATTTGCATGTGTGTGTGTGTGTGTGTGTGTGTATGAAGAAATTAAACGATATAAAGATTTGTAAGTGACAGGTCATTTTAGGACAATGAAACAATGATCGTCCATTCATTTTTCAGATTATAGAAGATAAAAGTCAGTTAGAAAATGTGTTCATGTACTGTGTAGAAGATATGCATACCTGTACTTTCTGTCCATGTATATGGATATGGACCAAGCTGCAAGTAGAAATATTGGAGATTTGTATAGTATTTCTCGTAGATCATGGTTGTCAATGGTATGAGACTTGTACTCCGAGAGATACACCGTACATTTGTAGTGCTGCTCTATGATGATGCAGTTACATGTAGAGTTATTGGATTTGATTGGTGGATGGTCATGTGATTGCTTAGCTACATCCAATGAGGGAATGGCACAGAGAGTGAAATCGAAATGGTAGAAGGGCTGTACATGTTACGATATGTTCGCGGACATGGCGGTAGTTCTAGGACACCGCATATTACATCCGGGGAATTTGGGGAGGGGAGGTATGGAAATGAGATTGGATGAAGCAAGGTGTTGTTTTTGCAGAGAGAAGAACAGATAGCTATGGCTGAGTGTTTCAAAACACAGATTGTATGGATTTTGGGAGACTCGTGGATTCATTGGTTGAAGGTGCATGCAGAAAGCTGTGGAGTATATATAGATCTTGGATTCCCACATGTGGAAGTGCACTGGCATGGAGTGCGTGGAATGAAGTGGTTGGACTTGCTACCTCTCTGTGCAACTTTGAAGATAGAGGAACATCCAGACATAATTGTAATTCATTTTAGAGGGAACAGTTTAGGACATGTGTCTGGAATTTCTTTGCAATTTGCAATGAAAGAAGGACTTCAGAAGATAATGAACATGTTTCCAAACTCTAAAATAATTTTTTCACGGATTGCGCAGAGACAAGTGTGCCTTTGTTCTTTCTCATGTGGTCCACAAATGGAGAAAGCAAGGCGTAATGTTAATAAGGCTGTTTGTGCCTTCCTAAGAGATTTTGGCATGTCCTCTTTTAACAATGAAAATATTTTGTTTCGTAGTACATACATTTTTCGCAAAGATGGAGTCCATCTTACTTATGCTGGCAATCAGATTTTTCTGAGAAATGTACAAAATGCATTGCGACCTTTTTTAGAAATACAGCCTTCATTTTGAAGTACGTTTTACGTAGTTAAAATGTTTTACATTCAAACACCTCCCAAAGGCTCTTTTCAGAGCCACCACTTCCTGTTAGAGAAAAATGCATTGGTTTCAATAGGGTAGCAATGCAATTGTTTTTCTGTTCGCGCACCGTTCGCGGACTTTCACAAAATGGAAATGCCTATGCTTTATGTATCTTCACTTCTATTTATTAACTGTGAAAGGCGGCTCTGGAAAGAGCCTTATTTTTTTTTTGATTTTTGTTATTTTGTATTTTCTTTGTTCTTTTTATACACGACACACTAGGAGAGGAGGGAAACGAGGGCAAAGGGAGGGGGACACCAACCACAGGGATAAGAAAGGGCGAGCTGAGAGAGGAAGATGTAGAGTGGGTTTTATTTGGGTAGTGAGCAGGTCTTCTGGTGCTCTGAGACGATCGTCTCAAAAGCACTCCGAAGTCGTTCCCCCCTGCAGAGTACTGTGTCACAGTACACACATACAACTGTGACCCTCGAAAGGTAAGGGTCATCAGAATTCTGTATGGCCTGTGAGGCAGCTTAAGGAAGACGCTGTCCCACAGAGGTGTTCCTTGTGGTGACAGGATCAGGAACGGAGGATGAAGTAGAGGCAATCAACCTACCACGCTTCTCGCAAGGTACAACCTTGCAAATGGCCCCAGTGTGGAATGAGCGCAGGTGTCGCTTCATGGTAGTGGTCCCAAAGCTATACGAACCATGCTTCCCGCGATGAGTACCATTTTGCACTCATTACAGGAGACACAGTTTGCATGAGACTTAGGACCGTTTCCATGAACGGTAAACAACCGCCACACCCAAGATTCACGCCGAGGGCGGGTAGTAGGTATTTCCTCTAACTCATTCTCGTCATCCTCTTCTTCCTCCTCTGTATCCTCACTCCTGTTCCCCACTTCAGGCCCTTGGGGAAATGGTGGTGGTGGAGGGGGTGGGGATGGTGCTGAGGCAGATGTAGCACCATGTGGTAATAGTCGAGCCATGGATGTCATAGGCTTGGAGATGGAAATCTCAAAATCTGCAAAGTATGCAGCAAAATGCAGTGTGCTCTGTGGAATAGTCAGAAACACAATGAGAATGCGCTCTAGGGTGTGGTCATATCGGGGGGCTTGTGCGCGGGTCGCGGACATGCCCGCCGTCCGCAAGACAGATCGAACATCAAAAAAGGTTCAAAAAGTCACAAAAACTATGTGGAAAGTTAGGATTAGTATGTGGGATTTGTGGTATGGTGACCTTTTAATGAGAAATATTGTGGATTACTTGGAAATGTACTTTTAAACTGGTCGGGGACACGAACAGTGTCCGCATTTAGAGCACGAGATGAGCGTGGGCGCGGTCACATGATTGTTTTGTGAGCATGTTCGCTAAGGTTGCGGTCGTCATCAATGACATTTGTGGTGTCATCTTTGATGTCCTGGGTGTTAGTCTTAGCAGTGCACGGTGGCGGCGTGAGTTATGGTTGCTTATCTTACCATAACTGCCGAATTTCAGGGGTTTTTCGGTTTTACTTTGAACCATAACGTCCCTTTAAAAACGTTTTTTCACTGAATTTCATAGGTTTTTAGTAGCACAACGTAACCATAACGTCCCTTTAACAACGTTTTTTTACTGAATTTCATATGTTTTTAGTAGCGCAACATAACCATAACGTCCCTTTAACAAAGTTTTTTTACTGAATATATATATATATATATATATATATATATATATATATATATATATACTGAATATATATGTATATACTGAATATATATATATATATATACATATATATACATATATATATATATATATATATATATATATATACATATATATATATATATATATATATATATATATATATATATATATATATTCAGTGAAAAAACTTTGTTAAAGGATGTTATGGTTAAGTTGCGCTACTAAAAACCTATGAAATTCAGTAAAAAAGAACATACTTGAAGGATAAGTCTACGAATATAGTACATTTACAATTTTTAGTTCCTGACTGTTATTGAAGAAACTCATGTAGCCTAGATATGTCAGGAAAGGAAAAAAGGGAGAGTCAGACACGTCATGTCATCAGTGATGTCATCAATGACATTTGTGATGTCATCTTTGATGTCCTGGGTGTTAGGCATAGCCGTGCACGGTGGTGGCGTGAGTTATGGTTGCTTAGTTTACCAAAACTGGCGAATTTCAAGGGTTTTTCGGTTTTACTTGGAACCATAACGTCCCTTTAACAAAGTTTTTTCACTGAATTTCATAGGTTTTTAGTAGCGCAACTTAACCATAACGTCCCTTTAACAAAGTTTTTTTTACTGAATTTCATAGGTTTTTAGTAGCGCAACGTAACCATAACGTCCCTTTAAGAAAGTTTTTTCACTGAATTTCATAGGTTTTTAGTAGCGCAACTTAACAATAATAACTTTGACTCTATGTACATGTAATATGGAACATAATGAACCCCTTCTACTGAACTTGATGTCCGCAAACTCTTTTAATGTCCGCGGACATGTTCAGAGAACAGTACCACTACCTAAAAACTCTGGGGGGGTATGTTTGATTGTTATATCATAACATAGGAACATTTAACAAATTCAAAAAGCAGCACACATACACATTATATGTAGTAATACATAAGAAATGTAACCCATATATGTATCACTCTAACCATTCATTTAAATACAATATGTTCTAAAATGGAATATACCAAAAGAAGATAAATTGGTTTCCAACATAATTACCTCACAGACACTAGAGAACTAAGAGCAAGACCAGACCTACAGAGTACTTAGAACATATCTTACCTGAAATAGTAGGTGTACTTCATTTTACTCATATATTTATAAACTTTCTGTATTAGATAAAAAAAATATATTATCTTTTTCTTTTCTCACAGAAATGTCTAGTACTCTGGAATGGCCAGTGGAGCATTTCCCACATGAGGAAATGTCAGAAGATAGTGAAACTAATGGTAAACACTTTACAATATAAACCATTTAATTATTATTATTTTATATACATTTAACATATATTTATATTATTTTGTACAGAGCATACCAAAATAGAAAATACCTCTGAAGAAACTGTTATGGATAACACTCTTGACAGCATAAAAGAAAACATGGATCTATTGTTGACCAATTTTAATAATTTGAAAACTTTTGTTGAAGATCATTTTAAAACAAAAACCTCATACCATTGTCCCACATGTACTTGTCCCCCCTCACCATATCCCAGTCAATTATCCCCAAACCCTCTCCATAACCCAAAACGTTTTGATGTGACTTCCATCCCTTCTTCACCTGATACCAATCATTTTGAAACCCCTAATTCTCCTGTTTTTGTTTCCGTTTCTGCCTCACCTTTTCTGTCATAAATTATTAATATATGTTAAATAAAGTTACATTTTATATTGTGTTGTAATTAGTTTCCGTTTTTAAAAAAAAAACAATGTAGGTGTCCGCGGACAGCGCGGGTGTTCTGAAATGTTCGTAAATAAATGAAAATGGAGGTGTCCTGAAGAACACTATACCTGTCCGTACTGTTCGCTAGCAAGTTGAAACTGTTCTAAGAACACACGCGGTGTCCTGAAATGTTTGTAAAGAAATGAAAATTAAAGTGTCCTGAAGAACACTATACCTGTCGGTAGTGTTCGCTAGCAAGTTGAAACTGTTCTAAGAACACACGCGGTGCCCTGAAATGTTAGTAAAGAAATGAAAATTAAAGTGTCCTGAAGAACACTATACCTGTCCATAGTGTTCGCTAGCAAGTTGAAACTGTTCTAAGAACACAATTGGTGTCTTGAAATGTTCGTAAATAAACGAAAATGGAGGTGTCCTGAAGAACAGTATACCTGTCCGTAGTGTTCGCTAGCAAGTTGAAACTGTTCTAAGAACACAATTGGTGTCCTGAAATGTTCGTAAAGAAATGAAAATTAAAGTGTCCTGAAGAACACTATACCTGTCCGTAGTGTTCGCTAGCAAGTTGAAACTGTTCTAAGAACACACGCGGTGTCCTGAAATGTTCGTAAAGAAATGAAAATTAAAGTGTCCTAACGAACAGTATACCTGTCCGTAGTGTTCGCTAGCAAGTTGAAACTGTTCTAAGAACACAATTGGTGTCCTGAAATGTTCGTAAAGAAATGAAAATTAAAGTGTCCTGAAGAACACTATACCTGTCCGTAGTGTTCGCTAGCAAGTTGAAACTGTTCTAAGAACACACGCGGTGTCCTGAAATGTTCGTAAAGAAATGAAAATTAAAGTGTCCTGAAGAACAGTATACCTGTCTGTAGTGTTCGCTAGCAAGTTGAAACTGTTCTAAGAACACAATTGGTGTCCTGAAATGTTCGTAAAGAAATGAAAATTAAAGTGTCCTAAAGCACACTATGCCTGTCCGTAGTGTTCGCTAGCAAGTTGAAACTGTTCTAAGAACACACGCCATGTCCTGAAATGTTAGTAAAGAAACGAAAATTAAAGTGTCCTGAAGAACACTATACCTGTCCGTAGTGTTCGCTAGCAAGTTGAAACTGTTCTAAGAACACAATTGGTGTCTTGAAATGTTCGTAAATAAATGAAAATGGAGGTGTCCCGAAGAACAGTATACTTTTCCGTAATGTTCGCTAGCAAGTTGAAACTGTTCTAAGAACACAAGTAGTGTCCTGAAATGTTCGTAAATAAACAAAATTGGAGGTGTCCTGAAGAACACTCTAGCTGTCCATACTGTTCGCTACCAACTTCAAACTGTTCTAGAACACATGCGGTGTCCAGAAATGTTCGTTTGACGTGTGACACACTTTTAATTACTTCAGGACCCGAACAGTGTCCACAGAACATCAACGTGCATGCTCAAACCAATGTCCGTGCATTTTGTGTCCTGCGGACAGGCGCTTCCTGCGCGGACATGTTCGCGAAGGGATCATGTGACCGCACCCACGCTGATCGTGTGTTCTGAATGCGGACACTGTTCGTGTCCCCGAACAATTTAAAATTACATTTTCAAGTAATCCACAATATTTTTTAATAAAAACTCACCATAGCACAAGTCCCACTTACTAATCATGAGTTTCTACATACTTTTTGAAACTTTTTGAACCTTTTTTGTGTACAAGCACCCCTATAAAAGACCACGCCCTAGAGCTTATTCTCATTGTGTTTCTGACTATTCTTCAGAGCACTGCGATTTTTCCTGCCAGTTACAGATATCCATCAAGAACCTGATGGCAACCATGGCTCTACTGCTGCCACCTGGTGCTGTATCCGCCTCAGCACCACCCCCACCCCCTCCACCACTACCATCTTCCCAAGGGCCTGAAGAGGGGAACAGGAGTGAGGATGCAGAGGAGGAAGAAGAGGATGACGAGAATGAGGTAGAGGAAATCCCTACTACCCGTACTAGGCATGAGTCTTGGGTGTGGCGGTTGTTTACCATTCATGGGAATGGTCCTAAGGCTCATGCGAGCCGTGTCACCTGCAATGAGTGCAAAATGGTACTCAGTCGGCATGGTTCGTACAGCTTTGGGACCACTACCATGAAGCGACACCTAAGGTCATTTCACTCTGGGGCCATTCGCAAGGTTGGACCTTGCGAGGAGCGTAGTAGGTTCATTTCCTCTACTTCATCCTCTGTTTCTGACCCTGTCACCAAAAGGACCACCTCTGTTGGACAGCGTCTTCCTCAAGCTGCCTCACAGGCCATACAGAATTCTGATGACCCTTACCTTTCGAGGGTCACAGTTGTATGTATGTACTGCGACACAGTACTCTGCAGGGGGGAGTGACTTTGCAGTGCTTTTGAGACTATCGTCTCAGAGCACGAGAAGACCTGCTCACTATCCAAATAAAACCCACTCTACATCTTCCTCTCTCAGCTTGCCCTTTCTTATCCCTGTGGTTGGTGTCCCCCTTTCCCCTCCTCTCCTATTGTGTCGTGTATAAAAAACCCAAAAAAATACAAAATAACAAAACTCCCAAAAAAATAAGGCTCTTTTCAGAGCCACCTTTCACAGTTAAAAAATAGAAGTGAAAATAAATGAAGCAGGGCCCTTTGTATTTTTTAGAAGTTCGCGGACAGTCTGCGGACATCTAAAAATTTGGGGTGCTACCCTATCATAACCATTGCAATTTTCTCTGGGAGGAAGTAGTGGCTCTGAAAAGAGCCTTTGGGAGGTGTTTTTATGTCAAAAATTATAAATACTCAACACCTACTTCAAAATGGATGCTGTAATTCTAAAAAAAGGTTGCCATGCATTTCGTACATTTCTCAGAAAAATCTGATTGCCAGCATAAGTAAGATGGACTCCATCTCTGCGAAAAATGTACGTACTACGAAACATAATATTTTCATTGTGAAAAGAGGACATGCCAAAATCTCTTAGAAAGGCACAAACAGCCTTATTAACATTGCGCCTTGCTTTTTCCATTTGTGGACCAAATGAAGAAGAACGAAGCCACATTTGTCTCTGCGCAATCCGTGAAAATATTACTTGAGAATTAGGAAACATGTCCATGACCTTCCCAAGTCCTTCTTTCATAGCAAAATGCAAAGAAATTCCAGACACATGTCCTAAACTGTTCCCTCCACAATGAATTACAATTATGTCTGGATGTTGCTCTGTCTCCAAAGTAGCACAGAGAGTTAGCAAGTCCAACCACTTCATTCCACGTACTCCATGCCAGTGTACTTCCATATGTGGAAATCCAAGATCTACAGCTACTCCACAGCTTTCTGCATGCACCTTCAACCAATGTATCCACAAATCTCCCAAAATCCAAACAATCTGATTTCTGAAACACACAGCCATAGCTATCTGTTGTTCTCTCAGCAGAAATAGCATCTGAGAAACTCTCTCCTGGCACAACACACCCACTAAACTTTCCTGACCAATCTCTTTCAGTGCTCATTCTCATTTGCATGACTTCTGAACCCAAAAATCCCCAGATGTAACACCCGATGTCCACGAACTACCGCCATGTCCGCGGACATATCGTAACATGAACAGCCCTTTTACCATTTCCACTTCACTCTCTGTGCCATTCCCTCACTGGATGTAGCTAAGAAGTCACATGACCATCCACCAATCACATTCAAGACCTCTACATCTAACTTCATCATCATAGATCAGCACTGCAAATGTACTGTGAATCTCTCTGAGTACAAGTGTCATATCATTGGCAAGCACCATCTACAAGAAATACTGTACAAGTCTCCAAGATTTCTACTTGCAGCTCCATGCATATCCATATGCATGAACACAAACTACAGGTATGCATATTTTCTGTACAGTACATGAACACATTTTCAAACTGACTTTTAGCTTGTGTAATCTGTAAAATGAATCTACTGTCTTTTTTTCAATCTCCTAAAATCAACTGTCACTTATAAACCTTTATACTATTTACTTTCTTTATACACACACACACACACTCAAATCATGTTAAACTAACATTTGTGAAATGAAATATATAGACTACATATATTCAAACAAAATTGCATGCATGCACACTCGATGTTCAAATCTCAAAAAATAATACTTATACAATTACATAAATTCTTTTATTTATTTATGTATTTATTTATTTAATTACTTTAATTTAAGCATGACATTGAGGCACTATTACCTGGAAGAGCTTAGTTACAGAAATAGTGGTATTCAGTGGTATATTATGAATTTCACAAGACATAGTAAAGATATTTTGTTTGCTACAGTTAGTCATTGCAATACAATGTGTTCATTAAGAACATATCATATGTATTGAACTGGTGCGACGTATCTTATGTAAATAAGATAGTTTTAATGGTTTTTAGGAAGGCGCTGAGGATTTCAATTAAAAAAATCAATGTTTAAATTAAAAACAGTGCAATATAAAAACAAAATTACTAATTTGTTTCTTTTACAATTGCAGTGAAGACCATTCTGCTGAAAAGAAGCAGCAGAATTTGAAGCACAAAGAAGAACTAAGAAGTAACCTGTTCATTTTAGAAAACAAGTAAGTAGAATATCACCATAATATTTGTATTATTACTCAAAAACACTGTAAAGTTAATTCATGATATTTCTGTGCCTAAAAATAGAGATTGTGCACCATTCTGTCCAAAAATACCCATGTCTTAAACAGCGATTTACAGCCAGTATGGCCCACAAATCCCTATTTTTGGACACACAAATTACCCAAATCAACCGCTAGAATTTTGATATTATAGAACAAACAACTGTTTTAATTGTATACATTAGATTTACTATTTGTACTTCTCCACACCACTAGCTTACTTTTTTCTGTCATCCGAACCCCAGTTTAGTACCACATGAATTCAAGAATACCCATCCCTACTAGTTGTAGTTGCCAATGCACAATCACACACCATTACATACATCTTTATCATCTTACTCAAACACTCATGCACACAGCACACATACATTGCAGAACACCCCAACCCAAGTCCGTAGAAAGCAACACAGAAGTAGAGCAAATGAAAATAAAAGTGTCAAACATAAGCATCCATCTCTAGCAGAATTTGTAAAAAAAAGTTGAAACAAAACAGCCAATACAGTCATTTAGTGAAACACAAGAAGTTTCAAGTTCAAAAACTTTGCCTCCTCTATCAAAATGTAAAACAAACCAAAAAACAATTAACAGAAAATCAGCTATCACTACAGATAAAACTGCTTCTTTAAATTTTGATATAGTGCAAAGTAAGCATACCAAGAAAAGCATTTTAGCCAAAATGTACCGTCACAAAGTCCTTAAAAATCTTATAAAAACAGGAGAGAAATGCTTAAAACCTATCGTAGGAAATTAATCTTAGAAGCGTTGAAAGACAATTCTTCTCAAAAGAAAGTTATTTATTTTAGTGTTAAACAAAATGAAACCACTAACAAAACTAATAACTAAATTACAAAAAAGACTTCTCAATAAATGAAATGTCAACAGAAAGAACTTCTTAAGTATCTGCGGAGGTGAATGGAATCACACTACGAGCACAGAACCATACTTTAATGAAGAAGTGTACAAAGAAAAGCAAACAAATACACTTGCCATACATAGCAGTGGTCGAGGTTATGAAAAAGTGAATAATACCATAATGGAACAAGAAGTACTCCTTTCAAAAATATGCCCTGAAAACTTAGAATTACCCCTCCATTCAACTGAATCAGAAAATCTAGTGTACAAATGGCCATGCACGTCAATGTGTAACATTCCCAAACAATTTTTCAAGTCTTTACGCCAATTCCTCAATCAATATGTAAAAAGCAAAGACAAACTCAAAATTAAACTACTGCAAAATATGGATACCTGTCCAGTGCGCAAGTACACAGGACTACAAGGACATGCATTGGCCTGCATTACAGGACCTACTTGTAAAACCACCTTCCATGATATCAAAAGTATATCAACACATCATTCAACTATACGAAATCTAGTCTATAAACTTTACTATGCTAAAAGTCCTGCTTTAGCACTAGCAAATTTAAATAACATTCTTCTACATGGTACAGCAAAAGACCTACTTGAAGAAATTGACTATATCCAGAAAAAATATTTTGGAAGTGAAAGCCATTTACAGAATGAAATAGCTTTAAAACAAATTAGCAACAATTCTACACATGGCAACCTTTTACTAAACACATATGAAAAAGAAATACTAACATTTAAAAGTACATCAGCTGAAGTACCAAACCATGTGTGTGTATGTTGCCGCAGAACTTTTTTATAAAAGTAACACAACAACTGTAGACCTACCATACAAAATAGAAGACAATGAAGATACTAAATGGTTTGAATTAGCTCTCTACCTTGAAGCAGAAAACAAATACGAAATAATTGACCCCTTAATACTTTGCAGTTACTGCACTACAAAACTTGACAACAACCAAACTCCTTCACGTGCTATCACAAATAATTTGGAATTATACCCACTACCAAAACCCTACAACAACTTAATTTATATGAGAGCATCATAATTCAAACACTGCACCCATTTCAAGCAATAATGCACCTTCAACCAAAAACAGCAAAATTACATCCCTCTGAATTGGTAAAAGGCATTCGTGGAAAAGTAGTTTATTTACCATTAGATCTAAAAGAAAATATGCATACTCTATGAGTGCAACGTCCAATGCAGCAATCTTTAATTATCTTAGTAAATGAAGTACCTACAAAAGACAAAAAAATATGGCAACAGTTGGTAGATTTACATAAAGTTAGACATGCTTTGCAATATCTTAAAGAGAATAATGAATATTACAAAGAAATTAATATTGAAGAAAACTTGAAGGATAAAACTGAAATAATTCAAGAAACAGAAGAAGCTGGTCAATTTGAGCTCCTAGGTCCTGCTACAATATCAAATACTGTAGACCATTATACAATTCATCCTTTGCACTCTAATGACACCATAGAAGATGCGCTGGAAATGTACCAAATGCGTCAAACAAAAGGATCACCAATCAGCATATGGGAAAAAAGTATAGAAGCACATGCTTTTCCTCTACTCTTTCCTAGTGGCAAAGGATGAAGGTACGATGAAAGACCTATTCAAATTTCAGCTTCAGAATACTGCTCATTACGGATGTATTCTGAAGATCCCAGATTTAGACAAAATGTGGAATACATATTCCACCTACTCTTTGAAAGTGAACTAGCAACTTTATTTTACGGAGTTGCACACATATTAAAATCAGGATCACACTTTCAAAATATGACAGCTACACAATTATTACAAAAAGTGCAACAAAAGGATGAGATTTTACAATCAAATATTAAAAATCTATTAGCAAATATGCATGGTACTAAAGAGTACTGGTTCCGACGTCATGCAGATGTACGTTGTATGAACAGAAACCTTGGCCCACCCTCTTGGTTTGTTACATTAAGTTGTGCAGAATATGCATGGGAATATTTACATGATTTCCTAAGCATATCAAACAAAAACAAAACAAACATAGATATACTAACACCTGGAGAATTTTGTTCTTTGGATACTGTTAATGTTTCAAGATATTTTCACCATCACTTCATTGCTACGCTACATTTTATTTGTAATAAAACTGTTCCTCCCCTTGGAGAAGTGCAACACTTCTTTTGGAGAAAAGAATACCAGGCCAGAGGAGCACCACATATCCACATGCTTTTATGGATTAAAGATGCTCCTAAATTTGGTCAAGGCAGTGATGCCACTGTTTACAGTTTATTGAAAAATATGTCACTTGTGAAATTCCATTGGAAGCAACAAATAGTGATCTTCATGCACACATTTTACAATTTCAAAGACACAAATGTGGAAAATATTCTCGTTGCAAATACAAAAACAAAGGGAAATACTACAACAAATGCCAATTTGGTTTCCCTAGACCAGTTACAAATACAGGTCAAGTAAACAACCTCATTTCTTCAGTTAGACATAGGGCCTCATTACGACTCAGGCGGTAAGGGTTTTACGGCGGCGTAAACAGCGCCGACCCTTACCGCCTGAGTACGAGGTCCCTTAGCGCCATGGCGGATTTAACACCTGATTTTAGCATGTGTTAAAATCCATGGCGCTAAGGGACCATGGAGTTAATTACGCCACCGTAATTTACGGTGGCGTAATTAATGCCTTCCCCACTCCCATTATGTCCTATGGGGCAAAAATGGGAATGGGGAAGGGTAAATGGGGATTGGGGACTTACCGCCCCGCCAACATTAGAATGGGTCGGTAAGTCCGCCAACCACCATGGTGTAAACGTAGTTTAGGCCATGGTGGTAAAGTCACAGCCCAGGCGGTAATTTACCGCCTGGGTCGTAATGAGGCCCATAGTGTTAAAGGAAAGTCACCTAAAAATACATATTACATAAAAAGAAAAGAAGAAGAAAAATATATCAATGATTATAATGCAATCATTGCCCACTTATGCAATGCAAAGATAGATGTGCAGTACATTGCAGACAATTCTATTGCAGTTGCACGATATGTCACAGCATACTTAACCAAAGCAGAAAATACAGAGCTCCAAGACCTCTGGAATGACCTGTCATCAGATAAAACATTGTCTCAGAAATTATACAGCTTGGGCATAAAAATGCTCTCCCATAGAGAATGTGGATCATATGAAGCAGCTGATCGTTTAACTGGTACTGCATTGTATGGTAAATCTGAAAATATAGTATGGCTAGGTCTTGGTCCAGCTAAATCTAGAAAAAGAGTTCTAAAATCATACGAAGATATAGAAACAATAGCCAAACGTGATCCCAACAGCCAAGACATTTTAAAAAACAATTTATTGGACCATACTACCCAAACAGAAGTAATACTTTGGAAACCATGTGTCTATACCACATAGCCCAAAACTACACATACAAAAATAATATAAAATCTGATGAAAAAAAAAGCTAAATACAGAGTGACAAACTGTGAAGGCAGCTTAGTTAAACTCACCAAACC
Organism: Ambystoma mexicanum; assembly: GCF_040938575.1. Classification (NCBI taxonomy): domain Eukaryota; kingdom Metazoa; phylum Chordata; class Amphibia; order Caudata; family Ambystomatidae; genus Ambystoma; species Ambystoma mexicanum. The sequence continues at coordinate 1,281,508,503 of NC_090930.1, read as the reverse complement.
AAATGTAATTAATCATATCAAATTGTCATTAAAGACTCCTCAACATAAAGAAGTATTTTACATGTCCCTGCTACAACTCTTTAAACCATGGAGAAAAGAAGAAGAATACTAGATAACTATGACTCATATGAAGATGCTTTCAAAGCAAATGAAAGCACTATAACTGATGTAAACTTTACACAGTACAAAACAATGTTGCACAATGAACAGCAACACAAAGAAGAACTCCAGGCCCAACTAGATAAAGAAACTCCTGACGGTAGTCAACCTTCTGTAACAGGAAGCCAAGAACCACTGGGAGAACCACTAATAATTAATGAGGCAGAATTAGCTATGATAGAAGTAGAAAACACCATGGGCCTCATTACGACCCTGGCGGTAAGGGGTTAACGCCAGCGTTAGCTGCGCCGACCCCTTACCGCCAATTACGAGGTCCCTTAGCGCCATGGCGCTTTTAACACCTGCTTTTAGCAGGTGTTAAAATCCATGGCGCTAAGGGACCATGGAGTTAATTACGCCACCGTAATTTACGGTGGCGTAATTAACGCCTTCCCCACTCCCATTGTGCCCTATGGGGCAAAAATGGGAATGGGGAAGGGTAAATGGGGATTGGGGACTTACCGCCCCCGCCAACCTCGGAATGGGGCGGTAAGTCCGCCAACCACCATGGCGTAAACGTAGTTTACGCCATGGTGGTAAAGTCACGGCCCAGGCGGTAACTTACCGCCTGGGTCGTAATGAGGCCCCATGTGTCAGTATGAAGATAAAGAAGACTTAACTATACTACAATCAAAACTAAACAATGAGCAACGTAGCATTTTTCAAGAAGTAACAAAACAAATTGCACATGGTGTACAACATGAAAATAAAGAATGTTCCTGCCATAATTATAATCCTATACTACTGTACGTCAGTGGTGAAGCTGGTTCTGGCAAAACATTCCTAATCAAAATCATCAGTAAGTTCCTTCAACAATTGACAAACAACAAACTGTCAGCTGTTATCACTGCCCCCACAGGTTTAGCTGCCTACAACATGTCATGTTACACCGATTACTACTATTGCCAGTAGAACAGCAAAACAAATTAGACTATTACAAACATTCTGCAGAAGCTGCAATGGAACTACGCAGAGTATTGAAACAAATGAAAATGCTACTAATAGATGAAGTGAGCATGGTCTCCAACCTAATGTTGGCTTTCATTCACCTCAGATTACAAGACGTACTCAAAACAAACTATGAAGAGCTCTTTGCAGGAAAACACATTGTTTTCAGAGATCTTTTTCAATTGACACCAGTAAAAGGTGAGCCTATTTTTAAAACATTAGGACACAAACTCTGCCGTAAAACTGTTGGTAGCATTGGAAATGTCAACCTTTGTCAACATTTCCAATACAGAGAATGAACAGAAAACATGCGTCAATCTGCAGATCTCACTTATGCCAACATCTTAAAAAGTATCAGAGTTGGTATACTTTCTAAAAAAGCAGAAGCAATATTGAAAACCCGGCACATTAATGCACTTTATGGCGATAATGCATGTGCTACAGATGTTATGGAACAATTAGCCCACAAAAATGTCAATTGTATGGCCTTAATGCAAACTCTTGCAAGCTGTTTCAAATTCAATGAAATAATGTTAAGTAAAGAAATGCAACCAATAATGGAAATTAGCGCCACAGACAAACTAGATGTACATGGCATGACACTACCCATGTGTGTCCAATCCACAACAAGACTAAATAGTTTAGAAAAATCAATCTCAAACACAGCAGGCTTAGAAAAGATATTAAAATGATCCTTAAATTGCAGAGTAATGCTTAAACATAACCTTGACGTGGACCAAGGACTAGTTAATGGAGCACTGGGTACAGTTGTTGGCTTTCAAACATACCCACGTGACAACAACATTCAGTTTGTCAATATTCTCTTTGACAAACTTTCAGAAGTAAAAAGGATAGGACGCTCAACAGCTCGATTCCTTCTCTTCAAAGACATGTATGTATGCAGAGAACAATGTTCTCTAACTCTTGCATACGCAGTCACCATTCATAAATCACAAGGTCTTGCCCTAGACAAAGCAATGATAGATATTGGTAACACAGTCTTTAAAGAAGGCATGAGCTATGTGGCACTATCACGCTTACGTACACTTGACGGTCTATTTCTAATCAACTTTGATGCAAGTAAAGTAAACGCTGATATTCCTTGCATTTTAGAATACAATAGACTTTGCTCACTATACACCCCCCACATAAACACATATTCTGTTCCACAAAAAGTAAAACATTATAAAAGAAAAATAAATCAAACAGAAATGCAACAGGATGTCACTGAAAATCCTCCAAAGAGAGTTAAAGAAACTAATACTTCATCAAGTACCACAAGCAAAAAAGAATCAATTAGGGAAAGTAAACCAGGCACTTCTCCAAAGAAGGAAGACAAACACCAAAAAAAGCAGTCAAATACAGAACTACCTGCTTCATTTAAACTCTCAAATTTAGTTGGTGTAAGTTGCTACACAAATGTAGCAATGAATATTCTATTTCAATTACCACCAATTGTTGACAACATTTACTTACACAGTACGGACCCCTTGTGTTTGCAAATGTTAGTACTTCATAGAAACACAACAAACAATCCTGAAAACATGTATAGTGTTTATGGAATAAGACAACAATTGGACTACTTTGCTGGAATGGTGACATTCACTATAAACTCACAGGAAGATCCACAATAATTTCTAATGTACTTACTACAACTACTGGAAAACAAAAACATACCTATAAATGAAATCTTCCAGATTTCATACATTTGGCAACATACATGCACTCTCTGCAACAATGTGACACAAGAACAAATCCCCAATGAACGCTTCGTATATATATCAATACCTAATTGTGAATCAATTCCATTTCAGCAACTTGTACAAAATGCAAACCATGGTAGATTATGTTCTACCTGCAATTCAGATAATCGCTCCACGTTAGTAATACAAACACATAGTAAATACGTAATACTAATGCTTCTACGTTACAATGCAGATGGTACCAAAAACAACTGCAAGCTGACTGGATTCACACATGGTCAAATATCACTTGGTAAGAAAACCTTCACAACAATAGGTATAATCTACCACACAGGAGCCACAACCAATTCAGGGCACTCCACTGCATATATAAAAAAGAAATGTGGATGGTTTCAATGTAATGATAGTACCATTACTCTAAAGAAGAGATTACCAGCAAATCTTACAAACGCTTATTTAATGTTCTTAAAACCATAATTTGATAACTAAACTGTACTTAAACCTCAAGTAAACTTGTAGTAAAAAATATACACTGTTAGAATATTCCAAAAGCTATCTAACTGCCCAAAGATTCTACAACAATTAATCACATGAATGAATACCACTAAATTAGAGCAATACACAGACAATTAGAATACGCCAATTGGTATCTAACTGTCCCAAAATTTAACAATATCCAAACAGATAAATCAATACCACTAAAATATATCAAAAAATAGCAAGTTAGAATACGCCTACTGGTATCTAACGGCTCCAAAATTTCAAAATATCCAAACAAATAAATAATATGTTACTGCTCCAAAAAAAATGCAACAACCCAATGTATAAAGCATTAGCCAAAAACAACAAATGAACACTGAAAACAAACAAACAAACTGTAGCATAACAGAAAAAGGTTTTTTTTTAATCCAACATGGATTTTTATTTCTCCCACAGACCCAATGATTTTAGCAATGGACACAGAAACTGAGCAAATTGCACAGTACTCTGGTTTGTAATCTACTAAATATGAGGGTCCCAAAAAAAATGTTGATTATACAATATAAAAAGTCATTACAAAATACTAATACTAACATGCTATTTTCTTTTATCACAGAAATTAACAAGAAATACATGTACTCCCGTTACTAAACCAAACAGTAAGTATATTATACACTCTATGCCCTGGCCACAACCATCGCAGCGTATCACACCCATAGTATCTTATAACTTTGTTCCTTATAAATTTGTTTTTGATCCAAAGTTATAAGCAACTATAAGTGTGATATGCTGCGGTGGTTGTGGCCAGGGCATAGAGTGTGGAGTGCATGGCCACAACCACTGCAGCATATCACACCCATAGAGTCAAACATTTCAACTATGGCCTATGCAAACTTTGAATGTCCGCAGACATTACCAGTGTTCTTAGAACACTTTCAATTTGCCTGCGAACAATTCGGACAGCGTCTTCAGAACACCCCCTACGAACATTTCAGGACAACGCGAAAGTTCTTAGAACACTTTCAACTCGGCAACAAACAATACGGACAGCGTCCTCAGGACACCACCTACGAACATTTCAGGACAACGCGTGTGTTCTTAGAACACACCCCCATTTTGTTTATGTGCGAACATTTCAGGACACGCGAGAGAGAGTTCTTAGAACACTTTCAACTTGACAATGAGCAATACGGACAGCGTCCTCAGAACACCCCCTGCCAACATTTCAGGACACCACGAGAGTTCTTAGAACACTTTCAACTCGACAACGAACAATACGGACAGCGTCCTCAGGACACCCCCTACGAACATTTCATGACAACGTGTGTGTTCTTAGAACACACCCCCATTTTGTTTACTTGCGAACATTTCAGGACACCGAAACAGTTCTTAGAACACTTTCAACTTGCCATTGAACAACACGGACAGCGTCTTCAGGACAACCCCTACGAACATTTCAGGACAACGCGTGAGTTCTTAGAACACACCCCCATTTTGTTTATTTATGAACATTTCAGGACACCGAGACAGTTCTTAGAACACTTTCAACTTGCCATTGAACAATACGGACAGTGTCCTCAGGACACCCCCTACGAACATTTCAGGACACCGCGAGAGTTCGTAGAACACTTCAGGACAACGCGTGTATTCTTAGAACACACCCCCATTTTGTTTATGTGTGAACATTTCAGGACATCGCAAGAGTTCTTAGAACACTTTCAACTTGACAACGAACAATACGGACAGCGTCCTCAGAACACCCCCATTTTGTTTATTTGTGAACATTTCAGGACACCGCAAGTGTTCTTAGAGCACTTTCAACTTGCCATCGAACAAATCGGACAGCGTCTTCAGGACACCCCCTGCGAACATTTCAGGACACAGAGACAGTTCTTAGAACACTTTCAACTTGCCATCGAACAATACGGACAGCGTCTTCAGGACACCCCCTACGAACATTTCAGGACAACACAAGAGTTCTTAGAACACTTTCAACTTGACAACGAACAATACGGACAGCGTCATCAGAACACCCCCATTTTGTTTATTTGTGAACATTTCAGGACACCCCGAGTGTTCTTAGAACACATTCAACTTGCCACAGAACAATACGGACAGCGTCCCCAGAAAACCCCCATTTTGTTTATTTGCGAACATTTCAGGACACTCTGAGTGTTCTTAGAGCGTCTTCAGGACACCCCCTACGAACATTTCAGGACACCGCGAGAGTTCTTAGAACACTTTCAACTTGACAACGAACAACACGGACAGCGTCATCAGAACACCCCCATTTTGTTTATTTGCGAACATTTCAGGACACCCCGAGTGTTCTTAGAACACTTTCAACTTGCCATCGAACAATACGGACAGCGTCTTCAGGACACCCCCTACGAACATTTCAGGACAACACAAGAGTTCTTAGAACACTTTCAACTTGACAACGAACAATACGGACAGCGTCATCAGAACACCCCCATTTTGTTTATTTGTGAAAATTTCAGGACACCCCGAGTGTTCTTAGAACACATTCAACTTGCCACAGAACAATACGGACAGTGTCCCCAGAAAACCCACATTTTGTTTATTTGCGAACATTTCAGGACACCCTGAGTGTTCTTAGAGCGTCTTCAGGACACCCCCTACGAACATTTCAGGACACCGCGAGAGTTCTTAGAACACTTTCAACTTGACAACGAACAACACGGACAGCGTCATCAGAACACCCCATTTTGTTTATTTGCGAACATTTCAGGACACCCCGAGTGTTCTTAGAACACATTCAACTTGCCACCGAACAATACGGACAGTGTCCCCAGAACACCTCCATTTTGTTTATTTGTGAACATTTCAGAACACCCCGAGTGTTCTTAGAGCGTCTTCAAGACACCCTCTACAAACATTTCAGGACACCGCGAGAGTTCTTAGAACACGTCAGGACAACACATGTGTTCTTAGAACACCCCCCATTTTGTTTATGTACGAACATTTCAGGACAATGTGAGAGTTCCTAGAACACTTTCAACTTAACAACAAACAATACGGACAGCGTCCCCAGAACACCCCCATTTTGTTTATTTGCGAACATTTCAGGACACCGCGAGTGTTCCTAGAACAGGTTCAGCTTACTTGCGAACAAAACAGACCTGTGATGTCCGCAGACAAATCGAACACAAAAAGAACGTCTACCACATAAAAAAGCACAACATTTAACCTTTCTCATACCCTTCCATCCTCCCCAAACACTCCTACACACCAACACACTCTACTAAATACACATTTAGAACAAACTTTCACCGCGCTGTCCGCGGACGTCTGCGAATCCAAGATGGCGGGCGCTACTGAAAATCTGACGCCCTTCACGCTTAACACCGTCCAATCAGCGAACAAGTCGCATGTCCGCGGACATCATACAAGACGATTGGCCATCAGGACACAGTCCGCGGAGCGAACAGGGAAATATGTCTGCGGACCGAACACAGATATCACTAATTTATTTTGACCTACTTTTTGGTCATTTTAAAAAAAACTACTGGACTGATTTTCAATAAAATTTGCAAATGCACGCTTTTGGGACCAAGCTGCTGCTCCCGGTCCAAATTTGGTGAAAATCCGTCCAGCGGTTTGGGCTGCAGGCGCAAGCAATTTTTTTTTCCATTCTGTCTATGGGAAAAAAATAAGTTTTGGGATCCCCCTATAACTTTGCCCCCCCTGGACAAATCCTCACCAAACTTTGCAACAAAATTCAGCCAGCTGAGTAAATGGATCAACCACCTGCCCTCTGCTTAGTGAACTGCCTTACACATAAGGAATTGGTGCAAAAGGAGCATACTAAGCAGACAAACAGAGCTCATTATACTTGGTACCAGCTAAACTGTTTGGGTTAGATCCCTCATTTTCAGCTAATGTTAAAAACATGGGCATTATCTGGAATCCTAAACTTGATCTATAGCCTTAGATTAAATCAATGGTGAAAGAGGTGTTCAATTTTTCACTGAAATGTTCAGCTATTCCTTATGCAGCTTTTATGCTCTGTCACTCTCGTTATCACTTTGCTTGCGGTTTTCCAAATATATAATAGTCCTCATGGGAACAGTATGGCATATACCACCATTTTGGAATTACAATAGGTAAACTAATTTTGTCGCCATAATCCCTACTCCTCGTGGTCTGGTCACAACATTTTTATTATACGCATTGCGAGAAACCTGAGGGTATTTTCCCGAGCAGTCCTCGAGAATGCCTTAGTCAGGTTGCCTGGAAAGGGCTGATGCTCTCAGACCCCAACCCTAGGGGCAGACGAGCAACAGTGGATCACCTGCATGGGGGAGACCGGGCTAGTGCTTGGGGAAATACCCCAGGAGAGATGCAATATTATACCGGGGAAGGAGAGGAGGACGAGATCCCAAAGACCCTTGTACGTTGCACTAGATGTGTCTCCCTTCCTCCTACTGAATATTTCTTGCACAGACACCATCAAACCCCTGCATGCACCCAATCCTCTAAGATTCCAAACCCTGGTGCAACTGGAAACTACAGCTCGCAGGATCCTTGTCTTTTTGTTGCATACCCGAAAACTCCCGATGATTCTTTTGCACATTTCCTTCGTTATTATTTTCCAAACTCACAATATGCTTTGACAAAACAACATTCCCCCATTCATTTCATTGAACACGACAGAGGGAGGCAAACATTTAAGAAAGGGTCTGAGCCCAGAAGAGGGAGATCCAAGAGTGAGACACCTCACCCCAACAACATGTTAATGCAAGTGAGAACTTTAAATATAAGCCAGAGTGAACCCGACGGGAGGGAGGCTGATATTATAAAGGGTTCTGAGACGAGACGAGGGGGACCCAGGGGAGAAGAATCAACACCTCAAGTGCAAATCCAAAAGGAACTTTTATTTTGAATGTATCAGACCATCAGAAGTAAGAAAGTCAACCTTCGAAGGTCCTGATATCATAAACAACTGTTTGGAGATCTAATCCCGCAAGAGGGGGATCCAGAGGTGAAAAGTCATCACCCAACGGACATAAGGACATGAATTTTTGTTTGTCATTTTGGAGCCTATCAGGTACTCGGAGGCAAGAGACTTTTTGTAGGAAAGAGACTTAATCACAAACTGCCCTGATCCCTAAAGCGAAACTGTTGTCTCGTGCTTGGAACGCTTGAGTTTGTACTGTGCTCAGGAGTCCCGTCTTGTCCCCTGCTCAAAACGCAGGGAAGGGAGACTCCTGGCTGACATATGCTGACTTATCATTTGTCAGCACTTCTTTCTTTCTTGTGAAACCTTATCCCACACTCTTCTTGTATTTAGTGTAAGGATTGGCAATAGTTTTTTCTTAGTATAGGCTCTTTCTATTTTGACAAGGCACAACTAGGACTGCCTTATTTTGATTTGATGGCCGTAGCTTGCTTCCATTTTGGTTTAGGTTTAGATTAGGTTTTTTTCCCACCCAAACCATACAGTTTAATAAACACCCTTGAACTGTGATCACTTGTGTCTGTCTTTTCTTGATACAATGTCATCCTTATAGTATGGAGTGTGACCCCTACATTTATTAAAGTGCCACATCTCTGATAGATACATTCTGTTGTTTAGTTGTCCTAAAACCTATATGCTTATATACTTATATAGTTATAATACTTATGTCATAGCTTTTAAAACCTTCCTTTTCCAGTGAGGTCAGATGCTGACTCTTTTGCTGGTTCCCTATCACCAAGGTGCCTCTGGGTGAATGTGCACTTTATAAATAATCAAGCAATCAATCAATCATTCCTCATGATATGATTTCTCAAATTGTTACTTCTTTTAAATGCACATTTTGGTTTATAGAGAGTTTTCTTAACCTCTTGCTAAGATTTTCCAATTTTTCATTATTATTTAATTTGATTTCACTGATCTGAAAAATGTACTAATGAACACAATGTCATCTGTTTGTTTATCCTTTGGCTTATGTTCTAAAAGAGCATTTCTGTCATTGTATTTAGCTCTTTTGAAGGTTTTTGTTATCGGTTGCTGTGTTGTAGTATCTTTACTCCTAATCGGTTTTCTTCTTCACTAAATCCTTCTTTATTTGTGCTATTCCTCTTCAGCCTTAAACATTTCTACATACAGGTTTTTCACATAGGATCTACTGTAGCTCCCATTACTGTGCTGTGAATCTGGTGGTAGAATTTATTTAGGAACATAAAATGATTCTCTGTTCATGTCTGCACACCATAGAATAAATGAGTTGGACACAATGTCTCCTTCTCCTTTAGAGTATAGCACATCTTCTAACATATTAAGGGTGGTTATTTGTATGATCATAGTGCACAATGATGTAATACCTAAATTCATTAACATTTTTTTTTGTGGGGGTCGAACTCAATACCTTCATTAGTTTTATTACATCTCAAGTGTCCTGGATGTGTGATTTAATGGATTTAACGAAAGGTCTAAAGTATACATCCACAAACTGCTGTAGGCCAAAGGGAGGATTTACCATTGATTTGTGTATTTTCGGAAGGATGTACAATGTAGGGATTCTTGATCTATCCTTGATAAAGAATTTGGCACGTTGTTTGCTAGTCCTGTTCCTATGTATGGCTTTCTCAACCTTTTCCGAGAATTGAATGAATTAAATGTATGGATGAAATATGTATGACATTGACAAATGATTTGGCTCAATATTGAAGAAAAATCAGTACGTTTAAAGAAATTGTTATATTGCTGCACCATCCCTTTCTGAAACAATTATAAAAAAAATTTAATGTCACTTTAAGATGGTTTTTAAGTAATTATGTTTGTATGTAATAACACAGAGTGCAAAAAAATATGATGACAAGAATGTATGCCACACTGTTGAATGTTCATGTATGGGTCTTGCAGGATTGAAATGTACTTCCTGCAACTTGGCATGCTCCTGGTGAGTGTGAAATGTCAAACAGTTTCTAGGATATCTCCACATCTCTCTATAGGTGCATTATTAATGCAACACCTATTCACTTTTGTATTCAAACATCATTTTCCGTTTAGGGTCCAATGAGTGAAACATTAAAAAGAAGCATGTCCATTTTCTAGTATCAGTTTGCTTTAGGAAGATCATCTTTGGCTCCATGTATCCTAAAACTGCTCTATCTGGTGCAACCTATCGTTTGGGAGAGGTTTTCAACATGTTAGGATGGATACTTCAATCATTAGATTATCTCTATCCAATCTCACATGTTAGAATTAGACAATGTGAATTAAGAAGAAAAACAGCTTTCTTAAAGGGGGGTCCTACCAATAACTACATATGCAGATTGTGTTGTATGTGGTGAGTAATCAAGATGATTCTTTTTTCTTTTGTCATTAATATCGGTGTGCTCTCATGCTTCTCCATGACATATGCTTAAATATTGCTAGAGATTTCACTTTTGACCCAATACATATTCATATACTCTTCCATGGCACAGTACATTATTTCCTCTACTTTTTTCAGAAAGCAAATTCAGCAAGTGGCTGACATAATGTCACATGATTACATTCGGCTGTGATGTTCTCCGCAGTCAAATTAATTTATTTACAGATTCCTATGGCAAGTGGATGTATTTATGTAATAATTACAAGTGACATATGGCACTATTTATATGGGGCTTGTACATATAACAAAATTCCAAGATAGGACCACTTTTTTAGACAAAAAGAGGTAGTTCAAATTGGCACATGGCACATGGCACATGGGTTGAAGCAAACCTTGAAAACATGTGTTCATCAAGGCATGGGGGATCCGCTATAAGAAAGGTAAGCCAGTATAAATAATTAATAATGGAAGGAGGTATTTAGGATTGGGGATTACAAAGAATTAAGTCCTCAGAGAAGTGTGTGGGTTTGATTGTGTTGGTGTTTCCTAGATATGTGTTTTGCAGTATTAAGTAAAAAGGTAAGAATATATATATATATATATATATATATAGTGTTAATACCAACACCAGTTGGTAATATAATATAATATGGACAATAGCACTTCATTCGAGATTTTGGGAATAATTTAAATGCTCATGCAGTGAAAATACTGAATGGAGAAAGTTACATTGGATTCTAGTTTTGAGGGAATTGTTGCAGAGATTTTAAATTTAAAACTACAGGTAGGCTTTTTTACTTCTTCACAAATTGAATTAGATGTGCACACACAAGTGTTGGAACAAAAGGGGAACTAGGGTGAAGCCACATGGGTGACGAATTACAAACGATAAAAATAGTTCTGCCAGTTGAAAACACTTGAAATACATAACCGATGGCATGGAGGTATTAGTGAAAAGAAGGTTTAATATATTAATATTAAATAAATTGAGACAAAAAATAATGAATGTGTTTGTTCCTTTTGTTATTTTTTGTTTCCTATATCATTGATTGTTTGATATGGAAACTTATTTTGATATGTTGAAATATGAAAATTAGATAAAATTGTCAGGGAAGTGTGAAACTTAAGTCAGCCTTGAAGAAGCTCATGAAGGGGGTTACATTACTTGTTTTAACACCATACCAAAAGTTGTGTTGGTAGGTACTTAGGCATGATATATTGCAGGAACTTAGGCAAGGTATTTATTGACTTAACAATTGCATTGTACATAATTGCATTGACAAAGTATACATATCGTCTGTCAGGGACTGATGTATAACATACATTTGCTACTCCAGTGGATGTATTTGTGGTATTGCAAAAGAAAATAAGATGAAGAAGTTTAAATACATTATAATATTGTCAAATGGAAGGGAATCTGTGTAGATATATTAATAGTTAGGGTGAAACAACTGGGAAGAGGGGGAATTTGAGAAGTATACAGTAAGTAACTAATTGAGCACACTTAGGGGATGAACCGAAGTAAAATTTAAGTTGTTAATTTGAGCACTTTCAAGTGGGTGCCAAGACAACCCTGGTGCTGTCATGTGTGTATTTGATAATTGAGAAGGGTGAAGAATTGGGCATTAACTATAGGAGTGCAGGGAGGACATCATATTGGAGAAGTCATTTTCCACAATGGTATCTTGCAATTTATTTCATTTAACTCAGGTAATGCAAATATGATTATATGTATAACCTTGCATTCTGTTTAGCTTGGAATGGTTTTATGAACATGTAAACTTGGATTCAGATTGGCACAGTTTAAGCCCCCACCCCATATGACACACATTCATTGGATGGTTGCTTTTTCCAGCGTTTGAGTCACATGCCAATGCTAGTTCCACCCAGTTATTAATCAAGAGTTATTTTCAACAGTAAATTACATGCCTGAGCTACCCCAGAACAGTATAACAGAAAAGAGTGTATTGGTAATGTAGCACTGAGGACATCTTGTTGTCGGAAACAGTATATTATTTAGATGCATTTAAGTAGAAATGAGCATAAATCGTGGTGTTTTGTCAAGTAACCAAAGTATTTCATTAACTAAACATGTATAATGTTATGGTGGGAGGTGGTAGGAAACTGACCCAATTGTGGTTTGTAGTTAAGAAACTATTAGTTTAGCAAAAATAACATGTGTGGTGTATACAATTATAAAACATATGAACATTATGAAAACTCAATAACTCCCAAAATAGAATCTAATGTTTTGTGTTTTGTTAAATTACCACATCGCTGTAAAAAGTTACAAGGGCAAAACAAATTGCCATCTACAAGACTAATAGTGATTTACCCCCATATTTTGCAAGTCATAAGAAAAGGAATGAATAGCGCAATGTCTCAAGTCACAACACTAGCAGGGTAATTCATGGAATTAATGTGCGCTGAATACGGGGGTGCAAGCGTGAAAATTGCAGCGCACGCGTGCGAAAGCCACGCACGCAGCTGTTTGTCGATTCATGGAAGGCGCTGCGTGTGGCTTACCTGAGATCTGTGCTGAATCCGCGTGTGTCGTACACGTCATTACGACATCCCAAAGGCTGTGCGCGAGGCGGCCAGTGAAGGCGCACACAGGGCAGTGCACACACCTAAAAAGGGGGCGGAACACGCAGAATGGGGAACAACACATGAAAATGTCGGAGTTACGGGGGAAGTACCACTGCTAAATCCTCACAATGCCCACACATGTGCTAACAAAACGTATTCATGGAATCGAACAGGGGAAGCCCGCGCGCAACAAAGGACGCGCTAATCCGGAAACACGTATGCCAGGTGGTAGCTGGCGTAAGTGGCCCCACACAACAAAAAAGCTCATACGTTACAAGGAATATACCGATCCTTGCAGCAGTGGTCGTGGGACACCGCAGGAGGAGGAGGATAGCCAGGCCCCGCATTTTCTTTACCCAGGACCAGCCTTTTTGGGATGCCTGATGACCAGGTCTATGGCAGGTACAGGTTTCCACCCCATATCATCCTAGACCTGGTTGTTGAGTGGGAGGATGACCTCACATCACCCACCCTGTGCTCCCAATATACTGCATTTCTTGGCCACTGGGTCATTTCAGCGGACAAGTGCCATAGATGGGGGCATCTCAAAGGCCACGCAGTCATACTGCCTACACCACCTGTTGGCGATCATAACTGCACGCCCCTCAGTCCGCAGGCACATATACATGCAGAGAACAGCCGCAGAAAGGCAGGCCGTGGTCCAGGGCTTTTACGGGTTGGCACACTTCCACAAAGTGCTAGGTGACATTGATTGCACCCATGTGGCTCTACGTCCTCATAGGGCCACTGAGCACATCTATCGCAACCGCAAGCACTGGCATTCCATCAACGTGCAGGTTGTATGTGATGCCAAGGGAATCATCACCTCTGTATATGCCAACTATCTGGGGTCCAGCCATGATAGTTTCATATTCAGAATGTCACCCCTAAACCGGGACCTGGAATCTGGGAGGCATAGCGATACATGGCTCATTGGTGAGTACAAATGCCTCTGCACATGCATGCATGTCACACACAGAGAAATGGCAAAACCCAACTAATGACAACCATTATCAACTCCCCAGGGGACAGTGCTAACCCTCTGAGCACCTACATGATGACGCCAATATGGTGCTCCACCACACCACCCGAGGTAAGATACAACACAGCCCATATTGCAACCTGGGGCATAGTGGAGCGCACATTCGGAGTGCTGAAGTAATGTTTCCGCTCCCTGGACCGCTCTGGCGGCCAAATGCTGTATGCGCCCCCAGTAGTGTTCAGGGTTATAGTGGCAGCATGTGTCCTGCACAACGTTGCAACCCGGCGGGGCGTGCCGAAGGACATGGTGCTGCCCCCACAGCCCCAACCACATGTACGCCACTGTGCATGGGAGGGAAAAGGGCATGTTGCAACATTTTCTCATCTAAAATCCCACCTCTGTGGTGTGCACACAGGCATGGCACATACCAGGTGATAATTGATGATGAGAAAGGGACAGTCAACTGTCACAACCTTACGACCCTGAGAATGTTTCCCTGGAAGTGCTACATTGTGTGAATCACTAGCTACTTAAAGAAACCCAATCCCGTGTGACCAAAATCCACACATTCATGCTGCATAATGGACTACCCCCTTGTAAAACAGCACACCCAAATAGTGGTATGTCACCTAACCCCTCCCAAACCCCATATCACCCACCCGACACAACATGGCATGGCATGCAATGTGAAAGCAACCAAATAAATGCACAACAAATGACCGAACTGTCACAAAGTTCACTGTCATAAATGGAAATAGGCCACAGACAATTCCCTCTCACATATGAAAATGAAACAGCACACATGAACATATACTCACCAGCATGATAAATGATGAAACAGGACCCAACAGTGGCAACGTCTGACAGTGACCAATCACAATAGCCCAAGTGTCACAATCTGACAAAGCCACCACATGGACCCCTCCCATCGTCAGTGTGTTGCTGGTAGGTAAATGTGGCAGGGTACTGCATACAACATGAACTGCATCTGCAATGGAGACAGGCAAGGTCAGACATGAAGAAGCTACATGCAAATATTCATAAAGAGCAATATGGAATACAATATACAAATCAACCATGCAGTGGAGAAGGAGAATTCATCAGTAATCTCCACTAGGGGTATGCACACTGTTTGGACTATAATCTGGCCACACAACTGATGGAAGCCCAATGCCTCTGTGTAAGTTACTGTCACACTGTGCCACCCTTGCGAGCCCATGGAAAGTGGAAGCAGGAGTGGCATATATGTCTGGACCCCAAGCTTCAAACACAAACACAAGACAAGCCTTCATGGGCCCAGCTGGAACGCACAGTGGATGCCTATGGGTTCCACACAAAGCAACACACTGTAGCATGAATGCACAATAGACAAAAAAAGAGGAAAAACAAAAATAAACAAATGAAAAATAAAAATAAAAAATGGCCATGGGTCAACCGGGAGGGAGGAGGTGCAGGGTGCACCCCAAAACCCACATGCTTGGATGTTGTGAAAAAATACTCTCCATGGGCTCATGGCCTGCACGGCTACCCGATAGTGGGAGAACTGCTGTCGCTGTCGTCACCCTCTGGTGCTACATTAGAAGGTGTGCGTGGTATGGGAGGCAGACCACGCAAAGCCCTGGCATGCTCCTCCGTGGCTGCAAGCATGCAGGTTTGAAAGGTTTGGTTCTGCAGGATGATGGTCCGGAGGTCCCCATGCAGCACCTCATGGGTAGCACGGACGTCTGCCTGCAAGGCCTCATGTGATGCATGGATCTCCTCACAGGTTGTCTGGAGCTCAGCTGAGATTGTGTGTGTTAGCTGCTCCAGCTGCTGTTCTGACCGTGTGCTCTGGGACACCTCAAGTGCACCCAGAGTAGCTCTGAGGGAGCTGTTTTCTTCCCTCAGAGTATCCTTGTGTACTTGTGCCTCTGCAGATATGGCTGTGCGCAGAGCCTCCAGTTCAGCCATTCGGTCCCTGTTGGAAGCCAACATGTCCTGTCTGTGTGAGCGGCATGTGGACCGCATTGCCTGCTGCTGGAGCTCTTTGTGCCTTTCGGGGGGGTAGAATGGAAGCGCCCACCCTATCCACTGCCTGAGCCATCATCTCACATGATGCCCCCTGTTGTGCTGCAATTGCATGAAATTGAGTTCTCCCACACAGTATTGCCCAGTGGGGCATGGACACCATGTTGCCGGACACGAGACCTGTTGGCCCCAAGGTGATGTGCACCTTGCTGTGCTGGCACTGCTGAGGCTGCAAGACTGCATTTCTCCTTTGATCTGCTGCCCAAGGAACAGGAGCAAATATTGGGGAGTGTGACCCTTCATCTGTAACCGCCACAAGCGGACATTCCAACAATCAATGGTCCATTGAGGGGTCTACCCGCAGTGCAGATGCGTTGTACAGAACAGCATCCATGTCGGAAACACTCACCTGCGACGGGACATTTGTCTCAATGTCTGATTCAGCACCTGAGGCATAGAGATCATCGGAAGTGTACCCAGAGACACCCGTGGACAGGATGGTCTGTAGGACCAATGGATTTTCATGCACCACCCCCCACCCACGTCCTCCAGTGGTGTTTGGTTGGGGTTCTGCATACTACTGCCCCTGCACCAGCTCCTCCTCCTCCACAGCATGTAGTGCCTCATCACCTGCACAAAATGAAAAGAAAAGTAATGAAGACACGCGTGAACAGCATAGCCGACACACATAGGCATCACAATGTACACATCCAATATATTAATCCGACATGTCACACATGACACAAACTCAGCCATGCATGCAGTGGCAATGAAGTGGAAGGGGACCCTGAAAGCAGACACTGAGGACTCCAAAATGGAAAAGCAACACATGTGCTACATGGTGCATAGCACCTGCATCACACATTAGCCTGTGAGTGGCATGGACTATCCACAAACATGACACATGCCAGCACACAGATGGCACGTAGCATAGCCATGCCAGAACTGACAAGGACACACAGATGGAAGTTAATCACTACTGTCCCCCATCCATGTCAAATGCATACCATCAAACAGAACATGCAAAAGAGTGGGACAAAACACACATGTGTCACACACTGCAACAACGCCAGTGTGTTCAAATACAGTGATGGGAGGCACATGGATACATCAATGGTAGGTCACTTGGACATGACACAAGTCAATTGTCATGGTGAACATTCAAGCAGGGCTCAGAAGTGATCGGGTGTAGTGCATGTGTAGGTGCATAGCAGTCAATCAGCCTGATTGATGAAATCATTTTGTGTAAAAAGTGCACATTTGTGGGCCTTTGTGGGGGGAAAATCCCTGCCTGAAGTATGGTGATTTTGGGGCAGAATGGCACACAAATCTGCGTTTATCATGCAAATGATTCCATCAATCAGGCCGAATAAAGAGAAAAAACTGTATTAACAATGTCATGGCATGATGGCAGTTTAAGGGCAAGTGCATTCATCATGTATAAAGCGTTTGCAGTGGTCAGTAGGGATACAGTGAACCCCAAACCCAAGGGTGGGGGATGGCTCGGAGGCACTACATGGGTCACATATAGCAGTTATGACTACACAGCCTGACCTGGCACTCAATCACAACGTATCACCCAAGCAACATACACATGGTCTGGACACAGATCTATGGGCACTCACCGGACATCGTCTCAAATCTGGTAGGTCTCCCATGCCTTGGATCTGATCCTCTGCGATGAACCCTCCAGCGATTACCTCATGTTCTGAGAGTTCATGCTCCTCTGGTGGTGACCCATTGCCAGTCACCAGAGTAGAGGCGCAATTGGAAGCCAGCTTATTTTTTGCTCCGCGTTTGAGTCATTCCAATGCTTTGAGCAATCATCAGCTGTGCGCTTCACAAATCCAAGGGAACTAATCTGGTCCGCAATGCACTGCCAGTGGGCCCTGCACTGCGCAGTCGTAGTCTTGCACCCTGCTGTCACCAGCATATTGCGGCCATGTGCCGACTCGTAGCCCACAGTGCATCTAGTTCCACATCATTGAAACTCTGCTTACTTGACGTGCCGGAGGGGCGAGCCGTGTCTGGGGTCCCAGCCTGTTCCGCAAGAGCACGCTTCTTCCTCTTGAGAGGTGGTGCAGACCCTGAGTGGCTTACGCCACTCTGCTCAGTAGGGGCTGAAGTGCAGGTGGACTGGCCACTGGAAGCAGGCAATGGCACAATGGCCAAAGGTCTCACTGCAGGCATTGGCTGCTGGGTGCTGTTGCCAGGACCAAGGTATTCGGGATGACATGGAGGGTTCTCATCAGGACAATGCATGTCATTTTGAATACCTGTTTGGGCGCGTTGAATTACTAGGACAGGTTGTCAGCACTGGGTTCCTCCGTGTACTGGATCTTCTTGTGACCCCCTCCTCAACTGAACCCCCTATGCGCCAGTCGTCCTCTGTGCCATCTTCCCGCTCAAATAGCACCTGAGCCCCCTGTGATGCTGCCCCTGAGCCAGCGGCTAGGCTGGTAGAGGACACATTCCTGCCACAGTCGGGAGTCAGAGGTCCAGCAGGGGTTGCCACCCCAACAACTGGACCCCAGCAAATGGAGGACGTGCTGGCATCAACAAGCAGGGCATGTGCACAACGGCACCAGGGGATTCCATCAGCCTGGATGCCATTGTGGTGCCAGAGGCAGTTGCATTGGAGGCAGCAGAAGGCTCAGCGTGGGAGGCATCATGGCTCGGGTCCATCAACATCCCGGGGGCAGGCATCGGTGGGCGGGCAGGAGGACCCAGGATTGGGAGTGTCTTCCGTGTGGCAGTGGTTGGGCCAGCAAATAGATGCAGAGCGGTGGCGGGGGAGAGGGCACGGCTCACAATGGTCAGGGCGGAGAACTCCATGCACCGGCCTTTGAGGCAGGCTGAGTGCCTCGAGGTAACTCGCAGGGAGTTGGAGTATGCCATGGCTGCAGCCCTGCGAGACCTCGCGGCCAGGGAACAGGCCCGCCTCCGGAACAACATCATGGAGTTCGATGATGCCCTGGCCCGGGACATCCAAAAGTGAGCCGTCGGACTAGCCCGCAGCCTTTGTATATAGTTATTTAGGTTTAGGTTTAATTTTTTTTATGATTTGGAGTACACAGACTCTGCTCCACTTTTTGTATATAGTTGTGTTTTACATTGGGTTTTCTGTAGGTTTCATTTTCTTTTTGGATCATGGACCCTTCAGGCTTTCATTGTAAATACTTTCTTTTTAGCATCATCCTATGGAGTCATGGTTTCTTATGCTTTTCAATTTTGGATTTATTTCTATGGACCACTTCTCAGTTTTCATGTCTTGGATTTTTATTTTTCCTTGGATTTTACTTTATTTTTGGTATTGCATTCATAATTTCTTCATTTGCATGTATGGTTTTGATTTTGTCATTTTGTTTTCTTTTTAATACATTTCACAAATCTTCATTATTGGTGTGGTCTACTCTCATAGGTTTTGTGCATGTGTCACTGTCCATTGCCTCTTTCATGTGTCACCACTGTGTGGCTCTTTTGGACATGTCTTTGGGTGCATGTGTGTGCTTTTTTTAATGTCAAGGCGTGGTACTCATAGTGGGGCGTGGGTACCATTTATGGTTGTGTGTTTGGACTGGGGTGCGACGGGGTGGGGTTGGATAAGGGTTTGCATTTCTGACATGGCCTCTATTGTAACAGCACGTTGGGTGGGGGGACATGAGTCAGGGCCTGCTGGCAGATGCCTGTCACTGGTGGGGGGGACATGAGTCGGGCCTGCTGGCAGGTTGTTGTCATTGTGGGTGGGATGGGGGGACATGAGTTGGGGCCTGCTGGCAGGTTGCCGTCATTGTGGGTGGGATGGGGGGACATGAGTCGGGCCTTCTGGCAGGTTGCCGTCATTGTGGGTAGGGTCGGGGGACATGAGTCAGGGCCTGCTAGAAGGTTGCCGTCATTGGGGGTGGGGTGGGAGGACATGAGTCGGGGCCTGCTGGCAGGTTGCCATCATTTGGGGTGGGGTGGGGGGACATGAGTCAGGGCCTGCTGGCGGGTGCCTGTCACTGGTGGAGGGACATGAGTCGGGGCCTGCTGGCAGGTTCCTGTCATTGTGGGTGGGGTGGTGGGACATGAGCAGGGGCCTGCTGGCAGGTTGCTGTCATTGGGGGTGGAGTGGTGGGACATGAGTCGGGGCCTGCTGGTAGGTGCCTCTCACTGGTGGGGGGAACATGAGTTGGGGCTTACAAGTGCATGGTGCCATGTGGGCTGCCTGCAGGGCATGTCCACGGGTGTTGGGCTGCCTGCGGGGCATGGTCAGGGGCATAGGGTGGTCCCCTGTGGTGTGTAATACATACGATTCATTTCTTAAAGGAAGTTTTAGATGTATGTGAAAGGACACATTGTTTGACATAATGGACATTTGGACTATGTTTTTTTAGCATAATTTAGCAATCTTTGAAGTTTTCTGTTTAATTTCTTTTAATGTATATTTTAAATGAATTATTGTATGCATTTTCTTTTTCTGTGTTTGTTAAAGGTTACTTGCTAACCAAATCACAATAAAAATAATATAAAGAAAAAGTAGCTCATTTTTTGAGTGCTCTGTCGAAAAAGTCTTTATGGCAGCTAAAGCATAGGTACCCCAAAGGTGTACAATAGTGTCCTAAGTGAGTATATCCTATCTGTTGGTCATGTAGATAGGCTAATGGTATATGTTTTGCTTTGTGTAATATCGCTCCACTTGGTGGAAACCATTTGACTTGGCTTGATCAGATAGTTTCACAAAATGAAGGTTGCCTCTGTTTGCCCTAAAGACCGGAAAAGTTGCATTACTCTTCCTTGTCCCTCTTTGTATGTTCGGATGGAGGTGGCCGTATTTGGCCACTGGATGTCTGTATCCCAGTAATGGGAGCTGTAGTCATCATAAAAACAGTTCTGACTGGCATATGCTGATTCCTGCCTGAAAGAATAAGTATTCCTTTCCATTGTGTATATGAGCCTTTCCCAAGTGCCTGGCTGTGCTTGGAGGAATGGTCAGCCATTGGCTGATTGCCCATTTGTTTGAATAACACTTGTTTGATTTGGTGTTCTGTTCTCTCACTGTCTTTAAAGGGAGCTAGAATCAGACCCCCTTATAAATTCACTTAATCGACTGCTGGAATTCTGAACCTGCCCTGCTGGAAGGCCTGTTGCTTGAGAAAGGACCAAAGCTGTTCCCGAGCATACCTTGATGCTACACTGAATCCGATGGTGAAGATTCTCCGGAAGAGAAGACAGAATCAATTGAGGTTCTGCTTCCCTCTGATCCATTGGTGTCAGATGGATCATAGCCCCTGCTTAAAAAAAAAATCTCTTTAAAGCAACTATCAGTGTGCGCATTACTACTTCCAGAAGAGCCCTGATGCTGCCAAGATCGCAAGAAGTTCTCTGCCATCTGGACCTTAGTTTATTCAGGACATGGCAACAATGCCTTGGTTCCATCTCCCCATCTGAGAAACTCCAGGGACCTGTGCTGCCCTTTGTCCCGCAACCACATTTCTGAACTCATCTCCAAGTTTTTCTTCTTTGTCATATGTTTAGACACCTCCGTGTATTAAGTGTCTTATACATAACCATGGAAGAAATACCTTCATATCCTGAACACTGCACTCAGGGCACATCTCCTTAAATGGCCATCTCTACTTAGTGCCTCTATGAATTGCACACATGGTAGAACTTTGTCTAACACAGCATTTGAAGGCTCCAAGTGAAAAATAAGTATTGTTGTATGCATCAAATACAACTCGGTGGTTTATACATTTTTAATACAATGGGCAAAAGTATTAAAAGCTGACCTGTGTAAGTCTTTTGCAGAGTCAATGAATACCACGAATATCACAATATTATGAATATCACAAACAGCTGAACTTAGACTTGCATTCTGAATATGAAGGTGTGTATAGGTGTCTCCCTTTCAGGGACAAAGCCACATGATCTGCTTGGAAGATATTGAGAATTCCGTCTGAAAGCTGAGTAACTCGTAGTTTACTCACCTTAATATCTGCATTTGTTAAAGGGAAAGGTATAGAAGAAAATAGATATGTTTGATCCTTCCATTTGTAGGCCATATTTGGGGGATGGGAAAGATGAGAGAAACTGCAAATATAGAGATCAAAGAGAAAAATGCTGATGAAAACTAAGAGGTAGAGGTCAACAAATGGGAAACTGGCCTGCACAGGGAAAATAAGAGATGGATTTCTGTGAAGAAACAAAGAATAGATTTCCCCTCAAACCAACCTATGCCCACCTTAATCCACACATACCCGCATGAACCCTTGTGATGCAATCATTCACACAAAGTCACATGCTTAGATGCACACACTTACATAATTCGCACATGCACCGGCACCACAGATACATGCACACACATTCACACATGCGCACTGCCAGACACACACAGACCTTCACCCAGATGCATGCAAACATCCATAAGACACACATACACACAGGAGGGGAGATGAAAACTCAGAAAGGTTGCAAATGAGAATGATAGAGGAAACATGAGACCAGACAAAGAGTGAGAATGAGGTTAAAAGGAGTAGGGCTAAGGTGAAGGTGATAGGCAGTGCTGTGGATTAAGGAATGGCAGGACGTCAGAGGAGTGGTGAGAGCTTGAGAAGTAGAGATGAAATCAGAACATGAAAATACATGAGAGAACTTGATAGAGAGGAAAGATGAAAGTGTACTTGAAAATATAGTTTTGGGTCAGAAGGCAGGTGAAGAAAAAGGTTGTTAGGTTAGAAAGCTATTGGCGAGAATGATCATATTTGGACAGAGGAGAAGTATTAGGAAATACTTACAATTTGACAAGCTGACAAGAGGAAACATTTAGATCAGATGACGAGCTAATAAGGGGACTGAAACACATGTAGCCGAGAAGAGGATGAAGACAGAGGCGAGGGGAAAAAGAGCTTTGGCAGATATAGAGGTGAGGGGGACTGGTAAATCTGAGGGGTAACATGCCTAAGATGCAGATGGAAGAAAGATATAGTTGGGGTGGTAGAAGTTGTTTTTTTTTTTATTTTATTGCATCAATTAGTTACCAAAGGAAACTTTAAATGCATTGTGGAGATAAAAAGAAAAGAAAAGAATTGAAAAAAGGAAGAAAAGGAAGAAGAAAAAAAAAAACACAGTTACATCAATTATATATATATATATATATATATATATATATATATATATATATATATATATATATATATATATATATATATATATATATATATATGGGGGGAAACAGTATAACTCGAGAAAAATAACTAAATGAAATGTCCAAAATTGTAAAGGTTTCTCTCATAAAGTTCAACAGAGCCAGGGCCGTAGATACTTTTTCCCCCCTTCTCAGAATTAGCCACCTGTCCTGCAAGGTTAAAGTGCTTAAATTTGAAAGGTGCGTCCCCAACCATTTCTCTCTGAACTTAGTTAAGGTAACACAATTCATCACTAGATGCTGTAAGGTTTCAGCCTCTTGCCCACAGCCTCGACACAGCAGACTGGGTTTTTCCTCTTTTTTGGTTCTTCTCCCTAAGACTTCTCTTGTGTGGAAGAGGTTTAGTCTGAATTTTAAGAACCGCTGTCTTTCCGTATTTGAGGGAAATTTATCCAAGTAAGGGTGGACGGTGCCTCTGCAATAGTGCTCGTCCATGCCTTGGGTGATTGATGGCAAAGCACTGAGCCTGTCCAGGGTGGCTATCCAGTCCCAGTCCAAGAGTTTTCTCTTTACCATGAGCGGATTTAACATGAGATTGTCTGGTTTTAGTGCTATGGTATTCAAGATTTCTAAACAAATTAATTGCCACTTGGTTAGGACCGGAATCAATTGTCTTTTGATTGCTTTGTTAATTGCCACAAATCCACTTCTTTCCTGGGGGTGCAGACATTTGCAGAGGAGTGTCAGGGATTTCCAGACCGTAGATATGTAAAGGGACGATAGGCCTAGTTCCTTACGCACACTTTCCATTGGAGATGATGTCGGTAAGCCCAATACTCTTTTCCAGAATAGGCCCTCCAACAGTTTCCAAACATCTGAATTGATGAAGAAATTCGCCTCTGCTGCGTAAGTGAGAATTGGCACAACTTTCAGTTTGTAGAAATCTATCAGAGGACGAAGGGAAAAAGAACAGTATCGTCTCTTGATTAACAAGGCTTGCGAAGCTAAGTTCGTAACTTTACTTCTAAGCCTGCAGATACCTGGACCATCTTGGATACTGTTGTTTAAAGTTACTCCAAGGTATATCAAGGACGAAACCACTGGTACTTCTTCCCCGGAGAGGTACCACCTTAGATTTTTCATGCCGATGATAGGTCCTAGCCTCAAGATCTTTGATTTTTTTGGATTTATACGGAGGCCGTTTCCTTGTGTGTATGACTCGAGTGCCTTTAGTTGCCGCTGAAGTCCGATGGCCGTTTGGTCTAGCAACAGAAGATCGTCCGCAAATAACAGCCTTCCCACGACGGTCTCCGCGATTTTTGGGGGGAAACACCCCACTGCTTCGAAAGCTTCCTGCATGTCGGATATAAAAAGGCAAAAAACAGCGGGAGCCAACCGACAGCCCTGTTTCAGACCGTGCATGGCCACCACATTGTTTGAGAGGTTGCCCTGTCTGTCCAACCTTACTCTGAGGGTTGTCCCCGTGAACCGAGAGGTTCTCTCAGGTTGGTCGGACATCCCCATTT
This sequence comes from Ambystoma mexicanum, assembly GCF_040938575.1. NCBI lineage: Eukaryota > Metazoa > Chordata > Amphibia > Caudata > Ambystomatidae > Ambystoma > Ambystoma mexicanum. Next base: position 1,281,483,658 of record NC_090930.1, on the reverse strand, counting down.
CCTTAATTTGTGCCCTAGCATTCCGCGATAAACAGAATCGAATGCCTGTTCCAAGTCTATTGACGCGATATAGATGTTCTTATATTTCTTGGCCTTAACCATGCATTTGAATATGTTGATGAGTAGCACATTTAAGGATGTTCCAATGCCCTTTCGAAATCCTGATTGCCAAGGGTCCAGATGGTCTGCCAGCCGACTCCAATTATTTAGATGTTTCAAGATTAGTGCTGCAAATATTTTGCCGACGACATCCAAAAGGGCAATCGGTCTGTAGTTAGTGGGCACGGACCTATCTCCCTTCTTAAAGATCGGCACAATTATGGACGTCGTCCAAGATTTAGGTAACTTTTTAAGTCTTGTTATGTTGTTATACAAATCCAGCATGAACGAAGCCCATTTTTCCGGGTCCCTTTTGAGGATGTCGTTGGTGAGACCATCAGGTCCTGCAGCCCTTGAAGAATTGGACTGTTTAATAAGGTCTAGAATATCTTGTTTTCCAAATTTAAAGTCCCAGGGCTCATTCGATGGTAAGAATGGGGCAGGACCACAGATTTTCCCCATAGAGTAAAGGTTCCGAAAGTGAGTTTCCCAAACTTCTGAGGCTATTGGATTTACCATGTTTGAGTCGGCAGGGATGTTTATTTCATTGATCAACTTCCAAATACCAGTGATGTTTTAAGTAGATAGTAGGTGAAGCATCTTCTCACTGTCTTGTTGCATTATTTGATGTTTGTGTTGCTTAAGCCAGTTCCTGTAGGTGTTTCTAGCTTTAGTATACAGGACTAAGTCAGCTGGTGCTCTAGTTTTAACATATAATCTCCTGGCTTTTTTAACCAGTTTTTCGTTTGTCACTACTTGGTTATCATAGTGGTGCCGCTTGCATTGGTGAATTTCCTTGGCGACTACTTTTGGGCGAAAGATCTTCAGTTTTTCAGCATATTCTATCAGGTTTGGACCTTGGTCCTTGATTAAGGAATCCAGCACCAGGGCCATCTCTTTTCTTCCCATGCGTAGTCTATTGCCACCAGGAGTTGACTCAAGAAACTGGTTTGGTAGATGTTTGCCTGGTACAGACGAGAGCTTGTTCCAGGCCTCAGATTTGAGTTCCAGGATGTTGTGATCACTCTGGATCGTGGGGATCACTTCCAACGATATTAATTTGCCAAAGAGATTTTCTGATGCAAACATATAGTCCAGTGTACTTGTTTGGGCACCCCGTTTCCATGTGCGGGCGGCTGGTTTGTCGCCCGCCAAGTTACCGTTTACCAAGTATATATTTCTGGCTAGTAGTTCCTTCTCCATGACCACGCCTCTCATTTTTTTTGAGGCGTTCAAAGGCAGGAACTATATTTTCCTCTGCTTCTTGTCGTAACATTCCATGTTCAAGTCACCACAAAGCAGAATTTCAAGTAGTGGGCATTCAATCCTGGCGTCGTCTATGGCTTCCAGTAGGACTTCCATAAGTTTGTCCTCATCTCGGGCTGTCGGGCCCCGGTATACGTTGCATATAAGCAACTGCCAGTCTGAAGTAAGTGAAGCTGGTTCTGATGTGGATGAAATCCTAGTAAGTTGGATCCAAGGGTTTCTGTTTAGAGAAGAGAGCACTTTTATGCCACTGGTGCGCTTTACCCCCAACAGTAAACCCGAGCTTGGTCTGCCTTTTGAGCCCTTTGTTGCAGGGTTTAGATATAGCTCAAATCTGTCCAGAAGAGGTAGATCACACAACCAGGTTTCTTGCAAGCAAAATAGGTCGTAAGAGGACAGGTGTGTTGCTGAATTGCCAAGTAAATGCACATAACCCCTTGTGTTCCAACTCATGATCTTTATCCCTTTTGGTTTGGAGTTGGAGAGGGCACTCGTAGATGGGTGTTGGCGTTATGACTTAGCAGATAGGACCCCAGCCAGCCAACTCAGTCGTCTTGACTATTCACCAAGTTTAGTCCTGCTTTTTCTGATTGAATATGCACTTGGTCTCCTCCACTATCAACCTCTCGGGTCCCTCTACCACTATTTCCTGCTTTCATCGGATGATCCTTATAGGGTTTGGTAGTGGTACTTCGGTGGTTGTGTAGTAGATGTTTCCGAGTAGCTACACGGTCGGATCTGTTTTCCTCCTCCAACTCCCTAAGCACGAATCCACATAAATTAAGTTTTGGGCCCAACTCTAAGAGTAAATTTTTAGTGTTTTGATCAGTTGTGTGAAGAATCACACTGTCGTGTCGCTGTTCATTATGAAATTCGATCCAGTCTAAATGCCTCGATTTTAATTTCTCCAGAAGATCCAGGGATTGTAAGAGCCTCATAACGTTAGCCCGATTCATAATTAAGTTGTCTTCGTAGCCTAGAGTTCTTTCCAATAGTATTCTGTAGTGTTTCTTGGCATTTTTTGCCCCCGGTCCATTGTGGGCATTGTGATTGTTGGGCCCACATGTCGGTTTTCTCTCAATCGTTTCCCCCCATGACACTGTTCTTTTTGTTTCCTTTGACGCGTCAGGGCTGACTCCTTTATTACTGGTAGTTTCCAGGGATCTCTGGACAAGAAAGTTCCGTCTGTCTTCCAGTGTTGTGTAAACCAAGGCGTTAGATGGGTGTATGTCTGCCCTCTCTTTTTCTGTGGGTCTGGCCGATATTTCTCTACCGGAGTGCACTCTAGTTTTCCACTTGAGTTTTTTATCGAAGACCGAGTTCGGAATCGATAACGTGGGCATTGAGGGCTTTTTGAAGGACACTAGCCGCACCGCCCTGTCTTTAATTGTCTGAGCCTTCGTCTCCCCTTTAAGGTTGATTTCTTTTATCTTGCTGTATATTTCTGGATCTTCTTCCTCGATACCACTTTCTGTTCCGGAGGTATTCGATCCTGACTCCCCCTCCCATGTGGTGTTTATGTCTGAATAAACAGATAAGTCCATGAGAGAGATGTCCATGTTGTCATTTGTCGACGTGATGTCCAGTGGGCGAGGGGACTCATCAGGAGTTACTTTTAGGCGGGCAGCAGGAGCAATTTCTGTTTTTTTTATTACTGGTCTCTCATGAGTTGGCAGTTTGCAGGGAAGTGCCAAGTTCCTTGGAAGGGATAGACCAGTTGCAATTTTAGATCTCAATTTGGGTTTTCTTGTAGGCAAAGGTCTCTGTCCTATAGGTTTGTCCGTTGGTATGACTATTTTCCCATAGTTTTTGTCGCTTTTCTTGTTTACTTTAAGTAGACCTTCCTTCATTGGGGATAAACCTGATTTTGGTTTCTATCAAATAATTTGATGTTGCTAGTTCGCACTGGAGCCTCGAGCTGATCCCGTGTAACCAGGGGCAGAGTATTAGTTGTAATGGAAGATGCTGAACATCCTTCCTTCGGTGCTAGCATACCCTCCTTCATTACTGGGCTAATTGCCCGCACAGCAGGGTCCGTGTTGGTAGAACTGTCCTTGTATTTAGCAGTGGAAAGGTCCTCAAAAGTACTCTTTGTAGACAGAACCACCTGCTGGTTATGAGTCTGTTCCAGGGAAGTCGGACCACTCTCCGGGCCACCTGCACTCCCTAACCTGAGACTTGTCCTTTCCGATCTTCTTATTTCTTTTTCTTTTATGATTGGCTCGATGATACTTTTCAAAATGTTGGTTGTATGTTCGTAATTTTTTTCGAGTTTCGACTGAATTGCCGAAACAAAGCCTTCTATAAAGATCATTTTAGAAAACATCATTGCGATTGTTGTCGTATGGTCCCGAAGCTTGTCATTTTGCGACTCAATAAGTTTCATAAAGGGGGCCATTACAAGAGCAAAAGCTGAGATCATTCCAGGATCGATTTGGGGATCCTTTTTAGAAGGAGCATCTCCTTGAGTTGATTCCAAGACGGACAAGAGATCCTCGTCTGTGGGAGAGGGTTGTCTTCTTTGCCGTTTACTTCGAAACGGCGCTTGCTGGGGGAATACTCCTTTATGGAATCTTTGTGGGGGTCCCTGAGGTAAAGTTTTGTTGACTGAGGCAAGAGACCCCCCATTTATTTGGTGATGACCCCTTACGCTCAGGGATAAATGTGTACGACCCTGGGGTGGTCATTTGTTGGGATCTAGACCGTGGCGTAGAGGGGTCCAGAAGACACTCTCGAATAGTCACCCTGTTTTGCTGGTTCGTACTTGAATAGTTTGTGTGGAAATCGGTGTTCAGTAAGGAAATCCCGAAGGGTTTCCAACCGTTGTCCGATTTTTTTGCTGGAGGCTGATCTCTTTTGTTCCCATTTAAGGAACCGAAGACAAAGGGGTTCACAACAGGAGGTGCGGTTGGCCTTAGAGAACCCGTCACATCATCATAGGTTGCGCCCAAGTCCTTTGGGGAGGAGAGAGTAGAATTTAAGGGAATCGAATTGGGCGAAACCTCCCACACTGTGGCCTTGGGGGACAGTCCTATTTGTGGTTTCGCGTTCTGGCCCCTATCGTCAATGACAACCGTGCTATTAAAAAGTCCCCGATTTTCAATTTCTATGGGGGGCACTGATGTGTCCGGGGTCTTGGAAGACTGTTGGGGCTGTAGGTGAAGCAATGTGTGGGAGCCTTCCCCTTCTCCTATACTTGATCCGTTCACCACCTCCTCAGCCGTTTCCACATTTGTTTGTAAAATATTTTCGAATGAGGCAGTGCTGCATGTAATGGCTACCTCGGGGTAGTAGCCCACCCCTGTCCTATATGGCGAGAGCTTTGAGACCGGTGAGTCCGCCATTGTGAACAGTTAGTCAGTAAGACCAGGCCGAATTACTAAGATTTCAGAAGTACCAGGTTGCTATACAGGTCTTTTCAGAATAAATAGATCTTGCAGTTGCCTTGCTGCCTTCTTGTCTCCCTGCCACAGTCTGCACATAGGCGCACTTCCCAAGTGAATCTGGCACCACCAGCGCCTCACAGCCGCACAACAGCTGATGGGCTTTTCCCTGCTGGGCTTAACGCCGCGAGGGTGACTCACGGCTCAATAAAAGGTCCGGATAAGTCACGTGATCCGTCACGTGATGCAGCGTGGCTCTGCCTCCTCCAGGAAGCAGAAGGGGCCACAGCAAGAGCTATCTGCAGCTCGCAATGCTGTGAATAGCAGGGTAGAGTTCAAACTGCAAAACGAAGCTCCAAGGTAATGCAAACACACCGCTCAGCTGACTCACGGCTGAATAAAAGGTCCGGATAACTCACGTGATCCGTCACGTGATGCAGCGTGGCTCCGCCTCCTCCAGGAAGCAGAAGGGGCCACAGCAAGAGCTGTCTGCAGCTCGCAATGCTGTGAATAGCAGGGTAGAGTTCAAACTGCAAAACGAAGCTCCAAGGTAATGCAAACACACCGCTCAGCTGACTCACGGCTGGATAAAAGGTCCGGATAAGTCACGTAATCTGTCACGTGATGTAGCGTAGCTCCGCCTCCTCCAGGAAGCATGAGGGGCCACACCAAGAGCTATCTGCAGCTCGCAATGCTGTGAATAGCAGGGTAGAGTTCAAACTGCAAAACGAAGCTCCAAGGTAATGCAAACACCAGTTGGGGTGTTAGAAGTATGTAAATGGTATGTAGCCAAGCAAGGGTGACAGTGGGAGAGGGTACGAATATCAGTTAGATGAAGCATGGGTGGTAATGGAATCAGATAAAAGATGGTAGATTTGATTTGAAATCTGCGAGTGACAATGAATGGATTAAAACGAATCGGAAGCTGGAGACAGAGCGATAATAGAAGGTACCAGCGGAAGTGAAAACATGAGGGAGGAAGCTGTTACCTTTTGAAACGGTTATCAGTACTTTGCTAAAGTATGTGATCGGACATTTGGGAAGTACCACATTTGTATTCCGTTCAGTCAAGTATTAAAACTGATATACAGTGTGTATATCGAATATTTTATAAAGAATTCACATATATCGAATATGTTATAACAAACATTTATATAGGAAATGCATTTCGGGGTGTGGTAAAGGGTTAAATAGTTTTGGGAAACGGTTGAGGTGGGTTTTTGGGGTGGGAAACGAGGGTTTGGGTGGGGACCACCAACCCCAAAAAAATAAAGTGCATTCTCTATAAACATTTTTGTTATAAAATTTTCGATATATGTTCATTCTTTATAAAATATTTCGGTATACAGCTGTAGTATCAACTGGATGCACCTGAGCCCCTGCACCACATATTTTCCGATAATATGTCAGTGAGGTTAATTTACAGCACATTCGTTTATGCTGCAGGAAAATGTGACAGTCTGTTCGAAGCTAGGACAAATAAGGCAATCTATATCACCAAATCCACACAGGAAAAGTGCTCTTGATTTCATAGCAGAAAATGCCAAGAGCTGCTTAGCAAATGATGCAGTTCTCCCATCGTTAATCACTGAAAGGGTTTAGCAATTCAGTGTGCTGATGAAAGAATGCCTCGCCTAATAACAGGTGAACCACAGCTGTAAATACTTCATCTATAATCTGATCTTCAAAGGAAACTACTACTTCTGCATTACCGACCAGCAGACGTGTTTAATTATGGTTATTAAAGGCTGTGCTACATGTTACCTGCGTTTTTTTTACACTCTCACGTGAGCATTTCCAAAAACTGCATTTAACGCAAGCCAGGGATTTTGTCCCTACACGTTGTGCATAACCGCAGCGGACCTCCCTGTAACCACGCAGAGTAATCTGGGATCACAGATTTGTTTCCTAGATCCTAGCGGAAGTTATAAATCATTTTCTTTCAGGACGTACCATCCTTGATATGGGGGTTTCCTAACAATTTCTTGAATCCTGGATCTGCAAACATGCGTGCCCTGCCTCGTCCTCACCCCCCACCACCGCCACTTAAGAAACATGGCATGTTTGGACAATTCTGTGGTGCTGACACACTCCTAACATGTGCGCGTTCAGGTGTATGTTTGTTTATTCGGCAGGAAGTGAGTTGAGACATTCTTAAGACGTTTTACTTGTGATCTTTTTACTCTGTCAGACTGGACCGATTTTACGTCATATTTCCTGGGGTGGATTTAAAACCCTGCCCCAGATGTGGCAGACTTATAGTTTAAAAAGGCAAAGTGTTATTCTAATGCACTGTCCAGCATCTCTGCCTTTAACTTATATTTTAACTGTTCCTATGATCTTGGCAGTTCTCTGTTAAAACACTGAGGTGCTTATACTTTTCTCGGTATGCCAATTAACTCTGGAACTAATTTTGCTGTTAATCGTAATTTGATTGCGGGCAGCCATCACGTTTGCACTGCAATGTAAATGGCATGGCTTCCACCAAATTTTCATCATTTGCAGGGTGTAGTGAGAAGCCCTTTGCTGGCACTTTTGCACTCCTCTGTGGAAAGTGAGTAAACACTGCCTGGTAATGCTGCCTGGCATGTTCGCATGCCAGGCAGGGTTAACTTTTAATTGTGAGTGCTGCTTGCCATGTCTGCATGCTTGCATGTTGGTCAGGGTTTAATTTCAATTGTAAACACTGATTACCATGCACTCATAGTAAGCAGTGTTCACAATTACAACGAAACCCTCCTGACATTCGAGCATGATGGGCATGGTTTATTTGTAATTTGACACACTGACTGCCATGTGAGCATGGCAGGAATCATGTACATTGGATCCCCATGGAGTTTGCTTGCTCCATAGGATTCCATTGTAAGCATTGCCTGCCATGCACATTTGCACTACGGTTGTAACTCTAGTAAGAGTTGTAACTCTAGTAAGACTATTAACCTCATAACACTTTGATGTCACTGGCCCCCTGTAACACTAGGTGGCCTAATGGCTTTTTAAAATATTTCAATACCCCTAGTATTAATGGGGCTGAGCTGCAATGCGGGCTATTAAATACTCGCTCCTTAGTGGCACACTCTACCATGTAACATTACCTGATATCCAACCTGGGACTGGATCTCTTTGTCCTTACTGATACCTGGTTGAATTAGACATCCGGCCCTGCCATTATGCAGTCTCTTCCCCCCAACTATGAACTGGTACATTTGACCAGAAGGCTAACCATCCTGGTGGCGGATTGGCCATCATTCACAAAGCTAAATTTAAAGATACTTATTCTATTACTAACCACACCTTGAAAATGGAATGTCGCCACGCTCGCACTTTGGTCTCCCCTATATCGACAATCGCAGTGATGCTTATATACCTGCCCCCCGGGGGTTGATAGTGCGTTCTGTGCCGACTTTCCTGCCCTGACACTGGAACTGCAGACCCAATATCCCAATCCAATAATCATGGGTGACTTCAACCTCCCCATTAATCATGCCACCAGTGGGCAGGTGAAACATTTTTTGGACATGATGGTGGATCTAGGCCTTCGTCAGTGGGTGACTGAACCTACCCACCAACATGGTAACATTCTGGACTTGGTTTTTGCACCAGAGTAGTCTATTACCCTGTCTTCTCCCAGTGCTTTTATTTGGTCCGATCATTGTCTGATACCTTTTGTGATTCCTCAATTTGCTTCCATTCATTTGCAAACTAAACAGGTCATTCTAAAAAGCAGTTGGCATAGGGTACCCCTCCCTTCCATAACTGCTGCACTCCTTACCCACTGTGGCCAGCCTACTTTATGCTCCCTTTCTACACTGAAGTCTGCCTTCTCAGCCGCTGCTGATCAGCTTGCTCCTCTGACGACATGCAAGCAGAAAGCCCACTCTTCTGAACCATGGTATACTGAACAGCTTAGAGCTAATAAGTTACGATGCAGACAAGCTGAAAGAAAATGGAGGGTTAATTACTCTGCAGAGGCCAGATCTGTTTTTTGTTGCATGCTCACTGCTTATCATAAGTCAGTTATTGAGGAAAAAAAATCATTTTTTTGCTTCCAAGGTCCAGGGAGTCCTTAATCAGTCCAGGGCTCTTTTTCAGCTTGTTCAATCTTTAGCTACCCCCGCTAGGGCGGGTGCTAAGGTTACTCCATCACAAGCTTTCTGTGATTCACTCTCTTCCTTTTTGTGTCTAAGGTCTCCTCTATTCGTGCTAACATCAACAATGGAGTGGTACATCCTCCGGCTGCCAATATGCCTGGTAAGCTCTCTTCTGCTATAGGGACTTGGTCTTCATTTCCTACTTTCTCAGACTCAGACATTCTTGATGCTATCCAATGCACCTTGCCACTGTTGAAGGAAAACTAGGCCTCTTATCTCTCATATTACTACAGCAGTAAATGCATCCTTTATGGAAAGAGTGATTAATTCTACATTCAAACATGCCGTGGTGATTCCGTTATTAAAGAAACCCTTGCTGGATGCGGAGGTGTTGGCTAATTATCGACCCATCTCATTGCTTCCCTTCCTTATGAAGCTGTTGGAAACCTGGTCTCTCCTCTGTTGTCTACATTCTTGAATCTTCCTCTTACTTTGACTCTTTTCAATCTGATTTTCGGCCGGGAAGGGGAACTGAATCAGTCCTTAACTCAGTGCTTGATGACCTGGCCCTCCTGGTGGACCAGGGGAGTGTCGGTGCAGTTGTTCTATTAGACCTTTCAGCTGTGTTAAACACAGTCGATTATCCTACCCTGATCTCCAGGGTCTCTATTGCTGGGCTGTCTGGTAAGGTACTTGACTGGTTAATTTCCTTCCTTGCCGATCGCTCTCAATCGGTCTCTCTTCCAACTTTTCATTCTAGTTTGGTCCCCTTATCCTGTGGTGTTCTGCAGGGATATGCTCTGTCCCATATTTTGTTTAATATTTATATCAGACCTCTGCTGTTTCTTATCCAGTCCCATGGCATTCGCAATTATTCGTATTCTGACTACATGAAAATTCTGGTCCGTCTTGACTTAAATCAGTCTGATACGTCCAGTCAGTTTAGGAAGTGTCTTGAGGATGCGGGGAATGGATGACATCTAACTGGCTAAAATTAAATGGCAGTAACACTGAGGTGCTGGTTGTTGGTACTTCCTCTCCTCTTCTTTTCTGGACCAATGATTGCTGGCCTGCTTCCTTGGGTCCTCTTCAATCGGTGAGGAATCTGGGGGTCATTATTTCTTCCACCCTTGCCATGGATGGTCAGACTGTGGCAGTATGCAAGAACTGTTGTTTTAAACTTCACATACTTAGGAAAGTGTTTCCATTCGTGCCTGAAAACTGTCAAGTCCCTGTGGTCATTGCACTTGTTATGAGTGGCTTAGATTACTGCAACTCGCGGTATCTTGCCCAGCCACGCTATCTGAATAATTAGCTTCAGCTGTTGCAGAATGCTGCTGCTAGAGCCATTTTACAGCCCCCCTTTGGCACAAACATGACTCCACTATTGAGACAGCTCTACTGGCTCCCGGTGGAAAAGCAGATTATGCTTAAGTGCTTGTGTGTGGTGCACCGTGCCTTTAATGGCCTGGGGCCTGAATACATCCAGGACAAATGTCCCCATTATACTCCTACGCGGTGTCTTCGATCCCAGTCCGCATTTCTTGTTGTGGTTGCCCGCTTCAGATTGACATGTACAGGCAGACGTGCATTTACGGTTGCAGCCGCTTAAGCCTGGAACGCCCTTTCTTTCCCATTGCGCAAGACTGTTGACCACCTTTCCTTTCGTCGTCTGTTGAAAACATTTGTGTTTTAAGTTTGGTGTTAATCTACTCTGCTCACCTGTCAGCGCCATGGTGCCTTCGGGTGTTTGTGCGCTCTATAAATTTGCATAACATAACATAACATGAATGAAATGGAGAAATAAGAAGAGAGGGATCCAGGGATGAAGACAAGGAAATAAAAAGATTCTGAAAAGCAAGCTTACAGAAATAGCGAGGGAAATAGAGAGAGAGAGAGAGAGAGAGAGAGAGAGAGAGAGAGAGAGAGAGAGAGAGAGAGAGAGAGAGGTTAGAGACAGTTGGGAGACAGTTGGAGAGACTGGATGTGGAAAACAAAGAGAAAGAGAGGAAAGAAGAGAGAGAGGGTGCATGGGACACCAGAGAGATAGGATGAGAGACAAATAGTGAAAGACAATGAGACAGAAAGATGGAGAGGGGAAAGACAACACAAAGAGTGAGTTCACTTGGTGGATGGGATTGAAATAGAATGTGGGACTGCTTTGTTGTGGTATGCATTTTCTGTTTATGTTTGGATGTGTTTAGAGAGACAAAGATAGAACTATGGAGTAAACAACGACTTGAGGAACAACAGAGAGGGAGGGAAGAGAGAATAGCCAGGGGGGTGGTTTGAGAAATCAAGTATTAGTAAATGTAATTGAGAACATTTAGATTCAGAGAATGAGAATCTGAAAGAATGTGAGGACTGAAAATATAGTGAGACTGAGCGAGAGAGAGAGAGAGAACATTAAGAAGGTAGATGATATGAAATAACACATAAATAAAAGAAGCACAGAGTGAGCAAGGGGCTAGTGACAAGGGAGAACGTGAGATAAAGTGAGAGAGGGAATGGGTGCAAACATCATTTTCTACTAAAGAATACTCTTGGTAAATGACACCTTACACAGGCATAACGTGGAACACAGACATTCAAAAGTCATGGTATTTTCAATTGTTTGTTGCATGTAATGTTTATAGGTAAACATTGAGTAACTACTTGGGCTCTACTTACTCAAGTGTTACAAACACATGTGAGTGTTTACTGACAAATAACATTAGTAAAAGACATAAAATCCTGTATCGGAAGTGGCCATATCAGTTCTTTCAGTGTTACGGTGCGGTTTGACACGGTACATTGTGAGATTTTTTCCTCTAGCCTCAACCTCATCACAGGAAGCCTCATCGGAAAGCCAGTGTGAAGCATTCCTTATTGAAGTTTCCAAGTATGAAGACTTCCCTGACGGAGTCTTCTCGACGGATCCTGCCTGAGCCGGAGGCCCCCAATCCTGACACAGCCAGACCTAGCCAGAACTGATTGCTAGACCTGATTGTCAGCCCAGTCTCCAGTTCAGAACCAGCCGTAGGGGGAGCTGCAAAGCCATTACTGGTAAAATTACAAATTGCAAATCGTAATATTTGCTGGGTGTGGGTGCGGGCCGGGAAAGTCTGCTCATTGGTGCTACACCGGTAGCATATTGAGGGTAAGCGAGTAAGTGCCACTCCTCAAAAGCAAAAGCAAAATTAAACCTAAGTAGATATATTAAGACAACTAGCATCCATGGGGTATCTCTGTGTTCTGTTCGAACCCTTTGAAATCTTTTGGACCCGTGGAGGCTGGGGCGGCTAGCTGGCTGGCTAATACATTGTATCTTTCATTACACCACACATTTCATCAAACAACTCATTTTGGAATATTTCTTTTGCGTTGTCTTTATATATGGCTGAGCGAGGACTGTGGGTTTTATACCTTTGACTCGCTCAGTGCAGCGATTAGATTATTATCCCTAAAATGGACATCGCCTATCTTAAAATACTGTTAATAGTCCTCCGTTCTGCTAGGACTGCTTTTCACAGAGGCTTGAAATAACCACGTGGGAAATGTCAAAAATATACAATTTAAGGAGTGCTCCGTTGGGTGATTTGGGTGAATTGACGAAACATATGCAAAATTCCACCCTAACGGAAGACCCTGCAACATTGGGGAGGTCAACTTTCCGTGCATATATATCAGGAGGCAGAAGGTTTTTCCCCCCCCAAAGAGTGTTTATCCAGCAAATGTGCAAGTACCAATGAGCTCAGGGCTGAATGTGCCCTCAATGATGATTTCAAATGAAATGAGACAATCTACCCCTTTGAATCAGGCTCTAAAAAACACTATAATAACACATTTGAATTATACTGTCACAGCAACAACTATGAAAAATACAATTAAAGATCATTTTCCAGTGGTCTCACCGGGTAAAACCATCGACCAATGTCTACAATCCCCGGAAGCGGAGCCCCTGAGACCAGAGCTGATGGAGTCAATACCTTATCAAAATATTGATGTAAGTCAATCCTCAAGGCAAGCTTTGTGGACATAAATAAATATCCTCAACATTGAATCATAATTTGGACTTAATACAGTGCCGGAATCGTGGAGTGATCTGGGAGACAAAAATAGTGCTGTTGTGCATTTATCCACAGAGACAAGAGGGTCATTTTGAGAAAGAGGGAATTTCAGATTTGAAACATCCCGCTAGATATGGGTCCTCCTACGATAGTGGCTGTAAATTTTGTATCGAGCTCTCTGGTAAAGGTGTTTGAAAACATCAAGCAAGTCCAACAGCATTCAGGAATATTGTTAGAGCTGACAAAAGAGATGGAAACAAATTACTCTAATATGGTGACCTTAAAATCCACAGTGAATGAAACAAAGGCAGAGTCAATGGCTATGTAATACATAAGATTCAAGCGGAGAAATTAGATGCCATAGCCAACCAATGGAATAAGTTAAAACAGGAAATATCAACTAGTAACTTGAAATTTGTTCAGGGGACACCTACACCTCTACGGGGAGACTGTGTGAGATGCTCACAGGCTCAGTCAGAAAAGATATTATAAAAGGTTTGGGACGATACGCCATTATCAGATCAGTAATAGATGAATTTATGCATTTAGCCCAATTAGTAGATGATGAAGCTTTGTCTGAACCCAAAGCGGATGAACCTATTCCACAGGAATTGTCTCCGTTAAGCAACAAAAATCTAATGGCAAAACAAAAAGGCACAGAAAAAGAAAGATGGAAGATCAAAAAACAGTACTAAATGGAAGCTCCAATCAAAGAAAACATCCCACTGAAAAAAAAAGCTCACATACTAAGCGATTTATTAGAAATTTGAAGGAGAGCCCTGAAGAAACTAAAAAATAGAAGATCAAAGGTCCAAAACCAGGCTCAAGTAAGAATCAAAAAAATAATCTGGAAGCCACAGGAACAATTAAGAAAAAAGAAGAGAATATGCCAGAAGTTATGAAGGCAACAGTGGGAATCCAAACAGACTCTGTGGACCCGCTGAAGAAAATAGCCCCTATTTTTCTATGCCCGAAACAAAACCCTAAATTGAGTCCCTCCACTCTGAAAATAGCACCAATTTTTCTGAAAGGAAAATTCTCACAACAGATGAGACCCAGAGCTTCAGAAGCTTTGGAAACCCCAGGAATCCCACAAAAAAATGAGAGAGTGGGCGTGGGAGAAAGCCGTTTAGAGGGAGACACTGGAGACATATATCTCTACTCCATCATTGACAGAGAAGCCTCTAAATTCAAAATACTGTTGCTCTGGCTGAACAGCCAGTAATAAGGAAGGGTAGAGACCTCTTATCGTCAAGTAAGCCCATATTGGGTACGGATCTCAGTCTGAAGGTGTTTGTACTAAAGAAATCATATAATAGCATTTCGTCTGGCCCCTTAAACCGACAAGATATTCTTGGAGAAATTAAATCAATTGAGGAATTAAAATATCTTACATCAAGTGATATTGATCGAGTAAGCTATCCTGCCTATCCAAATACAAATATTGCAGAACTCTGCATGAAATCAAGATTAATGACAGTAACAATTGTGGGAGCCAAAGATGAATGGCTAAAAAGGGGTCTCCTGATATTGAGAGAGCTCCCTAAAATAGATATAAAGGCTGACATTGTGGCAAATCAAATGACAAAGTATAAAAATTCAGGAAAGTTGTCTCATCCTGGATTGTCCCAAAATAAGGGGGAATTGGTGCCGGTCATCATAGCACACGTTTTTCAGATAATGGGATTGGTGATCAGATGCTCTAGCTAAACAGACCATAAGATTCTTATTTGGAACTCAAGAGGATATAATTATTTTTGTAATGGTACTAAAAAACTGACTATAATTGGTAATTTTGCTCTAATCTCACTACAAGAAACTTGGCTGACCGACGATCTAGCGATAGAGGGATTTTCTGTTTATCAACAATTGGCCAACTTTAGTGGGAGAGGTTGCCCAAGTGGGGGTCTTCTATTAGCCTGTAATTCATTTTATTTCTCTTAAATGCTGCTTTCAAATGTTTCTCAAGGTATTCTGGCTGTAAGGTTACAAGTTAGAGAAAACAAGATTGATGTACATTCGATTGTGGTTACAATATATTGGAATCCACAGATTGTATCTCTGGTGACTTTTCTACATTTTTCGGATTTGTTGGTGGATTATTCCACGGAATTTCCTGCTGATGAGCTGATAATAATGGGGGACTTTAACAAACAGTGCATTACCACTAAATCTGTGACCTAAGTGTATAAATATAAAACCAGAAATGGTTATATATGGTGTGACTTTATGTCAGAATGGAACCGAAGAATGTTGAATGGTAATGTATGGGGTGATATTCCTTCAGCAGCCTCATGGCAGAGAGGCCAATCATTCTCAACTATTGATTATGTCTTTGTTTCTAAGAATCTTTTTGATAATTGCTTTATGTTTACACTCACTGTGGGCAATGCCAGTGTCCATGCAATGTTGGAATTCATTATAAATTTTGAGGAAAGCCCGGCACAATTCACCTATACGCAAGAACTAATAGTGAATACAGCAGGAATTGGGTGGTATAGTTGGAGAAGGATGGACAAACTCTTGTAAAGAATTTGGGTACTGCTATAAAAGATCGAACTGATCAGCAATTGGAGGGTCACTGTAAACCAGACATTTATATTTACTTTCTATGGGGTATTAACTGCCCAACAAAGACACCTTCTAAACCTAATAGAAATCATGATCATTGTTTTGATAAACAAATTTATGATAAAAAAGGGCAAATAAAATCAGAACAAATAAGAATTAAAAAAACAACAAAAGACCCCAATGAATGTGCAAATCAAACAAAACACCTAAATAACATCTATAGAAATTGGGCTAGAATGCATAGGTTCATGATACGTCAGAGGGAAGGGGAAGAAATGCTGCTGTTAATCTGAGAAACTCAAGGAATTACTGGAACATCATCAGCTCAATGTATACTTCTACAGCCTCCCAGCAAGCTTCTGTAATTGATGAAAAAAATGGGGAGACCATTTCTCTAATGTATATGGCCCTATAGTCTGTCGGGATCGTATGATTCAACTAGAGTCAGATTGGTCAATATACTTTACAATCGAAGATATTGAGTCTTTGATAAAGAAATCTTCCACCTCTAGGGCAGCAGGCCTGAATGGTCTGTCAAATGCTATTCTAAAGAGTATTCCTTCGGTATGGCCAATATTTCTTAAAATCTTGTTTGGTAATATTATTACCACCAAAACAATACCAGAATCGTAGAGACACGCAATCATAATCCCGATATACAAAAAGGGCGATCGGATGGCGCCCTCTAACTATTGCCCTATATCTTTAATAGATGCAGATGGAAAAATCTTCTCAGGAATAATTCTAGGAGAACTAGAGAAATGGGCGAATTCCAAGGGCATCCTCCCGAAATAGTAAACCGGCTTTAGACGAAGGGTATCCACCTCTCTAAATACTCTGATACTCAGGTGTATTACCATGTACTCACTGGAAAAGGCTGGGCAACCTCTCTTTGGAGCCTGGGTGGACCTCTCCCAGGCTTTTGATACTATAAACAGGAATAAACTGTGGTTGAAATTAAAAAATTGGGGTATACCAGACCATTTGTTAAATATTCTTAAACATATCCATCAAGGCTCAGCTCAAAGAGTAAGAATGTCAAGATCGGGGCAACTATCTCAATCAATTAAGATAGAAAGGGGAGTATGGCAGGGTTGTCTACTGGCCCCTTTCTTGTTTATCTTATTTCTATCGGATTTGTCCCAATAAATCATAAATTGTCATCTTTTTTTTATTTTTATTGAAACAACAGCCTGATATGCCTCAATGCAAGCATTTTTGGCATCAGACTTATATTACAATCTATCCATATATTCAAAAAATTCCAAAATTCTCTAAAGCAATAACTATTTCGTGGATCCACCTTCGATGGTCCAAAATAAAGAAATCTTGTTTCAATTAAAAATTCATTTCAAGTCGTAAAGAGTCCATGTAATTGACTACGGCACAGCTTAGTTTGATACAATGTCCGGCTGCAGCATATGACCACCAGTCTCGACTATTGCAATCTACCTGAGTATAGGCTCCCAGATGCTGCATCCATTTTGTGATGGTTTCCTTACATCTGGTAAGGAGATGTTCGGAAGTTTCGATTTCTCAGTGACAAAAGCGACATAGATTATCCTTTGCTTCTTTGAAGTGATGCCTCCACACCATTTCTTTTGTTTTAACTGCGTTTAAACGGAACCGTAGAAACCGCTCACGATGGTGTCGAGACAGACAGTTTTTTAGATAGTTGCTTGTAACATTTAGCTTATGTGTCCCGATTCCAGCGTCTGCGGTGGTCGGCATCAAGAGACATCAATGGTTGTTCGAAATCCAGCACCATTGTTCAAATTTTTTTTTGGCAGACTGTGGTCTCATCAACAAATCATTCAAGTTGAAATCAGCAGTGGCCGGAATTGACAGCATGATTTGTTTCCACTCCACTAAAAATTTCAATTTCCCCGTGTCACTTATTGCAGAGAAAATTTGAAATGCAGGAGCTGTTGGAGTCAAGTTCATCTTGCGCATTGCTGTTAGAGACTTCCACATCACATGGGAGTGCAGAGAATTTATTGAGAGTTCATATCTAATTTGAATCATCAAGATGTAAGTAGGAAGCTTCAGAACACGCCACCAAAAAATTCCTTCCAGCTTTTGCCAGAACGAAACATCTATGTTCTAGCCACTTCTGAACCAAAAATGATTGCTGGTACCACCTTTTGGGTGTAAAAGGTCAAGACCGGTGCTAGAGTAAACTTGCCGAAACTTCTATTCAGCAGTTGTCCCTGAATGCTGAATTGAGTCATTCGGTTGACCATGTCGACCTTCTAGTGATGTTCATGCACTGAGTTTGTGATGCTGGAAATGCATAGGAGGGACATGGCCTCTGTATCCTTGTCCTTTACTGCTTTTTATCGTGTGTTCTGTCGTGTTTTCCGCGCAGGAGTTCATGTGGGACTCCTGGCGGTGCAGCTCTCTCTCTTTTGGTTTGGTGAACGGACCCGTGGGATACCCTTATGGCACCCATGGGTGGGGGTACAACCCTGTGCCCCTAGTGTATGTTTTTGGGCACCGGCGGGTGGCCCGCAGAGCAGGGTATGGGCTGGTGGCAGCTCCATGCTGAATTTGACAGGTGCGCGGATTATCCTCCATTTTGGGATACCCCGGCCCTGCCATTGGGATCAGTTGATTCCGGATGGAAAACAAGATGGCCCCTGCGGCCTCTTGCTTTCTATTACCTATTACCTTGTTTTCCCAAAGTCCTGGGAAGCCCTGACTCTGTCCCTTCCCCCTGACTGGCTGTTGGGTGGAAGTGCCATATATGGTGTTGTTGTGAAGGCCCGGCCAGACTAGCTGGAGCCTTCCCGGTGATGTATGTTGTGGGTACCTCCTGTGGGTGGGACCTGGGTGAATAGAGCGTGTGACGAATATGCATTCTGTGTTGTGGATGTCTAGTATCTGGTGGTTGACACAATGACTGAGACAGCCCTGCCCGAAACCGGTATGAATGCAGTTTGGAGTGTTGAATGCCTCAGTACTTGTCCCAATACACATAACTTGTGAGTGTCTGGAGAGAAGTGAATGGCCTGAAAACTTTGTGTGCCTGATTGGCTGCGTGCCTGCATGAATGCCCTTAGTCATGATTGGATGCTTGTGTATGACCCAGCGGAATGAATGGGATATCAACAGTATATCTGGGGACCTCTCACTGCTAGGAATCGTGTTCAGAAGCTGAAGTCCACTACGACGAGTAACTGGAGTAACTGAAGCTTGACCTTGAAGCCCTGCTGGACGATAAGAATTGCTGTTGCTCTCCTTCACAATCCGAAAGCTGCTGTGCCTCCAAGGACTGACCCAGAGAGGACCTGGTATGGCACCCTCTTCCTGAGCTACGAATGACCATCGTGCACAGCTGATCTTTGCCAAAGCTCCCTGGTAGACAGATCTTCGACAGGCTGCCGACCCAAGATAGGGACTGCCGCGGAATCTCAAAGAGAAGCACTCGGACTGCTGTCCGCCACTGTCTACGATCGCCGTCACCGACTGGTGCCGCCATGCTCCCGTTTGCCTAAGAACTTCATTTGATCATCGGATGCTCTTGTCTGCATCGTCGCCCGCTTTATCCCGCTGGAGAAGGTCCAACCGTCGACGTGGCGAGGAGCATCCTCCGGTGGGTTTCCCACCACCTAAGGACCACAGAGACACCGACGACTCGACGCCCTTGCTGGGCCACAGTTCTTCACCATCTCTTTGCGGTCCAGAACTATCGTCACTGAGGTGCCCCACACGCCTCTTCCTTGCAGGACGCCAAAGTTCTGTCGTCGACGAACACCGCTAGGAACGAAGCTGCCACTTCACTGCCGTAGTTCAACCTGTTCACCGTCGGACGTTCGACGACCCGTGACTCCTTCCTTAAAGGGAGGGCACTCAAGAAGGGCCGTCGATTCCCCGACACTGAACGTCGAGTTCCTCGACGCCTCTTGATGATCCGTGGCTCCTGCTTTAAAGGGAGTCACTCAAGAAGGATCGGTCGACGCATCTTCTGAGAACTCTACTCCACCAGGTACATTGGGGGGGGTAAAACCTTAATAGGAGGAAATAAGACTATTGTTTCAACCATCTTACGTTCCTGCCTATCTCTATTGCTGGTTTCCTCGTTATTAATCTGTGTGACATTTTAACCGTACAGTTGATGCACTTTAATGAGATTTGATAACATTGGTGGTACCACTTTAGAATTGTATATATTTATCATTGTTAACTTCCGAGTACAAAGTCCATTATTGTGATCGTGTACATACCTTTGAATATTAATTATATAAAGACTGTGTTCTCAGTAATACAGTGTGTGGACATTCCTTTGTGGGGGTTCGGGGACTACACTGTACTTAAGAACCAGCCCGCATCACCCCCTGAGAAGCTAGGCCTTGATTACTCATCCATTGCTACCATAATAGAGAATCTTGGCTGGGGTCTTCTGTGCCTCTCCTCTACCATATAGAAAGCAGAAGTACAGACAACCCCTACCAGTCTTTACACTGGTGGCAGCGGTGGGATGCTTATGGTTTTAAGAATCAGTGTTTAACCGTGCCACTTACAAAATATCTGCACTTTATTAAATTAAGGTTTGGTTGTGTACACAATAACTGCATTACACGCAATGGAGTCCATTGCAAATGGTAAATTGACTCGGATGAGCTTAGAGGCTCTCCAGAGTGCTTGTGAAGCCAGGGAGTTAGACTTTGTGGATAAGTCTAGGGCGGAGCTGACAGCTGCCCTGGTGGACTACCAGACGGATGGTGAAACTCTTGATGAGGGGGGGAATGCAACCAATGAGGCTCTGCCCCTGGGGTTACTACTGAATCTGTTTCTGGGAATACCACCATTCCTGCTGCCTCTATTCCGAACCCCAGCAATTCCTTGGAGCTTGAGTTATTAAGGATGAAATTGGCCCTTGAATATCGCAAGTTGGAAATAGATGCTGAGCTTAAGAAGGAGGAGCTGGCTCAACAAGTTGAACTCAAGAATAGGGATCTTGAACTCAAAGACAAGGACAATGAATGTCAGAGAATCCAGCTAGAGAAAGCTAGAGTGGAGACTTCAGCGAAACCCAGTGAGAGTGTCAGGTCCCCAGCAACTAAATTCATGAAAGATTTGGTTGGTGTGTTTGTGGAGGGTTCAGATATCCTCCAATGCATTGAAGCGTTTGAAATGGCTTGTGCAATTCATGATGTTGACAAAAGAGATTGGGCTAAGTGTTTGCTAAGCAGAGTGCCTCAGACTGGGTATGACTGTATTCTGAAGCTGAGTGTGGAAGAAAGGGGTCAGTATGAGTGTATGAAATCTGCTTTGATTGCCAAGTTTGGCAAGACACCTACCCAATACCTTAAAAGGTTCAGGGATTTTAAGAAAAGAGAGAATGTGTCTTGGGTTGACTGGGTGAGTGCTGCGCACATGAACATGATGGGGTGGATTGATGGTTACAAGGTGAAAACTTTTGTTGAATTGTCCCACCTGTTGTTTTTTGAGCATTTTTCTGAAGCCTGTTCACCGGAGTTGCGTCAGTATGTTGCTGACCAGAACATTTTGGATCCCTTTAAGCTGGCTAGGTTGGCTGACAAGTGGGTCTCCCACCGGGTGTCCCCTAAGGACTCCAGTGGGAAGGACAAGGACAAAGAAAAGGGGGCCTCTCAGAAAGCTGAGGAGTCCCAAAAGCAATCACAGTCGAATAAACCTAAACCTTCCTCTCCGAAGACCCAAAAATCTAGCGGGGATACGTCATCTGTGGGTGGGAATAAGAGTAGTGGTCCACCTTCTGCAAAGCAGGCTCCCAGTGGTTCCAGTACCGTACCCCGCACTCCCGGCACTTGTTGGGATTGTGGGGCTCTGGTTCACAGAAGGGGTGACTCCAAGTGTAAAGGTAAGGCACTTGGCGTACAGGCTGTCAGCCTGACCTACCTTTACCCCGTGTCTGAGGTGGAGGCCACTGTCCCCTCTTGCTCTACAGGATCACATTTGGTGCACCCGTAGAGATTTCCTTAGTGTCCCTTGGGGCCTGGGACCAGTACGCAGAAGTACTGGCAACTATCCCACAGAACACCCGTAGGTTTTTGAGAAGTATCCTCCTGAATGGCCAGCCGTCTACTGGTTTGAGAGACAATGGGGCAAGCATGACAGTGGTGGACAGGGCCCTGCTCGAGCCAGAGGACTATATAGGTGCTCCTCTGAGAACCACCAGGTTAGCTGGTGGGCCTCCCAAATTATAGCCTGTAGCCCGAGTCACACTCGTAATTGGAGACAAGACAGCAAAGCTTCCTGTCCTGGTTCAGGACAATGTCCCTGCTAACATTCTGTTAGGTAATGATCTAGTGGCGTTGGGATTGATCACAGATGGTCTTCCTATGACTGCTGCTGCGGTCACTAGATCACAGGTGACACCGGGTCTGGCTGTGAGTTGGGTACACAAGCCGAAGGCGTGGCCTAAGGCAAGACGAAGGAAGAGCAAGAAGGCCACCTCTGTGGAGGGAGCTCCTTCTCTTCCTGCTGTTCCTACAGCACCCATTGGGATCCATGCTCCGGACGGGCTGGGTCCAGTGGTAAACCTTGTCTCAACTCCTGTGGGAGAAGAGCCGGAAGACTCGCCTGTGGGAGAGGTTCTCAACCCAGAGGATCATCCCGATCTTCAATGCTTGTTAGCTGAAGGGGGACCCTCCTGGGCAGATTTCTGTAAAGGACAGAGAGAGTGTCACTCTCTCGAGTGTCTGAGGAAACAGGCCCTGTCCAAGGCACAAGGAAAAGTGCCTAGGACATTCCGGATTTATTGGGAGGGTGAGCTCCTTGTTAGTGAGCCCACTAAGCCTGAACCTGGTGCCCTCAAGAGGTTGGTGGTACCCCAGGTTTACAGGCCCTTCCTACTGCAGATGGCGCATGAGGTGCCCATGGTTGGTCATCTTGGTACCAAGAAGACTAAGCAGAGGCTCTCTGCCTATTTCTACTGGCCTCGGATGGGAGTAGAAGTGGAGTCCCACTGCAGGACCTGCCCAACTTCTCAGTTGTCTGGCAAGACTGGAGGCAGCATCATTGCCCCACTGCAGCCATTGCCAGTGGTTGGCACACCATTTGAGAGGGTGGGCATCGACATTGTCGGTCCCCTTGGCCCTCCCACGTCAGGTGGACATCGGTTCATCCTGGTTTTGGTAGATCATGCCACCAGGTACCCTGAGGCTATACCCCTTCGGACTGTTACTGCCAAGATGGTTGCCAGGGCTCTCCTGGGCATTTTCACCCATGTTGGATTCCCCAAGGAGGTTGTCTCTGACAGAGGAACCAACTTCATGTCTAGTTACATGAAAACCATGTGGAAAAAGTGCAGGGTAACCTACAAGTTCTCCACCTCTTACCACCCCCAGACCAATGGTCTGGTTGAGAGGTTTAATAAAACTCTCAAGGGCATGCTAGGTGCTTTGGAAGAGCCCCTAAGGAGGAAATGGGATCTCCTCCTGCCATGCTTGCTGTTTGCTTACAGGGAGGTACCTCAAGAGGGTGTTGGTTTCAGCCCCTTGAGTTACTCTTTGGACATCCCATGAGGGGGCCCCTCGCCTTGATCAGAGAAGGCTTGGAAGCCACCCCTCCAGGTCCCGCCAAGCAAGTGAGGGACTATGTGTTTGGCCTCAGACGGAGGATGACACAGATGATGGGTCAAGCAACGGTGAATCTCAAGGCCAGCCAGGAATTGAACAAATACTGGCATGACCTTAAAGCATCGCAAGTGGATTGGACTCCGGGACAGGAGGTCCTCGTGATGGAGCCTACCAAGCCTCGGGCATTGGCAGATAAATGGACTGGACCCTTCAGGATAATCTCCAAGATGGGCGAGGTCAATTATCTGGTTGACATGGGTATCCCAGGGATAGCCCCTCAGGTGTCCCATGTTAATAGGCTCAAGCCTTTCCACCGGCGAGCCAAAGTCTCATGTCTCTTGCTGGCTTCAGAGCAAGAAGAGGATGAGAGTGAGCCCCTTCCTGATTTGCTGCATAGCAACCCTCAGGATGGCTGAGTGGAGGGAGTGCATCTCTCTCCAGATTTGACAACCGAGCAGCAGAGGGCCTGCAGGACTTTGCTCCAGCAGTATGCCTCTCTGTTTTCGCTGACGCCAGGCCTTACACAGTGGTGTAAGCACGAGATTGACACTGGTGACAGCGTGCCTGTCAAGAGCAGGAGCTACCGAATGTCAGATACGGTTAAGAACCACATCCAGGCTGAGGTCGCCAAGATGTTGGATCTGGGTGTTATTGAACCCTCAACCAGTCCCTGGTCCGGTGCCGTGGTCCTTGTTCCCATGGCAAGTTCCCAGGCAGGTACCAAGGATTGGATGTTCTGTGTGGACTACCGAGGAGTCAATGCCGTCACCAAAACTGACGCGCACCCATTGCCCAGGGCTGATGAGCTCGTGGACACCATAGGTGCTGCCAAATTTGTGAGCACATTTGACCTCACCTCAGGCTATTGGCAAATAGCTCTGAAAGACCATGCCAAGGAAAAGACAGCGTTCTCAACACCAGAGGATCTCTACCAGTTTAGGGCCATGCCTTTTGGGTTGAAGAATGCCCATACCACCTTCCAGAGATTGGTCAATCATGCTCTCAGTGGGCTGGACACCTTTTGTGTGGCTTATTTAGATGAGATTGCCGTCTACAGTTCCACTTGGGAAGAGCACTTGACATCTCTGGGTAGAGTATTGCAGGCCTTGAAAAGGGCTAACCTCCCTATCAAGGCCACCAAGTGCCAGATAGCTCAGGGGAAAGTCACGTATCTTGGTCATGAGGTAGGAGGGGATCAAATCCAACCTCTCCCCAGTAAGGTGCAGGATGTACATGACTGGAAGACTCTCACTACTCAAACCCAGGTGAGAGCCTTTTTGGGCCTCACCGGGTATTATCGCAATTTCATGGCGGACTATGGAACCATAGCTGCACCACTGACAGATCTGACTTCACCCAAACAGCCTAGGAAGGTTAATTGGACTGAAGACTGTCAGAGGGCCTTTGATGGTTTGAAAGAAAGTCTGTGTAGGGCACCCGTGTTGTGTGTGCCTGACTACAGCCGACCCGTTATCGTCCAGACGGATTCCTGCGACACCGGAATTGGAGCTGTCTTGTCCCAGTTAGATGACAAAGGGAGAGAACATCCTATCATATTCATCAGTAGGCAACTCAAGGGTAGAGAACATAGGTGGGCTACTGTTGAAAAGGAATGTTTTAGTATAGTTTGGAGCCTTAGGCTTTTAGGCCCTACCTTACGGGGTCTACCTTCACGGTCCAAACAGATCCTAAGCCCCTGAAGTGGCTTATGCAGATGAAGGGTGAGAACCAGAAACTGCTCAGGTGGTCCATTAGCCTGCAAGGGCTAGACTTCACCATAGAGCACAGACCAGGGAAGAGTCACGATAATGCAGATGGCCTTTCCGGAAGGTATGTTGACCGTCTGGATGAGGGTGTCTATCCCATGGGAGATTAGGCACCCTCCACCTCAGTCTGGGGGGGCGACTGTGATGCTGGAAATGCATCGGAGAGACAGGGCCTCCGTATCCTTGTCCTTTACTGCTTTTTATCGTGTGTTCTGTCGTGTTTTCCGCACTGGAGTTCATGTGGGACTTCTGGCGGTGCAGCTCTCTCTCTTTTGGTTTGGTGAACGGACCCGTGGGATACCCTTATGGCACCCATGGGTGGGGGTACAACCCTGTGCCCCTAGTGTATGTTTCTGGGCACCTGTGGGTGGCCAGCAGAGCAGGGTATGGGCTGGTGGCAGCTCCATGCTGAATTTGACAGGTGCGCGGAGTATCCTCCATTTTGGGATACCCCGGCCCTGCCATTGGGATCAGTTGATTATGTATGGAAAACAAGATGGCCCCTGCGGCCTCTTGCTTTCTATTACCTATTACCTTGTTTTCCCAAAGTCCTTGGAAGCCCTGACTCTGTCCCTTCCCCCTGACTGGCTGTTGGATGGAAGTGCCATATATGGTGTTGTTGTGAAGGCCCGGCCAGACTAGCTGGAGCCTTCCCGGTGATGTATATTGTGGGTACCTCCTGTGGGTGGGACCTGGGTCAATAGAGTGTGTGACGAATATGCATTCTGTGTTGTGGATGTCTAGTATCTGCTGGTTGACACAATGACTGAGACAGCCCTGCCTGAAACTGGTATGAATGCAGTTTGGAGTGTTGAATGGCTCGGTACTTGTCCCAATACACATAACTTGTTGTGAGTGTCTGGAGAGAGGTACATGGCCTGAATACCTTGTGTGCCTGATTGGCCACCTGCCTGCATGAATGCCCTTATTCGTGATTGGATGCTTGAGTGTGACCCAGCGGAATGAATGGGAGATCAACAGCATATCTTGGGACCTCTCACTGCTAGGAATCGTGTTCAGAAGCTGAAGTCCACTACAACGAGTAACTGGAGTAACTGAAGCTTGACCTTGAAGCCCTGCTGGACGAGAAGAATTGCTGTTGCTCTCCTTCACAATCTGAAAGCTGCTGTGCCTCCAAGGACTGACCCAGAGAGGACCTGGTAAGGCACCCTCTTCCCAAGCTACGAGGGACCATCGTGCACAGCTGATCTTTGCCAAAGCTCCCTGGTAGACAGACCTTCGACAGGCTGGCGACCCGAGACGGGGACTGCCACAGAATATCAAATAGAAGCACTCGGACTGCTGTCCGCCACTGTCGACGACCGCCTTCGCCGACTGGAGCCGCCGTGCTCCCGTTTGCCTAAGAACTTGATTTGATCATCGGAGGCTCTCGTCTGCATCGTCGCCCGCTTTATCCCGCTGGATAAGGCCCGACCGTTGACGCGCCGAGGAGCATCTGCCAGTGGGTTTCCCGCCACCTAAGGACCACAGAGACGCTGACAACTTGATGCCCTTGCTGGGCCACAGTTCTTCATTATCTCTTTGCGGTCCAGAACTATCGTCACCGAGGTGCACCGCATGCCTCTTCCTTGCAGGACGCCAATGCTCTGTGGTCGACGAGCACCGCTAGGAACGAAGCTGCCACTTCACTGCCGTAGTTCAACCTGTTCACCATCGGACGTTCGACGACCCGTGACTCCTGCCTTATAGGGAGGGCACTCAAGAAGGGCCGTCGATTTCCTGACACCGAACGTCAAGTTCCTCGACGCCTCTCGACGATCCATGGCTCCTGCTTTAAAAGGAGTCACTCAAGAAGGATCGGTCGACGCATCTTTGGAGAACTCTACTCCACCAGGTACATTAGGGGGGTAAACCTTAATAGGAGGAAGTAAGACTATTGTTTCAACCATCTTACATTCCTGCCTATCTCTATTGCTGGTTTCCTCGTTATTAATCTGTGTGACATTTTAACCGCACAGTTGATGCACTTGAATGAGATTTGATAACATTGGTGGTACCACTTTAGAATTGTATATATTTATCATTGTTGACTTCCGAGTACAAAGTGCGTTATTGTGATCGTGTACATACCTTTGAATATTAATTATATAAAGTCTGTGTTCTCAGTAATACAGTGTGTGGGCATTCCTTTGTGGGGGTTCGGGGACTACACTATACTTAAGAACCAGCCCGCATCACCTCCTGAGAAGCTAGGCCTTGATTGCTCGTCCATTGCTACCATAATAGAGAATCTTGGCTGGGGTCTTCTGTGCCTCTCCTCTACCATATAGAGAGCAGAAGTACAGACACCCCCTACCAGTCTTTACAGAGTTGTGAAATGTGATTCCCAGATATCTAATTGAGTTGACTACATCAAGACGGTTGTCGTCAATTTTCCACGTAAAGATTTTCTGTTTTTTTAAACGGCTGTGGCCAATGATGATGATCTTAGTTTTTTGGATGTTTTACTCCAGGTCATTTTTTTCAAATAATCGTGAC
The DNA here is from genome assembly GCF_040938575.1 of Ambystoma mexicanum. NCBI lineage: Eukaryota > Metazoa > Chordata > Amphibia > Caudata > Ambystomatidae > Ambystoma > Ambystoma mexicanum. The sequence goes on along the minus strand of NC_090930.1, from coordinate 1,281,456,369 downwards.
TATTTGTTAGTTGACTTTGTAGACCTATCTGGGTCCTGTCCAGTAGGACCATGTCATCAACATATATTATGCATCCTATTTCATTATTGTTTAATTTTGGTGGAAAACAGCGCACATTTTTGCGGTGAGCAGGGATGTCAGAGATAAACAATTTGAAAAGTTTGGTAGCTAAAGGGCAACCCTGTTTCACGCCCAAGCTTGTTGGTATCTCCTTGGATAGGGTGCCTTGATTGTTTAGTCTTATGCTGATGGTGGTTTCTGTATGTAGTGCTCTGATTGGCTCAACCAGATTTCTGGGACAATTCCAATTTGTCAATTTTTGCCACAGTTTACTACGATTAACGCTATCAAAGGCTCCCCTCAGATCGTTGAAAGCTAGATATAGTCTCGTCTTTGCCTTTACACTTTCAAGTTTAAGAATGCTCAGTAGCAACAGGTTTACCTCTACCCCCACACCTTTTGTAAAACCTGTTTGCCGCATGTCCAAAATTTGTTCTGACGTTGACCATACAGCTAGCCTTTGTCGTAAAAAGGAGGAGAAGATTTTTCCTATAGTATCAAACAGGGCAATCGGGCGATAGTTGGTCGGATCAGCCCCATTGCCCTTTTTGTAGATTGGCACGATGATGGCGTCACGCCAGGATTCGGGAATCGTTGCTGATGTAGACAAACGTGCAAACAATAGTTCAATAAAGGTAGCTCATTGCTCCTTCTTCTTTTTCAGCATCATATTTGATATTAAATCTGGGCCTGCTCTATGAGAGCTTTTCAAGGTCTGTATGGCAACTCTAATGTCTTCCACTGTTATTTGGAGTTTCCAAGATGTCAACTCGTATGCGGGTTCACTCGTGTTCTCGTTAGATGCTTTGCAGAAAATATTGGAGAAGTGTTATTCCCATGTATCGGATTAAATCTTTAGATGGTGTTGAGTGGTGCTTCGAGTTACCTGCATTAAGGATTGTCCAGATTTCCTGTGAGTTCTTTTGGACTAGATGCTTCATTAGATGCTCAGCTTTGTCTTGCTCAATTATTGATTTTTGCGATTTCAACCAATTACGATATTTTTGACGACACATACGAATTGCGTTTTTGGTTGCATTTGCATCGCTAGCTGATTTGCAAGACTTCTTTAGGGTTCTTACATCACGTCTCATCCCCTGCTTGGCTTGGGTCAAGATTATAGATGAAAGGTGTTTATGTTTGGAGCCCATTGCACGATCAGAGGCTTTAACTGTGATGAAGTCAGATAGAAAAGGTGCGTAATTTACGGACAAATCTGTGTTCAGACACCATTTCTTGGTTAGTTTCTCAATCCCAGGACTATCAATCCTAAAATGGTTTCCGCCGCTGTTTAAGGAAATTGCCAGGTCGTATTTTCTTTGCTCAGTTGTCCATTCCACCGTATAGGCGAACCGAAGAAGGTTGTGGTCGCTACTTGGCATCAAACTTATTGACACTGTCAAGTCGCTTTCAAATAGATTTTGTGATACCCAAAAGTAGTCAATTATTCACTGAGCTTTTGGGGATGACCAAGTTTTCTGGGGTGGTTGATCGCCCGGTACTTGTCCATTTACCATATTGCAATTACGATTACGTAGTGCCTGACTCCACTTAAGCTCCCGACATGTTACTTCGTCATTTGTTAACAATTTAAACTGCTGAGTGGCATGATCGTATTTGAACCATGAGTAGTTTAAGTCACCTGTGCAAATTATTGATAGATTCTTGTTGTCTATTAATGTCTGATCAATACAAGAGGTTATTGAGTCTATGAAGTTTTTGGTGCTTATTTTGGCCGGGTTCTAATATCCGTTTAAAATAAGCAAATGTTTCCTTAATTCTGGGTTTTCATCGGTACTCTGGAGCAGTGCACTTTGCACAAAAGGATTGGGGCAGGAAGAAACAGCAAGGCACCAACTGGTGTTTATTTCAATCATGATTACTAGTCCAGAAGAAGGTTGCCCCTTTGCATTTTTAATTGCAGGATTTAGGAGTGTCAGAAATCCGTCCCTTGACGGTGGCTCGCACAACCATGTCTCCTCTAGACAAATGACGAAAACCTTTTCTAGATCTGCTTCGAATTTGTTGAATAAATGGATGAAACCTCTGGTATTCCAAGAGATGAATTTGCGAGTAAACTTGTTACTGCTTACTGGTGGCTAGCGCCGACCAGTGGTCTCATTATGAATGCCATTTTTCACAGAATGGTTGAAATTTGTACTTGAGGTCGCTTTAATTGCCATTGCTCTACATAGCTCAGCACGTCGATACTCTTGCGTTCCTTGAAAGGTGTTCTTTAGATTTGTGTCCGACGTGTCAGACCTGAAACTCATCGGTTCAACCGATATGTCAAACCCAAACATTAGCAATTCCTCGGATGCATTCAGAATTGTGTTTCGGACTGATACTGAGATGATATGTAGCAGAACCTGGTCACAACACTTTTCAGTCGTGTACTCTACTATTCAAATGTCTTCAGACAAAATTGTTCGAAGAGATGGAATGCAAGAAAATAATTTCAGTACATTTTTGCGATTCAGGTTCAAGTCACGGTCTTCCCGAAGTAGATTTTGTATCTCAATTTACAATTCAAACTTGCACCAGGTCTCGAGGAATAGGAGGTATGTGAGGAGTGACGAGCCTGCTTCTTGTCTTGAAATGAGTTGTTTTGGGGGTTTAACCGTGAGGGCAGTTTGTGACTGTCCTCAAAATTCTTCGACCTGTTGTCATGATTCGTCTCCTGCCTCGCTCTAAGGTTTTCCCTATGTGAAATTTCGCGCTGAACGTCCTCAGGAGCCACATTAGAGGAGATGATAGGATGGTCAGTTGAAACTTCGTCGGAGTATGTAGAGAAGTTACATATGTCAATAACTGATCCCGATGACTTACTCGTAAGACTTTTGCGGTCTTATTCAACTCTTTGGGCCTCATTACACGCTAGGCGGTAAACCATGGTGCTATTAGCACCATGGTTGCCACTGGTACCATACCGGTACCACCATGGAGGAAAGGGGAATTACCACCCCATTCCAAGGTTGGCAGGGCGGTAATTCCCCCTTCCTCCATGGCCCGTCCCCATTCCCATTTTTGCCCCATAGGGCATAATGGGAGTGGGGAAGGAGCTAATTACGGTACCGCAAGTTGCGGTACCGTAATTAGCACCAAGGTCCCTTTGCGGGTCCCAACTTTAACGGCTGTTCTACACCAGCCGTTAAGGTCGGGTCCCGCAAAGGGACCTCGTAGTAAGGTGGTAAGGGTTTACCGGTACCGGTGCCCTTACCGGTACCGGAAAACCCTTACCACCTACCATGTAATGAGGCCCTATGTCTCTTACTTGCTGCGGCGACAAAACGGTCAATTCCACTGAGGTTGTTGTCTACGTGAACAGTTTTTTGGTCATCTGGTTTTGGCAATTCTGTTCTGCAGAATAAGCCGGTCCTGATGTCAGAAGTAACATTTCTGATGAATTTCTGCGAATTTGTTTGCTGGCCACGTTTTTTAAGATCGGGTAATTTTTTCCTAGGCACTGATTGCCTACCTTTAGGTTGCAGAATTTTTTGATCTAACCTCGTGGAGGACTTTTTTGATTTTGCCGGGCCTTCGAAGATTCCAAAGGAGGCTGAAGATATTTCGGAAGTCAACCTTGGATTTAGACAATTTACTTGTTCGTTCAACGATGACACTGGGGCAGACTCAGAAGGATGCACAACCTGGTCTCTAGCTTCAGCTTGAATGGCCGGGACAGAAGATACTGTTGTTGCTTCTGTAATCTTCAAAGGTAGAGCGTTAACATTTGTATTTTGTGTTCGTTCTTGCAATATGTTGAGGTCTTTAGTCGGTCATAAAGATGCTTGAAGGTTTGTAGGTCCGATGCTTAAGCTCATCATAGCTGAAGAATGTCTCATCCATTTTACAGCATCAAGCAAACCGTCAGATAAAGTGTAATTCTGACAATGGTGACGCGTGGCAAGATCACTTAATCAGGAGGATTTGGTTGAGGAGGTGCACTCTCTGCTCGTATTTTCCTTGAATGAATCCAAATATTATTCTATGTTGCTTTAGAATCTTAGGTGCAATCTGTTAAGTCTGTGCTACCAGACTGAAAAACTGAACAAATTGAGAGGGTCAAAGATAAAAGGAACTCCAATCTAACGAACAGAGAAAAACAAGTACTTACCAGATTGTGGCAAAATCCCGACATTATCCTGAAACCTGCGGACAAAGGTGGGGCTTTAGTGATCATGGACATCAACAAATATAAAGCAGAGGTGGAACGACAACTAAATGATCAGGATACATACTTGGAAGTATTTCATGATCCAACTGACAAAATACGGGAGATAATAAAGAAAACACTGGAAGAAGCAGAGATAGATGAGATTATCACGAACAAAACCAAGATGTTCCTAATGAAGACGCACCCATCATGCCTGTCATATACATACTGCCTAAAATTCATAGGAACCTCGAAAACCCATCGGGACGACCAATTATTGCAGCTAAGAACAGCCTACTAGAGCCATTGGCGCAATATGTTGACAAATTAATCCAACCTCTGACACAAAAAACAACCACATATATCAAGGATACAAATCATTTTCTAACAACACTGAAATCCATCAAATTTGAAGAAGACACAGACATCATGTTCACAATGGATGTGACGAGCCTCTACACCAACATCAATCATCAGGGAGGACTCGAAGCCATGGAATGGCTTCTATTAAATACAAGAGAAGTTGTCAGGAGTGACCGTTTATTCATATTGAAATTACTTACAATATTATTGAATAATAATTACTTTATGTTTTAGGATCAATATTTCATCCAGATCTCAGGAACATCCATGGGAGTGGCTATGGCCCCCCGATATGCCAACACCTACATGACATATTTGGAAAAAACATATGTACTACAGAACCCGAGATGGAAGAATACATTGAAATGCTTAGTGAGGTTCATAGACGACCTGTTTGGAATTTGGAATGGAACAGTGGACGAGCTAAATGAATTCTTTACATTCATGAACACAATCACACCGAGAATCAAATTTACACACAAATTCAGAAAAACATCTATAGAATTTCTGGATGTAAAGGTTTATTTGAATGACAACAAACTGGAGACAACAATCTTTACAAAAATCACGGACAGAAACAGTTTATTGCTGGCGTCAGGTTTTCATCCCAAGAAAACAATAGAAAGTATTCCTTTAAGCCAGTTTCTGAGATATAGAAGAATTATATCAAAAGAAGAAGAATATGACATCAAAGCAAGAGATCTCACAAACATTATTTTGGAAAGACAGTTCAGATACAGTATCAAAACATTCAGCTAAAGCAAAAGGAATGTCAAGGACAGGAGCAATGATACAGAGAACAAAGAACACTACTACTGAATTGGTCTACGCGACCACCTATTTGCAACAGAGCAACTTGATAAAAAGAATAATAAAAAAAAATTGGAAATTACTAGAACTTGATCCTACCCTAGCAGCCCTATTTCCTAAACCACCGTTATTTGAGTATGCCAAAAGTCCATCCATATGAGACCATCTAATGAAATCAGACATTGGATATAAAAAGAAAAAGGAAACAACATATAAAGGGACAAGTCAATGTAACAATTGCAATTGTTGCAATAATTTAATCATAAGTCATCCTCACAATGGAAACAGAATTCAATTACAACACACTTCTGCGTGTGACACTAGCAATGTAATTTATGGCATTAAATGTCCATGCAGACTTTACTACGTGGGACTTACAGGACGTAAAGCAAAAACACGATGGTGTGAGCACAAATCCAATATTAGACAGAAATCAGAGAAATCTCCAGTGGCCCAACACTTTGTGAAAGAAAAACGCACAATTGCACAAATTAAATTTGTTATACTGGAACATGTGATACTACCCAGGAGAGGAGGTAATTTGAATAAAATGTTACAACAAAGAAAGATCTTCTGGATAAAAAAACTTGACAGCATGTACCCGAGGGGCATGAATATGGAATGGGACCTAAATTGTTTTCTGTGAGTTTAAGATTAGGTAGATCTATCCATTTAAAACCTGAACAGCATATAAATTCTGAGGTGAGACTCAAAACCACATAGAATTGGAATATAACTGAGGTATATGAGGAACCTTATTTAACACAAACCTTTTCTGAACTACTAAACCTTTGAAAGGCTGGATAATGTGGATGAAACAAATATTGAGAAAATATGGACTATGAGTCATTCACCCAATGTAGACAGTACTTGAATTAATGTAGAATGTATTGTTAACGAATGAATACACATAATAACATTCACGAATGTAATGCACTTTGTGATCTGCTATTCAAATCATATAGGGGGAAACTAAAGGACAACGTTGATAAAAAATCTAGAACAAGTTTCTTATACAAGATGTACGAACGTATATTATGCATTTACAGTAACATTTCAGAATGTGAAATACTTTAATTGGATCGATTCCAATGCGCTTCTGAAATTATCGCAATGAATGTTTTTGTGTTTAGCCTGTAATAAGTATCAATTGATTGTAGAAGAGAATATGAATATGACTGACTACATTGTTAATTTTCAGTTAACACACTCATCCATCATGGCAATCACAAAGACGTGCCTTGAATGTGAACAGGCAATATAGGAGACAGACTAGTATAGAATGGTTGCTTAGCAACCCTGTGATGTAGGACCAATCACACAGAAGAGCGGTCATGATCGGGAACGGTGTGAAGGAATCGGATAGCGGCTAAGGTTATGAACGAGTACAAATGAGTTTGTGACTAGAACCATGACCGTTTAGTGTAATTTAAGCAACACGCGTACACCTTTTAGAAATGAAAACGCGATTGAAATCTTGTAGAGACGTTGTACCGCAAGGGAGTCTCTGTCCTTAACGTACATCCGCAGCAGGACGCGGCGCGTCCTTTTCGAGCAACAGGCGGTTTCCAGCCCCGAACTCAACAAGCACAGAAGGCAGAATCCTTTGGGATTTAACTACACAGATGAAAGTGCACAACCAGTGGATATTTGACAAAGCATCAAACGACTGGTACAGAGTTGACCGAGCCCTGACCGATGGGTGAGTGTTACAATAGAAGTGAAGTCTTACTTTTCTCAATTATTGATCACAGAGTGGGGCCCAGTGCTGATTTTAGCGACTGGTCCCACTTGTGATCTGACCATATTTAAAAATCAAAAACAAGTAGTGTGAGTGCTGGTACTTTTAGAACACATGATTGAATTAGGGTTTCTCATTTTATCTCTTACAGTTTTGAACTCCTGAAAGAGTATAAAAAGATATATGAAGAGATACGTTGCCATCTTATATAAGCGTGCAAGGTGTTGCCGCTCATTGGTTTACCTGGACCAAGGTTAGTAAAGTGCATAGAGTCTTAATAATGTACAAAATGATTTAAGATAGAAAGAGAAACTAATGGAGTTACTTTCACATATTGATTTTGTAGAATAAAGACAGGAAAACACTGTTATCCCCACCTGAAGAAGGGCGAACAGATCGGCCGAAACGCGTAGTGGAAGTCCTAGGTTAAAACCCTAGAAGCACAAATTTGGGCTTTTCGAATTGGAACAACAGACAAAGGATATCAGGATATTTTGGAATATTTGATTGTATTTATGTGAAGTTTTGTTGTTGAAAAAAATTATGTTGACAAAATTATGTTGAAAATTATGTTGAATGTGTTATCACGAAGAACCATGTATATGACAATATAAGGTTAATGACAATATAAGGAATTGAAGGTTAAGTGAGTGAATAGAAAACGATTGTATAAAACCTTTTTCATGAAAAAATAAATATACACATATTACTGTGTTTTTTATAAACTTCTGTGCATGTTAAGTTTATTGATACGGTTTGGCTGTTGTAATTCAGCACAAAAGAGTGCATTTGTGATGTCTTCCGGTTATAACGGTTGACCCTCACAATAAGATCACTTAATCGCTCTTGCCATCGCATCGTTTGCTCAGCTTCTTGTGTCAATTGTGCTTGCAAGGAGTTTGTCACAGAGTCAAATTTGTCCATTTTTTCTTTTAAAATCGTTAGAAGTGATGTCTGGTCTTTATAGGCCTTGTGCAGTGACTCATACATCTTCAGAAACGGAGGAAGTGCTGCAGATGAAGCTGCCACAACGTTGTTGTAGATCTACATTGCAGCTGCAGAGGAAAGACTTGGTTTTGACTCTGAGCTTTTTTTATCAGCCAATCATGAATGCGAGCTATTTGTATTCTCCAATTGTGGATCACTTACCGACGGCAAGTTCACAACCGTGGTAGCAAGGATGTCTTGTAAGGGTTGTGATGTTTTAGATCGTGAATATGTATTTCTTGGTGTACTAGATGGATCCATGTTGAGAGTTTGTACTCTAATCTTGATGTTGGTTGTGCTCATAGTAGCATCTGCTGTGACACCAAGATTTTGTTTGTCACGTAATTGAGGACAGATTTTGCTACTTTTCCCCATCCAAGCACGGCCAATGTTTCCACCGAATCCTTGTGGATGTTCCACATGGTCGTCATAATCGTGACTGTGTTGGTGGACTATGTGTCGCTGATTACCATTAGAGTTCATATAGCCATGAAAAGACTGGGTAGTACGTGGCGTCACATGTTCCTTGACTTGTTGGAGCTGCGAAGACTCACAAGTTCTGTGCGACATGCTGACAATTAAAGGATGGTTAGCCGCAACCACAGGATCTTTATCCAAACACGTCGCAATTGACATTATTTCATCTGTATCAATGAAACTGTCGGCTCCCTCTTCGTCTTGCGAGGCTTCATAAGTTGTCATCTTTAAGCATCCTCTGAGAATAACTAAATTGTTTATGTGGCAAATGGATAATGCAATTGTACCTATTGTTAAAGAAGTTACTTATTTGGGTGCACAAATCACAGCCTATCCAACCATGGTCCACCTCCAATCAACTATTGAGAGGAATGTGATGAAGATGTGTGCCCAAATGAAGAGAATATATAGCCAATACTGTTGCTTCCCCTTATAAATTTCTACGTGGGGAAGTTTATCCCCTCACTTACCTTTGGCCTTGAATGTAATCTCCAAGTTCTCAATTTGGATTTGGATAGGATTTGAAGGCAAGATATGGAAAGGGACGTTGGCCATTCCCAGCTCTATACTGACTGCATGTTTGCTGTATGAATTGGGGCTTGCATCTCTGTTGTCAACGATGGAATGGAAATGGGTTTGCTTATAGATTAATCTTGGTTCTCCAAAGTCGCCATTATATGAGGCGGTAGCACAGAAAATGAACAGCAACAATAATTATTTTCTAGGTACTTTAAGATCTAAATGTAATTAAATACTGGAATTGTCTGACAGCTCAATAGATGTGCTAATCCACAATCCAATGAAGACAAAAGGGTCAGTCAAGAGTATGGACTGGATACGAACGATCCATAAAATGAGAACGGCCAAAATATCGGCATCATGGACTCAAACGGATAAACCAAGATCCTTTCTTCTTCCTTATCTAAAGAAATCAATGAATCCAGTAGTTAGGGTGGATTTCCTAAGATTTAGACTAAATCTGTTACAGACCATGGAAAGATTATTTCTTTCTTCTGTTTAAAATGTAACAAATGATGATTAATTCACAATACAAAATAAAATAAAAAATAAATAGACATAGTAGAAGGAAATCTTCACAGTGATGTCCAAAATTCATTTTACCATCTGTATCACTAAAGTTACATGTTAGGGGTGTTCTAAGGTAAAAGGAACAAGGGGTGAGCTAAGGTGGGGGGCAGTAGGCAGGGGTGAGCATGGGAGAAATGGATGAACAGGGGTGCGTGAGGTTAGGCAGAGATGAGCTAGGTTGGGTAGTTTATGGGGATGGGAAGGAGAAGGTTGGGTGAGTGTATGTAATGTGTGTGCAGTAGGGTAAATGGGCAGAGGTGATGTAGGGAAATTGGGGAATAGTGGGGAGGTAAAGAGTAGAGCAATGTGTGGGTGGCACTAAGGAGGTGCATGGTGTAGAGGATTCAGGTTGGGTGTGTGAGTTGAAAAGAACAAAGCATAGTAGAAGGTTTAGTATTGTGGGATGGAGAGTGGTGTGACTAATGAGATGTCTCAAAGGGTGGGTGGCACTAGAGAGGGATGAGGAAGGTAAGTGGTGATAGCGAGAGTTGGAGAATGGTGGGTGGTGGTATTGAGGAGTAGAACGGGTGCATAGAGCTAGAAAGGGTTCGGCAGGCTGAGTGGAAGCAGATAAGGATGGGGCATGGTGGGTCTGGGGTAGAGAAATGTGAGTAGGCGTGGATGTGGATAAAGAGAGGTGAGGAAAGGCATCTGAGAGCAGAGACGGGTGGGGATGTTTCTGGTAAGTCGAGTGTTGAGAAGGGTGGCAGGGGTACAGATGGATTAGAAATGGTTGGTGGGGTAGAGTTGGTAGAGCAAGGGTGGACAGGGCATGTGGTATATGCAGGTGTCAGCATAGTGTGGGCAAAGGGTAAAGTTCGGGCAAGAAGGGGTAAAGTAGGGGTGGCAGAGGCTAGAGAGCAGGTGGTAATTAGAGAGGAGTAGGTTAAAGTGGTAGCAGTTGATAGAGTTTCTGATGTGGTGCAATTGTGTGGTGGAGTCATTTGGTGGAGTAGTGAGTTGGAATGTTGTGTAGGGGTTTGTGTAATGGTGTTGTGTGGAGTAGTTGCATGGAGTGATGTTGTGCAGTGGTGGTCTGAAATGGTAGTGTGGTGTCAAGTGTTGAAATTGTTGTGTGGAGTAGTGGAACAGTGATATTTGTGGATGTGTTTTTGTAGCGGTGGTGAGGTGATGTGGACTGGTGGTGTGGAGTTGGTGGAGTGGTAGCATGGAGTAGATTGGTTGTGACCTGAGTCGTGTTGCATAGTGGGGGTGTGGAGTGGGGGCGTAGCATGGGTCGAGGAGTAGGGATTGGAGGTTTTTAAGTGAGGGAGTGTAATGGTGATATGGTGGTGGGTTGTAGGGGTGGGTAAAGTTACCTCAGATGAAATGGAATTTGTGAAATGTACAACCAATTCTATGCTGTCGGAAGGGTGTTTTTCTACCTTTTCCGTTATATTTCTTTCTGCTGGAAATTACATTTTTGCCAAAAATTTCGTTTTTTACCCTATATACACAGAAAATAAATGTCAAGGGAAAAGAAATGAAAGGAGTTGAAATATCAGACATTTCAATGTTCAAAGCAAAGCAACATTTGAAAACGAAACTTTGAGTGTGAAAAGCAAAGTAACTACTCCGAATTTTTTTTGGATGTCGTCCCTTCTCCCCTAAGAGGATTCACTTCTCATGTGGCCAGGGAGGTGAAGCCACTCACTGATAGTCCCCCTGTGGGTAGTACTCAGTGGGAGAATCACATGGGAGGGGATACCCCCTATGGGACTATCAACAACGTGGAGAAATGTGGTATTCCCTAATCCTCTCTTCCATCCTTTCTACAATTTGTAGGACTCACCTTCATCCCATGCCTCTGTGTATTATTTTCAGACTACTTCTGTCGAAAATACCGACACAAGGAAGAAGGTGAAACAACCCTATGATGTTACTATTTAAGTACTGGCACGAGGAAGAGGAATGAGGAGATGAAGATCTCCCAAAGAAATACTGGGACGCAGAAGAAGGAAATTGAACACTTGAAAAACACTCTACAGAAGACTAGTAAACAGTCTAGTGTTCCCCAAATCCTATTGGCTAGAACCAGTAGAAAAGGGAAGAGAAACTCAGGAAGTGTGAGAGGAACCCTCCCTGTGAAAACTATGAGGAAGGAGTAAAGCCAGTCCAGAGAAGACAGAAAAAAAGAAGACTGCAATGCTTACCTTAAGGCAGTAGGTTCCCTGGCAAGGCCATGGAGGAGAGACTGGCCCTGCATTACAAGAAATAGCCACCCAGCAAAATCAGGAAAGCTGGGGCTAACAATGTGCTGAACTCACACAGACCCAAGGATGGTTAGATCCTCCCCGGAGGAGACATGAGGTCACATGATGACAGACTCACAGAACGGATGAGAAAGCTGACTGGGAATAGGCAACGCACATTAGAGGCTGTTCTAGACTCGTCTGCAGTTAGCAGACCAGCAAAGCAGAAGGAGAAGCGGGAGCGAAGTGGAATCATTTCACCTGACTTTTTGGTAATGGAGAGAGGCTCTGTATACACATTACTGCATCCTGCAGAGGTCCTGCAGCGAACACCAAAGCAAAAGAAAAAGTGTGGCAAGGAGACCAAGGCAGAGCTGCCAGTGAACTTCTTTGTGTTACCGGAGGCACACCGCACACAAGACACGTACATGGCACAATGGGAAAATCCCAGAAATGTACAGCAAATGGGTCTGGGGCCCATACCAAGGTGGGGAAACTGCGGGACAAGAATGAAAGAAGCAAGAAACCCTAAGAAGTGAACACAATAGGGTCTGCTACCTGTGCCAATACTGGGAGACCCCTGAGAAGCCAAATAGAAGATTATGGAGCCACGGGAGGAAAACAGAACAGGTTCGGAGACCCATATGAATCAGGGGAGACCCCGAAACAAAGAGAAACCCCAGGAAGCCTGTGGAGAACCCAAAGAGAACTTAAACTAAGGGAAGGGACTAATTCATCCTGGTATTTTGTGAATAGTATTTATAGCCAAGAAGAGGGAGGCATCCTCTTGATCTGCAAAAGAGAACTGTGAGAGTAACATATATCAAGACCGTATTTGGTAGGCGAGTAAACCAAGTCTTTGTTTGGGACTGAGGGACCTGGATGAAAAGGGAACCAGCTCTGTCAGCCAGGATCAAGCACCCACCCGAGTGTGGAAAAGCATCCAAACACCTCTTCTTCGTCGCAGTGACTGCTAGAAGGAAACCAGGACTGCCAACCAGGGTCAGGGACTATCACAGCTTTGAGGAGTATCAAAGCAATTCTTCTTTGTTGTGTGTTGTGGGTCAGATCAGAACTCACCAGCAAAAATAACAAAAGTAGCAAAAAAAAGGAGTGTACACAGGCAAGAAGTTGCACAGGTTAGTTCAGGGCCCAGACACAGCTGGGACTGCTATATTCAAACAGATCGCAGAACAGAATGGCCTGAAAAGGATCTGTCAAAGAAACATCCGTAAATGTAAGTCTTTTATAAAAATCAAGCTGAATAAGATTAGTAACTTTGCAACATGAAACAATCTCCCCACACCGAGCTGATTGATGCTTGCACTTCAGACCCTTATAGAAAAGCATACATTATATTCTTTGATTGGATCCACAAACCTTCCCATATCGCCCACAATTAGAACATGTGTCATCAAAATCCAACCCCCAATTCCTACATCATAATGACAATTCATTGAAACATTTGAGATGACCAGCAAAACTTTATTCAAATACCCTGGTGATCTCTTCTAATAACTCATGAGAAGTGCTCCCTTCCATGACACTGCCAGCGCCTTGAACCAGGGACATACTGCTATACAAATGTTGCATATTAAGAACTCTCCAGCCTTCTTCCCAGGCACAATGTGCTTAGGGGAAATTTGAAACTGCCATGCTTCTCTTAATTTCATCTAAAAATCATGTTTTGCACATTATTTTGACTTTTTTTAAATGGTTATGCTCTCCATGCCTGTCAGCGGGACCCAAGGTTTCTAATCTGTGACCTTGAAAAATAACAACTGTTGTTTTGCTACTTACCATACCAGCCTGGGATCATGGGACCTGCAATGTGTTACAAGCCTCTGCAGCTTTGTTGCAGATTAATAAAAATGAATACACATTGGCTGCAAATGTATGCTACAAGGCATATTTACTGTGTTTTAGCCTAACTCTAAGTTTGGTTATACTTACTGATGCCCCTACATTTCTGTTATATGTAAATCACTTTTATTTTGGGGTGTGATTTGTGTAACCATTAAAAAGAGCCATTTTACAGTGCTAATCTTGAAATTGACATGTGCATACCTTTTTACTGTGTAGTACTTGCATTTCTATTACATTATTCCCTCCTTGTATTGCTCTTTCAATAGCAAACTCTAGTTGTGCCTCCTGTTCCCTTTCTGCTACTTTATCTATGTGAATCTGCATATTTTCCAAGTTTGTCATATCTCCCCTGATCTCCTCCCAACCATCTAGAGTTTCTCCCACCCATGTACTGCCTGTGTCATCCTTAAGGCATGATATTCACAACTGTTGATAATTCTCTAAGTCTGCTGGTTGTGTAAAGATCCACCCACCAGGATTCCCTACTTAATTTTCCCCAATTATTTTATTACCATCCATCTTCTCGTATCCTTTTTATCAACACTTAATGGTATCATCAACTGTTCTTTTTTCTTAGAATATCAGCTAAAAATGATCTTAATGATGCAAAAGGTGACAAGAATGAGCAACAATGTGAGGGTAGTCACTCAAAACTGTCCGGAAAGCCAGGTGGGTACCCTTGTGAAAATCCTGTCCAACCAACTACTTGATTGCACTCCATTAACTTTGCTGGTCGTCTTTTCATGAGTGTCAGTGGATCTCACTATAATTCCAGTGGTAGCTGTGCTGGTAAAAATGGCAGGCTGCTGCCAGAGGCGCCAAAACAAGGAGCCAGGGAGAGACAGCCAGATCTCTTCAAAGCAGAAGGGCTATTACCCAAAGAAATCTTATAGGTGTGCCCAAAGAGAGAACATAGATACCAATTTGAACAATTGAATCTTGGCAAAACAGGCCCAAAGCTAACACAATTGCAATCAATATCTCCTGATGATCCCTTGTGATATAAACAGGGGTAAAACATGTGTAGAGAGAAAGAATGTATGTATGAAATAGAGAAAAAGTTCATGTATGGAATAAAAAGACAAACTGTTGAAGAGAAATTTGACAAGTGTGAAGACCTTTTATCTGGCACTCGAAATTAAGAATAAAAATACTACATGGTATGTCGAATGTGGATATGTATACAATTGAAAAATAGTTTAACCCTATCTATGGGTTAAACTAGATAATGATGCAATACCACAGCTGACAACCAAAATAAATAAAAATAAGATAATAATCTGAAATTCGCCCCGGAGTCAAAGTCCTGTTAAGGTTGCCACTAGTGTGTTTAAAGTGTCGCCAGAGTTAGGCTTTTTTTCCCAGAATCTGGCAATGGGGAATCACCGGGGAATTACAGCTCGAAAAAGTAACTACCCATTCCCATTCGAGTCTCATAGGACTCACAGGGAATGGGGAGGATGGGCGCACTGGCACTGTGTGCAACAATGCCGGTGCTTTCATGAAAGTCTGCGGGCAGGTGCCGCTCCACCCACCAGGTCAGCCCTGGCAGGTGGGATGGCAACCCGGCCGCAAACTTGTACTTTGTCGGTCCGGTAACAACCGTGCCAGTAAGCCTTCCGGCACCGTTGTTACCAGACCGTCAGTGTTATAATGAGGCCCAGTATCTCAGTTATGGCTGCTTTCAGTGTTCCATTTGATCCCTCTCCATTGGGTGTCATTGTGCAGCAGCTAGTGCCAAGCTTAGCAGAGACCCCTCCCTTGATAGCCGTTAACAGGTCAAATATATACCTGTTCTGGCGGGTCACCAAACGTAGCATCCTGATCTCCTCCTTAATTGAATTCAAACATTTTGCTGTTGAATTTGCCAACTATAGCAGCTCATATCTGGTGATCTGCAACCACTTTGCATTAGTGGCGACCTGAACACCTGGAAACAGAAGTAAGGTAAAACAAATCATTGAAGCCATAGAGAATAGTCTGTATTCATGTGTGATAGTGGCCAGGTTTTTTAACTCTTCTCAGAAAAGTAATGATTGGCCGGCTTCCTCCTCCTCATTGATTTTTGATCTTCTTGCAGTGCCATTTTCCCTGCAACAAAATCTTCAGGGCAGTGCTATTTCGAGACACCACCAGTTCAGGAATATGCAAGGGGACAAGGGCACAAATACCACTCCAGTCAGGTGGAAGCTGAGCATAGGCCTTCAATCCGCAGGCCCACCAGATATCCATCACCATGGCAGTCCCCTGCGTCAGTGCTGCATTCTGCATCACCTTGGCACATCCAAAATTAGTGTCCAGGTAGATAGACCCACTTGATCTTAAACACAAATGGAATCATGTAAAGCTCTTGATGTCAACTGGTTGATGCTTTTTATGACCAAGTTAAAGCATGTACATATTTTCCGCAGATTGCCCTACAACTGTAATTCACCATGGCAGCCAAGTTTTGTTCAAAACCTACCAATCCTAAAGCACGACATTGCATTATTCCCCTCTCCCATTGGTCCCATACCACACTGCGCCCTCTATCCTCATCAATGGCATTGGATGACACCATGGAATGCTTTGTCCTTCCTAATTTGTGCACTATAATCTCTTGTCGTCGCCTAGTTGTAATTCCCCTTGTTGGGACCCTCAGTGACATACCCCACTACCTTATGCATGGTTTCCTCTTTTTGAAGCATTTTCATTTATTTCGCAACAATGGGCCTCATTCCGAGGTTGGTGCTAGTCATGGCGCTATTAGCGCCATGAATAGCACCATTACTGGTACCGTGTCTGCCCTGGTTCAATGGGGACTTACCGGTTTAGTCCGACCTTTGTGGGACCGGTAAGTCCCCATTGAAAATGTCAATCCCCATTCCCATTTGAGCCCCTATAGGGCTCAATGGGAATGGGGAGGGTGCTAATAACGGTACCCTAAAATACGGTACTGTTACTAGCCCTGAAGTCCCTTTGCGGGTCCTGTCCTTAACGCCTGCTAAAACCAAGCTTTAAGGAAGGACCCGCAAAGGGACCTCGGAATAGGGTACAAAGGGATTACCGGCACCAGTGTCATTACCGGTTCCCGGTATCCCTTTGCGCCCGGATCGTAATGACCCCAATGTCTTCATACACATTTATTCGCCTTCATCTACCCCCTGAACCGCTACCCTTTTTCACAGGACTAAACTTCTAGCTCTGCAGAATGACAGGTGCATTAAGCATCCCACCTCCTCATAGGACACAGATGGGGTAGGAAAAGCTTGTGTGTAATGTGAGAGCAGACATAGCATGTGCCATTTGACAGGTCTCTCCCCACACGTAACTTCTCGTCATACCAAACATTTCAAGTTGATGAATCTTGCTCTTCTGCTGTGCTATGATGGAAACCTTCCTCAGTCATTGAACTCCTTTTTAACCTATTTACTTTTTCATTTAATCGTGTTCCAATTATTTCTCTTAAAATGAAATATATCAAAAGCAATAATCCCAACCAAAACATGTTAATATCATCACACTCTAAAACACTGAAAACTTCTGTTTCTTCTTTAGTAAAACACTTTCTTTAAAGAAATATTCATCATTTTCTTTTGCTGATTTTCAATATAGTCTGTAAACAAAGAAAAAGTGTAAAGACATTTCCCATATACTTCCCATCATGCTGTACTTGGGGAGGTGGAGCTCTAGTCTTTGCGTACGTCAGTGATGTGGACCTATCCCCGCTGCCCCTCGATCTTCACAGCTGTGGGTGTCAAATAGATCATGGAATGTGATCCAGTAAAGTGGTACTCCTTCCAGTTATTAAGGTGATTCTTTACAAATATCGTCTCCTCCCCTGGGTAAAGAGGTGCTGCGTGTGGGAATTGACCGGATTGTCCACTTTCAGTTTGTGTCCTATTCTGCAAGGAGATGTAGCGAAGGGATTTTGTGAGTTGTTTGAGATGCATATCAAATTCCCCCCCAATATGCAAGAAGAGGAATGTCCATCAGAGATTGTACTCAACAGCGGAATAGGCGCATGTGTTCTATGCCCTGTAACACTCTAATGAGGAGTCAAGAGGTGATCTTCACCAGGCGTATTGCGCAGTGCAAACAAAGCAAGAGGCAAGCAGTACACCAAGGATTTACCCAGAGTTTGCTAAATCTTAGCCAAGCACATTTAAAGCAGTCTATTCATCTTTTCTACCAAACGGTTTGCTTGTGGATGATGAATCGTGCACAGTTTAAGCTTTATCACCAGTAGTGTTTTTACCTCCTTTATTAAATCATGAGCAAAATGTTGACCATTGTCAGAGTGAATTTCATCTGGAATTCCTGATTTTGGGATTACCTCACTTGCCAGGAAATTGGACGCAGAGCGGGAGTCATTATGGGCACAGGGACCAGCCTCAAGTTAACGCAAGAATGGACAGACCACTACAAGCAAATACTTATATGAGGTACATCTCTCTTGCATATCAACATATACAATATTTAAGTGCCGTAAAGTTCCCTGTATAACTCTCACTTTGTGTCCTGGTAAATATTTCGGACATTTCATGCAGTTATTTACAAACTTCACAACACTCTCATGCAAATTTGGCACAAACCAGTCTTCACTTGCTCTTTTGATACGAGGGTGGGGTAGTGAAGCTGTTCCAATGCTACCTGCAATCATTTTTTTGGCATGACCACTTTTCCTGTGCTGTCATGCCGCCATACCAAATCAGTTGGGGATAACAAGCTCCTCTCCTCTTCCACATCTCTTTCACCCCATCTGATGCTTCTCCCTGCTTCTTGTAATGCATCTTTTTCCTTGTTCACTTTTAATACTGCCAGTAGGGGTATTGTTTCCTTTTCGCCAGAGAGCAGCCCATCTGTTCCTTCTGGTAGATATGCTGCTTCTTTTGCTGCTCTGTCTGCTCTTTCATTTCCTACTGTAATAAAATCTTGCCCTTCTGTCCTTCTGTGTGGGCTTTGCATTTGCATTTTAATAAAGCTAGTTCTACTTTGAGTGGCAACATTTCTAATTATTTACTAAGTAACCCTGCATGCTGAACAGATGTGCCATCACTTCTTTTAAACCCTCTCCTCTCCCATCTTGCTAGCTCTGAGTGCACTGTGGAAGTGACATAGACAAAATCAGAGAAAATGTTTACTTCCTGGTGTAATGTTTGAGTTAAAATATGGAGCCCACAGTGTATTCTGGTGTGCTCGGAGCCATAATGGATATTTGCTCCATGCCTTTGTGAAAGCTGCACTTGCCGTGAACTGTACACAGATTTTCAGCATTGTTAGCAATTTTGTACTGGAAAAAACTATTTCCAACGTTATTCGTTGCTTATGTTGGTTTACATGGCTCATCCAAGGGCATGGTGCTCGCAAAGACTGTGATCCGGAGGTGCAGGCTTGTAACTGATAAGGTTGTCATGGGCACTGTCAAAGTTGAGGATGAGTTACAGAGTTGTTTTTTTGCTGTTTTGAAAAACGGAAGAGCTCTGCTCCTTGGGGTTGCTGTAGGGTACCCCGTCCGGGGACAAGTGGCCAACCACCAATGCACAGTTGCTCAGGCTACAAGGTTCGAGAAAATACCACCCCGCCTTTGCCGAGTGCTTATAATGCAGGTAGAAAGCAAAGGCCTCAGTCAGAGGGGAGACACTTCGCTCCAAGCCTGTTGGTTGCTGTGCTCTGTGCCTGCCTGAAACACCAGGGCTTTCCAGTCACTTTTAGAAAGATGATGAATGAAGTTTCACCAACAGTGATGTATTCTCTTTAAATAACTGTCTTTTCTGTGATTTATTTCTGTTGCAGTTTATTCACGTATGTATGTTCTTTTTAAATAAATATCTATACACAAGCTAACTTATCTTCTAACTGCATGTGTATGTGTGAAGCTTTGCATTGCCTACCTGCCTCCAAGGTCTGCCTTTCAGTGTACTGGTAATAAAAAGTAAATATGTCTGTCTGTGCACTTTTTGTTGGGCAATACATGTGGCATCACAACAGGATGCTTTGTGATGAGGAAATCAAGTATCCAAGAATCTGTGCTTGAATGCTGGTAGGCAAGATTTATATTGCAAGTAACATTTTGTTTGTGATTGGCAGTGAGTGTCAGGCTGCCTTAATTAGTATTCTCTATGTGCGCATTGCACACATGAAGGAGTGACTATAGAAAAAAGAGGTTTGTAAATGATTGTAAAAATTAACATTTTGTTTAAAAGAAAAGGGGCTTCTGCTTGCCTGAGAATGTCCCAAAGTCATGATTCCAGGGTGGGCCAAGGGTCCATATGATAAATTAGCACAAACCTGGGTGTGCGGGGTGGCTCAATGCTGTAGTAACAGGGAGTAACACTCCTGCCTCTGCATACCCTTTGATGGCGTCTGAAATGTCCTTGTGCCCTCCGGGAATGCAGTATTGCTTCATAGCTAACTGCTTGGTTGCAAAAGGCACAAGCACTGGGGGCATTTTCTATTTGCTTATGGTAACTGGTGTACAAGTCTATGCACTCACTCCAAACTGATAGGTTTTACCTCCAAATCCCAGAGTCAATGCTTCCAAAATGTAAAACCGAATTATGTACTCAGGTATCGGGAAAATCAACACTTGGTATTTCTGCCTATTTTTAGACACTGGGCACCTTTCTTGCATAGTTACATAGTTACATACAGATTAGTGAAATAAAACAAGCACAATGAAAGTGCAGCAAGGGTACAGGCAAATAGACAAGTTGACAGAAAAGCTTCTAATTCTCTTGTACGAAGAGCTACATCTTTTCAAATTCAAGACCTCTACATCTAACTGCATCATCATAGATCAGCACTGCAAATGTACTGTGAATCTCTCTGAGTACAAGTGTCATATCATTGGCAAGCACCATCTACAAGAAATGCTGTAAAAGTCTCCAACATTTCTACTTGCAGCTCCATGCATATCCATATGCATGAATACAAACTACAGGTATGCATATTTTCTGTACAGTACATGAACACATTTTCAAACTGACTTTTAGCTTGTGTAATCTGTAAAATGAATCTACTGTCTTTTTTTCAATCTCCTAAAATCAACTGTCACTTATAAACCTTTATACTATGTACTTTCTTTATACACACACACACACTCAAATCATGTTAAACTAACATTTTTTTAAAATTAAAAATATAGACTACATATATTCAAACAAAATTGCATGCATGCACACTCTATGTTCAAATCCCAAAAAATAATACTTATACAATTACATAATTTTCTTTATTTCTTTATGTATTTAATTACTTTAATTTAAGCATGAAATTAAGGCACTATTACCTGGAAGAACTTAGTTACAGAAATAGTGGTATTCAGTGGTACATTATGAATTTCACAAGACATAGTAAAGATATTTTGTTTGCTACAGTTAGTCATTGCAATACAATTTGTTCATTAAGAAAATATCATAAGTATTGAACTGGTGCGACGTATCTTATGTAAATAACCTAGTTTTAATGGTTTTGAGGAAGGCGCTGAGGATTTCAATTAAAAAAATCAAAGTCTAAATTAAAAACAGTGCTATATACAAACAAATTTACTAATTTGTTTCTTTTACAATTGCAGTGAAGACCATTCTCCTAAAAAGAAGCAACCGAATTTGAAGAACAAAGAAGAACTAAGAAGTAGCCTGTTCATTTTAGAAAAAAAGTAAGTAGAATATCACCATAATATTTGTATTATTGCTCAAACACACTGTAAAGTTAATTCATACTATTTCTGGGCCTAAAAATAGAGATTGTGCACCATTCTGTCCAAAAATCCCCATGTTTTAAACAGCGATTTCCAGCCAGAATGGCCCACAAATTCCTATTTTTTGACACACAAATTACCCAACTCAACTGCTAGCATTTTGATATTATAGAACAAACAACTGTTTTAATTGTATACATTAGATTTACTATTTGTACTTCTCCACACTACTAGCTTACTTTTTTCTGTCATCTGAACCCTAGTTTAGTAGCACATAAATTCAAGAATACCCATCCCTACTAGTTGTCGTTCCCAATGCACAATCACACACCATTACAAACATCTTTATCATCTTATTCAAACACTCATGCACACAGCACACATACATTGCAGAACAGCCCAACCCATACCTTCTTTATTTTTTTCAACAGACCCTAAAGAATGCCGACCAAAAGTCAAATCCGTAGAAAGCAACGCAGAAGTGGAGTAAATGAAAATAAAAGTGTCCAACATAAGCAAGCATCTCTAGCCGAATTTGTAAAAAAAAAGTTGAAACAAAACAGCTAATACAGTCATTTAGTGAAACACAAGAAGTTTCAAGTACAAAAACGGTGCCTCCTCTATCAAAATGTAAAACAAACCAAAAAACAATTAACAGAAAATCAGATATCACTACAGATAAAACTGCTTCTTTAAATTTTGATATAGTGCAAAGTAAGCATACCAAGAAAAGTATTTTAGCCAAAATGGACTGCCACAAAGTCCTTCAAAATCTTATAAAAACAGGAGAGAAATCAGGTTCAATGCTTAAAACCTATCGTAGGAAATTAATCTTAGAAGCGTTGATAGACAGTGCAATTCTTCTCAAAAGAAAGTTATTTATTTTAGTGTTAAACAAAATGAAACCACTTAAGAACTTCTTAAGTATCTGCGGAGGTGAATGGAATCACACTACGAGCACAGAACCATACTTTAATGAAGAAGCGTACAAACAAAAGCAAACAAATACAATTGCCATACATAGCAGTGGTCAAGGTTATGAAAAAGTGAATAATACCATAATGGAACAAGAAGTACTCCTTACAAGAATATGCCCTGAAAACCCCTCCATTCAACTGAATCAGAACATCTAGTGTACAAATGGCCATGCACGTCAATGTGTAACATTCCCAAACAATTTTTCAAGTCTTTACGCCAATTCCTCAATCAATATGTAAAAAGCAAAGACAAAATCAAAATTAATCTACTGCAAAATATGGATACCTGTGCAGTGCGCAAGTACACAGGACTACAAGGACATTCATTAGCCTGCATTACAGGACCTACTTGTCAAACCACCTTCCATGATATCAAAAGGATATCAACACATCATTCAACTATAAGAAATCTAGTCTATAAACTGTACTATGCTAAAAGTCCTGCTTTAGCACTAGCAAATTTAAATAACATTCTTCTACATGGTACAGCAAAAGACCTACTTGAAGAAATTGACAATATCCAGAAAAAATATTTTGGAAGTGAAAGCCACTTACAGAATGAAATAGCTTTAAACCAAATTAGCAACAATTCTACGCATGGCAACCTTTACTAAACACATACAAAAAAGAAATAATAACATGTAAAAGTACATTAGCTGAAGTACCAAACCATGTGTGTGTATGTTGCTGTCAAACTTTTTAGAAAAGTAACACAAAAACTCTAGACGTGTCATACAAAATAGAAGACAATGAAGATTCTAAATGGTTTGAATTAGTTCTCTACCTTGTAGCAGAAATCAAATATGCAATAACTGAGCCCTTAATACTTTGCAGTTACTGCACTACAAAACTTGACAACAACCAAACTCCTTCACGTGCTATCACAAATAATTTGGAAATATACCCACTACCAAAACCCCTACAACAACTTAATTTATATGAGAGCATCATAATTCAAACAGTGCACCCATTTCAAGCAATAATATGCCTTCAACCAAAAACAGCAAAATTACCTCCCTCTGAATTGGTTAAAGGCATTCGTGGAAAAGTAGTTTATTTACCAGTAGATCTAAAAGAAAATGTGCATACTCTAGGAGTGCAACTTCCAATGCAGCAATCTTTAATTATCTTAGTAAATGGAGTACCTACCTACAAAAGACAAAAAAATATGGCAACAGCTGGTAGATTTACATAAAGTTAAGCCTTGCAATATCTTAAAGAGTATAATGAATATTAGAAAGAAATTAATATTGAAGAAAACTTGAAGGATACAACTGAAATAATTCAAGAAACACAAGAAACTGGTCAATTCGAGCTCCTAGATCCTGCTACAATATCAACTACTTTAGACCATTATACAATTCATCCTTTGCACTCTAATGACACCATAGAAGATGCACTGGAAACATACCAAATGCGTCAAACAAAAGGATCGCCAATCAGCATATGGGAAAAAAGTATATAAGCACATGCTTTTCCTCTACTCTTTCCTACTGGCAAAGGAGGAAGGTACGATGATAGACCTATTCAAATATCAGCATCAGAATACTGCTCATTATGGATGTATTCTGAAGATCCCAGATTTAGACAAAATGTGGAATACATATTCCACCTACTCTTTGAAAGTGAACTAGCAACTTTATGTTACAGAGATGCACACATATTAAAATCAGGTTCACACTTTCAAAATATGACAGCTACACAATTATTACAAAAAGTGCAACAAAAGGATGAGGTTTTACAATCAAATATTACAAATCTATTAGCAAATATATGTGGTACTAAAGAGTACTGGTTTCGACGTCATGGAGATGTACGTTGTATGATCAGAAACCTTGGCCCACCCACTTGGTTTGTTACATTAAGTTGTGCAGAATATGCATGGGAAGATTTACATGATTTCCTATGCATATCAAACAAAAACAAAACAAACATAGATATACTAACACCTGGAGAACTTTGTTCTTTGGATCCTGTTAATGTTTCAAGATATTTTCACCATCGCTTCATTGCTATGCTACATTTTATTTGTAATAAAACTGTTCCTCCCCTTGGAGAAGTGCAACACTTCTTTTGGAGAAAAGAATACCAAGCCAGAGGAGGACCACATATCGACAGGCTTTTAAGGATTAAAGATGCTCCTAAATTTGGTCAAGACAGTGATGCCACTGTTTTACAGTTAATTGAGAAATATGTCCATTGGAAGCAACAAATAGTGATCTTCATGCGCAAATTTTACAATTTCAAAGACACAAATGTGGAAAATGTTGTTGTCGCAAATACAAAAACAAAGGGAAATACTACACCAAATGCCGATTTGGTTTCCCCAGACCAGTTACAAATACAGGTCAAGTGAACAACCTCATGTCTTCAGATAGACATAGTGTTAAAGGTAAGCCACCTAAAAATACATATTACCTAAAAAGAAAAGAAGAAGAAAAATATATCAATGATTATAATGCAATCATTGCCCACTTATGGAATGCAAACATAGATGTGCAATACATTGCAGACAATTCTACTGCAGTTGCACGATATGTCACAGCATACCTAACCAAAGCAGAAAAGACAGAGCTCCAAGGCCTCTGGAATGACCTGTCATCAGATAAAACAGTGTCTCAGAAATTATGCAGCTTGGGCATAAAAATGCTCTCCCATAGAGAATGTGGATCATATGAAGCAGCTGATTGTTTAACTGGTACTGCGTTGTATGGTAAATCTGAAAATATAGTGTGGCTAAGTCTTGGTCCATCTAAATCTAGAAAAAGAGTTCTAAAATCATACGAAGATATAGAAACAATAGCCAAACGTGAGCCCAACAGCCAAGACATTTTCAAAAACAATTTATTGGACACATACTACCCAAACAGAAGTAATACTTTGGAAACCATGTGTCTATACCACATAGCCCAAAACTACACATACAAAAATAATATAAAACCTGATGAAAAAAAAGGTAAATACAGAGTGACAAACTGTGAAGGCAGCTTAGTTAAACTCACCAAACCAAATTTAATTAATCACATCAAATTGTCATTAAAGACTCCTCAACATAAAGAAGTATATTACATGTCCCTGCTACAACTCTTTAAACCATGGAGAAAAGAAGAAGAAATACTAGATAACTATGACTCATATGAAGATGCTTTCAAAGCAAATGAAAGCACTATAACTGATGTAAACTTTCACAGTACAAAACAATGTTGTACAATGAACAGCAACACGAAGAAGAACTCCAGGCCCAACTAGATAAAGAAACTCCTGACAGTAGTCAACCTTCTGTAACAGGAAGCCAAGAACCACTGGGAGAACCACTAATAACAAATGAGGCAGAATTAGCAATGACAGAAGTAGAAAACACCATATGTCAGTATGAAGATTAAGAAGACTTAACTATACTACAATCAAAACTAAACAATGAGCAATGTAGCATTTTTCAAGAAGTAACAAAACAAATTGCACATGGTGTACAACATGAAAATAAAGAATGTTCCTGCCATAATTATAAACCTATACTACTGTACGTCAGTGGTGAAGCTGGTTCTGGCAAAACATTCCTAATCAAAATCATCAGTAAGTTCCTTCAACTATTCACAAACAACAAACTGTCAGCTGTTGTCACTGCCCCCACTGGTTTAGCTGCCTACAACATAGGTGGTGTCACGTTACACCAATTACAACTATTGCCAGTAGAACACCAAAACAAATTAGACTATTACAAACTTTCTGCAGAAGCTATAATGGAACTACGCAGAGTATTGAAGCAAATGATAATGCTACTAATAGATGAAGTGAGCATGGTCTTTGATTCACCTCAGATTACAAGAAGTACTCAAAACAAACTATGAAGAGCTCTTTGCAGGAAAACACAATATTGTTTTCGGAGATCTTCTTCAATTGACACCAGTAAAAGATGAGCCTCTTTTTAAAACATTAGGACACAAACTCTGCCGTAAAACTGTTGGCAGCATTGGAAATGTCAACCTTTGGCAACATTTCCAATGCAGAGAATTAACAGAAAACATTCTGCAATCTGCAGATCTCACTTATGCCAACATCTTAAAAAGTATCAGAGTTGGTATACTTTCTAAAGAAGCAGAAGCAATATTGAAAACCCGGCACATTCATGCACTTTATGGCGATAATGCATGTGCTACAGATGTTATGGAACAATTAGCCCACAAAAATGTCAATTGTATGGCCTTAATGCCAACTCTTGCGAGCTGTTTCAAATTCAATGAAATAATGTTAAGTAAAGAAATGCAACCAAAAATGGAAATTAGCACCACAGACAAACTAGATGTACATGGTATGACACTACCCATGTGTGACCAAGCCACAACAAGACTAAATAGTTTAGAAAAATCAATCTCAAACACAGCAGGTTTAGAAAATATATTAAAATTATCCTTAAATTGCGGATTAATGCTTTAACGTAACCTTGACGTGGACCAAGGACTAGTTAATGGAGCAGTGGGTACAGTTGTTGGCTTTCAAACATACAACAACAAAATTCAGTTTGTCAATATTCTCTTTGACAAACTTTCAGAAGTAAAAAGGATAGGACGCTCAACAGCTCGATTCCTTCTCTTCAAAGGCATGTATGTACGCAGAGAACAATTTTCTCTAACTCTTGCATACGCAGTCACGATTCATAAATCACAAGGTTTTACCCTAGACAAACCAATGATAGATATTCGCAACACAGGAGTCGATTCATGGAATTAATGTGCGCCAAAAATTCCCGCGCAGAGGTGCCAAAACGTGCGTTTCACAGTAAAAGTGCGAAAATCGCAGTGCAACTGTGAAAATTGCAGGGAAACCAGCGCACATCGATTCATGGAAGTCAGTGCGCGAGAAAAACATTGGATGTGCACTGAAAAAGTGCGCGGCGCACGCCGGCGCACAGGTCATCCAACGGCTTGCGCCTAGCCCACTGCGAAATCGCACATAGCGTGGTGCACATCACAAAAGTAGGCGGAACACGGGGCGTAACACTCGGAATGGGGAACAACGCGTGAAAATATCGGCGTCATGGGGGAAGTAGAGGAGGCAAGTGCGCGGAACGCCCACACGCTCGCCTACAACCCGTATTCATGGAATGGAATGGCGCAAACCAGCGCACAGTGAAAGACGCGCACAGGGCCAAACAAGTACGCCACAAGAAAGCAGGCGGTAGCGTCCCTGCGCCTGAAATAAATGTGCGCCAAAAAGTGCGCTAACAAAAAGCACCCATATACAGCCATGATGAATGGTCCATACAGTGGCCCTCTAGGACAAATGAGGTGCAAATGGGTACCGACAAACACGGACACCCTCTGTGTGAAAATTAGCGTGTGCGTGTATTACAGGGCTCGCGGGAAGTTCCACACGCGATTGGCCTGGGCACGTGTATTCCGGGGTGCGCAGGAAGTTTCACACGCAAATTTGCAGGGTACGTGTATTACAGTGTTCGCGGGAAGTTCCACACGCGATTGCCCTGGGTCCGTGTATTTCGGGGTGCGCGGGAAGTTTCACACGCAAATTAGCAGGGTACGTGTATTTCGGTGTACGGGGGAAGTTTCACACGTGAATTAGCAGGGTATGTGTATTTCGGTGTGCGCGTTAAGTTCCACACGCAATTTCAGCAGGGTACGTGTACTCCGGGTGCGCAGCAAATTCCACACGCGAATCCAGCAGCCTACGTGTATTTCTGGGGTGCCGTGGAGTCCCACACGTGAATTGGCCGTGTGGGTCCTCCCAGCTGTTCCCTCTATACCCTCCACGGCCCCTGCAGGCGGCCCACATCACAGGGGACTACCTTGCACCCCTGCACATGTCCCGCAGGCAGCCCATCCACCATGGCCATGCCCCCCAGCCAACCCACATGTCACTTTGCACTACTGCCCACCAACGCATGTCTCCCAGCACCCCCAAACCCCAGCATTCAGGGGCACCCTCCACCAGGCCCCCACTCATGTTTCCCAGCACCCCCACCCCCCTGCATCCATGGGGCACCCTCCACCAGGCCCCGACTCATGTCCCCCTGCACCCCCACCCCCCAGCACTGTGGGGCACTCTCCACCAGGCCCCCACTCATGTCTCCCAGCACCCCCACCCCCCTGCATCCAGGGGCACCCTCCACCAGGCCCCCACTCATGTCCACCTCATGTCTCCTTGCACCCCCACCCCCCAGCATCCAGGGGCACCCTCCACCAGGCCCCCACTCATGTCTCCCAGCACCCCCACCCTCCTGCATCCAGGGGCACCCTCCACCAGGCCCCCACTCATGTCCAACTCATGTCTCCTTACACCCCCACTCCCCAGCATCCAGGGGCACCCTCCACCAGGCCCCCACTCATGTCTCCCAGCACCCCCACCCCCTGCATCCAGGGGCACCCTCCACCAGGCCCCCACTCATGTCCAACTCATGTCTCCTTGCACCCCCACCCCCCAGCATCCAGGGGCACCATCCACCAGGCCCCCACTCATATCTCCCAGCACCCCCACCCCCCACCAGTCAGGGGCACCCTCCACCAGGCCCCCACTCATGTCTCCCAGCAGCCCCAGCCCCCAGCACTGTGGGACACCCTCCACCAGGCACCCACTCATGTCTCCCAGCACCACCACGCCCCTGCATCCAGGAGCACCCTCCACCAGGCCCCACTCATGTCTCCCAGCCCCCCCACCCCCCTGCATCCAGGGGCACCCTCCACCAGGCCCCCACTCATGTCTCCCAGCACCCCCACCCCCTGCATCCAGGGGTACCCTCCACCAGGCCCCCACTCATGTCTCCCAGCACCCCCACCCCCCTGCATCCAGGGGCACCCTCCACCAGGCCCCCACTCATGTCTCCCAGCACCCCCACCCCCCACCAGTCAGGGGCACCCTCCACCAGGCCCCCATTCATGTCCAATTCATGTCTCCCAGCACCCCCACCCCCCAGCACTGTGGGGCACCCTCCACCAGGCCCCCACTCATGTCTCCCAGCACCCCCATCCCCCTGCATCCAGGGGCACCCTCCACCAGGCCCCCACTCATGTCTCCCAGCACCCCCACCCCCCACCAGTCAGGGGCGCCCTCCACCAGGCCCCCACTCATGTCTCCCAGCACCCCCAGCAATGTGGGGCACCCTTCACCAGGCCCCCACTCATGTCTCCCAGCATCCCCACCCCCTGCATCCAGGGGCACCCTCCACCAGGCCCCCACTCATGTCTCCCAGCACCCCCACCCCCTAGCATCCAGGGGCACCCTCCACCAGGCCCCACTCATGTCCCCCTGCACCCCCACCCCCCAGCATCCAGGGGCACCCTCCACCAGGCCCCCACTCATGTCTCCCAGCACCCCCACCCCCCACCAGTCAGGGGCACCCTCCACCAGGCCCCCACTCATGTCTCCCAGCACCCCCACCCCCCAGCACTGTGGGGCACCCTCAACCAGGCCCCCACTCATGTCCAACTCATGTCTCCCAGCACCCCCACCCCCCAGCACTGTGGGGCACCCTCCACCAGGCCCCCACTCATGTCTCCCAGCACCCCCACCCCCCTGCATCCAGGGGCACCCTCCACCAGGCCCCCACTCATGTCTCCCAGCACCCCCACCCCCCACCAGTCAGGGGCACCCTCCACCAGGCCCCACTCATGTCTCCCAGCACCCCCACCCCCCTGCATCCAGGGGCACCCTCCACCAGGCCCCCACTCATGTCTCCCCGCACCCCCACTCCCCTGCATCCAGGGGCACCCTCCACCAGGCCCCCACTCATGTCTCCCAGCACCACCACCCCCCTGCATCCAGGGGTACCCTCCACCAGGCCCCCACTCATGTCTCCCAGCAACCCCACCCCCCTGCATCCAGGGGCAGCCTCCACCAGGCCCCCACTCATGTCCAACCCATGTTTCCTTGCACCCCCACCCCACAGCATCCAGGGGCACCCTCCACCAGGCCCCCACTCATGTCTCCCAGCACCCCCAACCCCCACCAGTCAGGGGCACCCTCCACCAGGCCCCCACTCATGTCCAACTCATGTCTCCCAGCACCCCCACCCCCCAGCAATGTGGGGCACCCTCCACCAGGCCCCCACTCATGTCTCCCAGCACCCCCATCCCCCTGCATCCAGGGGCACCCTCCACCAGGCCCCCACTCATGTCTCCCAGCACCCCCACTCCCCACCAGTCAGGGGCACCCACCACCAGGCCCCCACCCATGTCTCCCAGCACCCCCACTCACAGCACTGTGGGGCACCCTTCACCAGGCCCCCACTCATGTCTCCCAGCACCCCCACCCCCCTGCATCCAGGGGCACCCTCCACCAGGCCCCCACTCATGTCTCCCAGCACCCCCACCCCCCAGCATCCAGGGGCACCCTCCACCAGGCCCCCACTCATGTCCCCCTGCACCCCCACCCCCCAGCATCCAGGGGCACCCTCCACCAGGCCCCCACTCATGTCTCCCAGCACCCCCACCCCCACCAGTCAGGGGCACCCTCCACCAGGCCCCCACTCATGTCCAACTCATGTCTCCCAGCACCCCCACTCCCTGGAAATGTGGGGCACCCTCCACCAGGCCCCCACTCATGTCTCCCAGCACCCCCATCCCCCTGCATCCAGGGGCACCCTCCACCAGGCCCCCACTCATGTCTCCCAGCACCCCCACTCGCCACCGGTCAGGGGCACCCTCCACCAGGCCCCCACTCATGTCTCACAGCACCCCCACCCCCCAGCACTGTGGGGCACCCTTCGCCAGGCCCCACTCATGTCTCCCAGCACCCCCGTCCCCCACCAGTCAGGGGCACCCTCCACCAGGCCCCCACTCATGTCCAACTCATGTCTCCCAGCACCCCCAGCCCCCAGCAATGTGGGGCACCCTCCACCAGGCCCCACTCATGTCTCCCAGCACCCCCATCCCCCTGCATCCAGGGGCACCCTCCACCAGGCCCCCACTCATGTCTCCCCGCACCCCCACTCCCCTGCATCCAGGGGCACCCTCCACCAGGCCCCCACTCATGTCCAACTCATGTCTCCCAGCACCCCCACCCCCCACCAGTCAGGGGCACCCTCCACCAGGCCCCACTCATGTCTCCCAGCACCCCCACCCCCCTGCATCCAGGGGCACCCTCCACCAGGCCCCCACTCATGTCTCACAGCACCCCCACCCCCCAGCACTGTGGGGCACCCTTCGCCAGGCCCCACTCATGTCTTCCAGCACCCCCACCCCCCACCAGTCAGGGGCACCCTCCACCAGGCCCCCACTCATGTCCAACTCATGTCTCCCAGCACCCCCGCCCCCAGCAATGTGGGGCACCCTCCACCAGGCCCCCACTCATGTCTCCCAGCACCCCCACCCCCCTGCATCCAGGGGCACCCTCTACCAGGCCCCCACTCATGTCTCCCAGCACCCCCACTCCCCACCAGTCAGGGGCACCCTCCACCAGGGCCCCACTCATGTCTCCCAGCACCCCCACCCCCCAGCACTGTGGGGCACCCTTCACCAGGACCCCACTCATGTCTCCCAGCACCCCACCCCCCTGCATCCAGGGGCACCCTCCACCAGGCCCCCACTCATGTCTCCCAGCACCCCCACCCCCCAGCATCCAGGGGCACCCTCCACCAGGCACCCACTCAGGTCTCCCAGCACCCCCACCCCCCTGCATCCAGGGGCACCCTCCACCAGGCCCCCACTCATGTCTTCCAGCACCCCCAACCCCCACCAGTCAGGGGCACCCTCCACCAGGGCCCACTCATGTCTCCCAGCACCCCCACCCCCCTGCCTCCAGGGGTACCCTCCACAAGGCACCCACTCATGTCTCCCAGCACCCCCGCCCCCCTGCATCCAGGGGCACCCTCCACCAGGCCCCCACTCATGTCCAACCCATGTTTCCTTGCACCCCCACCCCCCAGCATCCAGGGGCACCCTCCACCAGGCCCCCACTCATGTCTCCCAGCACCCCCAACCCCCACCAGTCAGGGGCACCCTCCACCAGGCCCCCACTCATGTCCAACTCATGTCTCCCAGCACCCCCATCCCCCTGCATCCAGGGGCACCCTCCACCAGGCCCCCACTCATGTCTCCCAGCACCCCCACTCCCCACCAGTCAGGGGCACCCTCCACCAGGCCCCCACTCATGTCTCCTAGCACCCCCACCCCCCAGCACTGTGGGGCACCCTTCACCAGGCCCCCACTCATGTCTCCCAGCACCCCCACCCCCTGCATCCAGGGGCACCCTCCACCAGCCCCCCACTCATGTCTCCCAGCATCCCCACCCCCCAGCATCCAGGGGCACCCTCCACCAGGCCCCCACTCATGTCCCCCTACACCCCCACCCCCCAGCATCCAGGGGCACCCTCCACCAGGCCCCCACTCATGTCTCCCAGCACCCCCACCCCCCTGCATCCAGGGGCACCCTCCACCAGGCCCCCACTCATGTCTCCCAGCACCCCCAACCCCCACCAGTCAGGGGCACCCTCCACCAGGGCCCACTCATGTCTCCCAGCACCCCCACCCCCCAGCACTGTGGGGCACCCTCCACCAGGCCCCCACTCATGTCCAACTCATGTCTCCCAGCACCCCACCCCCCAGCACTGTGGGGCACCCTCCACCAGGCCCCCACTCATGTCTCCCAGCACCCCCACCCCCCTGCATCCAGGGGCACCCTCCACCAGGCCCCCACTCATGTCTCCCAGCACCCCCACCCCCCACCAGTCAGGGGCACCCTCCACCAGGCCCCCACTCATGTCTCCCAGCACCCCCACCCCCTGCATCCGGGGGCACCCTCCACCAGGCCCCCACTCATGTCTCCCAGCACCCCCACCCCCCTGCATCCAGGGGCACCCTCCACCAGGCCCCCACTCATGTCTCCCAGCACCCCCACCCCCCACCAGTCAGGGGCACCCTCCAGCAGGCCCCCAATTATGTCTCCCAGCACCCCCACCCCCCTGCATCCTGGGGCACCCTCCACCAGGCCCCCACTCATGTCTCCCAGCACCCCCACCCCCCTGCATCCAGGGGCACCCTCCACCAGGCCCCCACTCATGTCTCCCAGCACCCCCACCCCCCTGCATCCAGGGGCACCCTCCACCAGGCAACCACTCATGTCCAACTCATGTCTCCTTGCACCCCCACCCCCCAGCATCCAGGGGCACCCTCCACCAGGCCCCCACTCATGTCTCCCAGCACCCCCTCCCCCACCAGTCAGGGGCACCCCCCACCAGGCCCCCACTCATGTCTCCCAGCACCCCCACCCCCCAGCACTGTGGGGCACCCTCCACCATGCCCCCACTCATGTCTCCCAGCACCCCACCCCCTGCATCCAGGGGAACCCTCCACCAGTCCCCCACTCATGTCCAACTCATGTCTCCCAGCACCCCCACCCCCCACCAGTCAGGGGCACCCTCCACCAGGCCCCCACTCATGTCTCCCAGCACCCCCGCCCCCTGCATCCAGGGGCACCCTCCACCAGGCCCCCACTCATGTCTCCCAGCACCCCTACCCCCCACCAGTCAGGGGCATTCTCCACCAGGCCCCCACTCATGTCTCCCAGCACCCCCAACCACCAGCACTGTGGGGCACCCTCCACCAGGCCCCCTCTCATGTCTCCCCGCACCCCCACTCCCCTGCATCCAGGGGCACCCTCCACCAGGCCCCCACTCATGTCCAACTCATGTCTCCCAGCACCCCCACCCCCCACCAGTCAGGGGCACCCTCCACCAGGCCCCCACTCATGTCTCCCAGCACTCCCACCCCACAGCACTGTGGGGCACCCTCCACCAGGCCCCCACTCATGTCTCCCAGCACCCCCACCCCCTGCATCCAGGGGCACCCTCCACCAGGCCCCCACTCATGTCTCCCAGCACCCCCACCCCCCACCAGTCAGGGGCACCCTCCACCAGGCCCCCACTCATGTCTCCCAGCACCCCAACCCCCCAGCACTGTGGGGCACCCTCCACCAGGCCCCCACTCTTGTCTCCCAGAACCCCCACCCCCCAGCACTGTGGGGCACCCTCCACCAGGCCCCCACTCATGTCTCCCAGCACCCCCACCCCCCAGCACTGTGGGGCACCCTCCACCAGGCCCCCACTCATGTCTCCCAGCACCCCCACCCCCCAGCACTGTGGGGCACCCTCCACCAGGACCCCACTCATGTCTCCCAGCACCCCCACCCCCCTGCATCCAGGGGCACCCTCCACCAAGCCCCTACTCATGTCTCCCAGCACCCCCAACCCCCACCAGTCAGGGGCACCCTCCACCATGCCCCCACTCATGTCTCCCAGCACCCCCACCCCCTGCATCCAGGGGCACTCTCCACCAGGCCCCCACTCATGTCTCCCAGCACCCCCACCCCCCTGCATCCAGGGGCACCCTCCACCAGGCCCCCACTCATGTCCAACTCATGTCTCCTTGCACCCCCACCCCCCAGCATCCAGGGGCACCCTCCACCAGGCCCCCAATCATGTCTCCCAGCACCCATATCCCCCACCAGTCAGGGGTACTTCCACCAGGCCCCCACTCATGTCTCCCAGCACCCCCACCCCCCAGCACTGTGGGGCACCCTTCACCAGGCCCCCACTCATGTCTCCCAGCACCCCCACCCCCCAGCACTGTGGGGCACCCTTCACCAGGCCCCCACTCATGTCTCCCAGCACCCCCACCCCCCTGCATCCAGGGGCACCCTCCACCAGCCCCCCACTCATGTCTCCGAGCATCCCCACCCCCCAGCATCCAGGGGCACCCTCCACCAGGCCCCCACTCATGTCCCCCTGCACCCCCACCCCCCAGCATCCAGGGGCACCCTCCACCAGGCCCCCACTCATGTCTCCCAGCACCCCCACCCCCACCCCCTGCATCCAGGGGCACCCTCCACCAGGCCCCCACTCATGTCTCCCAGCACCCCCAACCCCCACCAGTCAGGGGCACCCTCCACCAGGGCCCACTCATGTCTCCCAGCACCCCCACCCCCCAGCACTGTGGGGCACCCTCCACCAGGCCCCCACTCATGTCCAACTCATGTCTCCCAGCACCCCCACCCCCCAGCACTGTGGGGCACCCTCCACCAGGCCCCCACTCATGTCTCCCAGCACCCCCACCCCCCTGCATCCAGGGGCACCCTCCACCAGGCCCCCACTCATGTCTCCCAGCACCCCCACCCCCCACCAGTCAGGGGCACCCTCCAACAGGCCCCCACTCATGTCTCCCAGCACCCCCACCCCCTGCATCCGGGGGCACCCTCCACCAGGCCCCCACTCATGTCTCCCAGCACCCCCACCCCCCTGCATCCGGGGGCACCCTCCACCAGGCCCCCACTCATGTCTCCCAGCACCCCCACCCCCCACCAGTCAGGGGCACCCTCCACCAGGCCCCCAATTATGTCTCCCAGCACCCCCACCCCCCTGCATCCGGGGGCACCCTCCACCAGGCCCCCACTCATGTCTCCCAGCACCCCCACCCCCCTGCATCCAGGGGCACCCTCCACCAGGCCCCCACTCATGTCTCCCAGCACCCCCACCCCCCTGCATCCAGGGGCATCCTCCACCAGGCAACCACTCATCTCCAACTCATGTCTCCTTGCACCCCCACCCCCCAGCATCCAGGGGCACCCTCCACCAGGCCCCCACTCATGTCTCCCAGCACCCCCTCCCCCACCAGTCAGGGGCACCCCCCACCAGGCCCCCACTCATGTCTCCCAGCACCCCCACCCCCCAGCACTGTGGGGCACCCTCCACCATGCCCCCACTCATGTCTCCCAGCAGCCCACCCCCTGCATCCAGGGGAACCCTCCACCAGGCCCCCACTCATGTCCAACTCATGTCTCCCAGCACCCCCACCCCCCACCAGTCAGGGGCACCCTCCACCAGGCCCCCACTCATGTCTCCCAGCACCCCCACCCCCTGCATCCAGGGGCACCCTCCACCAGGCCCCCACTCATGTCTCCCAGCACCCCTACCCCCTACCAGTCAGGGGCATTCTCCACTAGGCCCCCACTCATGTCTCCCAGCACCCACAACCACCAGCACTGTGGGGCACCCTCCACCAGGCCCCCACTCATGTCTCCCAGCACCCCCACCCCCCTGCATCCAGGGGCACCCTCCACCAGGCCCCCACTCATGTCTCCTAGCACCCCCAACCCCCACCAGTCAGGGGCACCCTCCACCAGGCCCCCACTCATGTCTCCCAGCACTCCCACCCCACAGCACTGTGGGGCACCCTCCACCAGGCCCCCACTCATGTCTCCCAGCACCCCCACCCCCTGCATCCAGGGGCACCCTCCACCAGGCCCCCACTCATGTCTCCCAGCACCCCCACCCCCCACCAGTCAGGGGCACCCTCCACCAGGCCCCCACTCATGTCTCCCAGCACCCCAACCCCCCAGCACTGTGGGGCACCCACCACCAGGCCCCCACTCTTGTCTCCCAGAACCCCCACCCCCCAGCACTGTGGGGCACCCTCCACCAGGCCCCCACTCATGTCTCCCAGCACCCCCACCCCCCAGCACTGTGGGGCACCCTCCACCAGGCCCCCACTCATGTCTCCCAGCACCCCCACCCCTCAGCACTGTGGGGCACCCTCCACCAGGACCCCACTCATGTCTCCCAGCACCCCCACCCCCCTGCATCCAGGGGCACCCTCCACCAAGCCCCTACTCATGTCTCCCAGCACCCCCAACCCCCACCAGTCAGGGGCACCCTCCACCAGGCCCCCACTCATGTCTCCCAGCACCCCCACCCCCCTGCATCCAGGGGCACCCTCCACCAGGCCCCCACTCATGTCTCCCAGCACCCCCACCCCCCTGCATCCAGGGGCCCCCTCCACCAGGCCCCCACTCATGTCCAACTCATGTCTCCTTGCACCCCCAAGCCCCAGCATCCAGGGGCACCCTCCACCAGGCCCCCACTCATGTCTCCTAGCACCCATATCCCCCACCAGTCGGGGGTACTTCCACCAGGCCCCCACTCATGTCTCCCAGCACCCCCACCCCTCAGCACTGTGGGGCACTCTCCACTAGGCCCCCACTCATGTCTCCCAGCACCCCCACCCCCTGCATCCAGGGGCACCCTCCACCAGGCACCCACTCATGTCCAGCTCATGTCTCCCAGCACCCCCACCCCCCACCAGTCAGGGGCACCCTCCACCAGGCCCCCACTCATGTCTCCCAGCACCCCCACCCCCCAGCACTGTGGGACACCCTCCTCCAGGCCCCCACTCATGTCTCCCAGGACCCCCACCCCCCTGCATCCAGTGGCACCCTCCACCAGGCCCCCACTCATGTCTCCCAGCACCCCCACCCCCCACCAGTCAGGGGCACCCTCCACCAGGCCCCCACTCATGTCTCCCAGCACCCCCACCCTCCCAGCACTGTGGGGCACCCTCCACCAGGCCCCCACTCATGTCTCCCAGCACCCCCACCCCCCTGCATCCAGGAGCACCCTCCACCAGGCCCCCACTCATGTTTCCCAGCACCCCCACCCCCCACCAGTCAGGGGCACCCTCCACCAGGCCCCCACTCATGTCTCCCAGCACCCCCACCCCCCAGCACTGTGGGGCACCCTCCACCAGGCCCCCACTCATGTCTCCCAGCACCCCCTCTCCCCAGCACTGTGGGGCACCCTCCACCAGGCCCCCACTCATGTCTCCCAGCACCCCCACCCCCCAGCACTGTGGAGCACCCTCCACCAGGCCCCCACTCATGTCTCCCCGCACCCCCACCCCCCTGCATCCAGGGGCACCCTCCACCAGGCCCCCACTCCTTCCTACCACCCCCCCACTCCCCAGCAGTGCGAATCGCCTGTGTACGTGTATATCAGGGTTGCGCGTGTAGTCTAACACGCAATATCAGCAGGGTACGCGTATTACGGGATTCGCGGGAAGTTCCACATGCGATTTCTGCAGGGTACATGTATTTCGGGGTGCGCGGGAAGTTTCACATGCGAATTTGCAGGGTACGTATATTTCAGGGTGCGCGGAAAGTTTCACACGCGAATTTGCAGGGTATGTGTATTTCGGTGTGTGCGCGTGAAGTTACACACGCGACTGTGCCTGTGAGAGTGGGGTACGTGTATTCCAGGGGTGGGCGGGATTATTTACTTGCGACTGGGCCTGGGAGAGTGTGTTACGTGTATTCCTGGGATGGGCGGGAAGATTTACACGCTCGCCTACAACACGCCAAAAAATAAAAGGACCATTCCTGAAACACGTACGCCAGCATGAAGCAGGCGCATGTCCCGCACAGCATAAAAGATTGCGCAAACAACAAACAAGCTCAGACGCCAGGATGAATATACCGTTCCTAGCAGCAGTGGCCATGGGATACCGTAGGAGGAGGAGAAGGATAGTCAGGGCCAGAATCTTCACACCCAGAAACAGCCTATTTGGTATGCCAGATGACCAGGTGTAAGGGAGGTACAGGTTTCCACCACACATAATACTCAACCTGGTCAGTGAGTGGGAGGATGACCTCACATCACCCACCCTGTGCTCCCAAGCACTCAGCCCCCTGGAGAAGGTCCTCAATGTACTGCACTTCTTGGCTACCGGATCATTTCGGCGGACAAGTGCCATAGTGGGGGGGGGGGGGTGTCACAGGCCACGCAGTCACAGTGCCTACACCAGGTGTTGGCCATCATCACTGCACGCCCATCAGTCCGCAGGCACATATACCTGCCCAGAACACTTGCAGAAAGTCAGGCTGTCAGCCAGGATTTCTACAGGGTGGCACAATTCCCCAAAGTGCTTGGTGCCATTGATTGCACCCATGTGGCTCTACGTCCCCCCAGGGCATCTGAGCACATCTATAGAAACCGCAAGCACTGGCATTCCATCAACGTCCAGGTAGTATGTGATGCCAAGGGAATCATCACCTCAGTATATGCCAACTATCCAGGGTCCACCCACGACAGCTTCATTTACAGGATGTCAACCCTAAACCCGGACATGGAAGCTGGGCGGCATGGCGATGAATGGCTGCTTGGTGAGTAGAAATGCCACAGCACACGCATGCATGACAGTTATATAGCAATGCCAATACCCCACTAATGATCCCCATCACCACCTCCCCAGGGGACAGTGCCTACCCTCTGAGCACACACATGATGACGCCAATGCGGAACCCCATCACACCTCCCGAGGTAAGATACAACACAGCCCATATTGCAACACGGGGCATAGTGGAGCGCAAATTCGGAGTGCTCAAGTCACGCTTTCGCTCCCTTGACCGTTCTGGCAGGCAGCTGTTATACGCTCCCCCAGTAGTGTGCAGGATCAAAGTGGCAGCATGTGACCTGCACAATGTTGCGACACGCTGGGGCCTGGCTGTGGACATGGTGGTGCCCCCACATCCCCAACCACATGCACGCCTGCTGCACATGGGAGGGGAAAGGGCATGGGGTGAGGCAGCCCGTACGCAGCTGGTGGCTAATTACTTCACATAGAAAGCACACCCCTGTGGAGTGCACACAGCCCTGGCACATACCATCTGACAATCAATGATGACTCAATCTGACAATTATGATGAACAAAGGGACAGTCAACTGTCAGAATCATAGCAGCCTGAGATTGTTCATGTGGAAGTGTCACAATGTGTGCATCCCTACCTACACAAACACCACCAATGCAGTGTCATCAAAAGACACACTTCCATGCAGCAAAAATGAATACCCACTTGCAAAATACAACATGATAACAGTGCCATGTCACCCAACCCCTCCCCGGCACGGCCACACAACACACCATGGCATGTCATGCAATGTTAGAGCAAACAAATTAATTCCCACAACATGCCCCAAGTGTCACCAACTACAGTGTCCCTAATGGAAACTGGCCACACATGAAATGCTCACAGTAATGCAGGACCAACAGCACACATTACCAAATACTTACCAAGAATACCAATCACCTACACAACCTCCAACCTACCATAAACATGACAGTACAGACTTAAAAAATTGGTAGCCTCACTACCTGATAATGCCAGCACTTCAAACACTTCCAAGTATACAGTGTTTGCGCCACGCAAGAGTGTAGGTGCACTGCTTACAACATGGACTCCAGCCCCAAAGTAGACCGCCTTGTGAATACATTAGAAAAGGACCTGCAAATTAAGAGGATGAGATGGATGCAGAGGCACATATCAATACACCATGCAGTGTACAATACAACAACAATATGCACTAGGAATGTATACACAGTATTGACTACAGACTGCCCACACATCAAATCGGAGTTCAACGTCACAGTGTACGTCAATGTCACTTGGGCACACCCTTTGCAAGCCCATGGAAATGGGAAGCAGGAGGGGTGTGTTTCACACAAACCCAAACATCTGACCCAAATTCAGGACAAGCCTGCATGTGCCCAGCCACAATACAGCGTATGCCCACGGGAGCCACACAAGGCAACACACTGTCCAAAAAAAATCAAAAATATAAATAAATAAATGAATAAATAAAAAATGGCCATTAATTGGCCCAGGGGGGTGGGGGAGGCCACCCAGGAGGTCAGAGGATAGGGTGCACACCAAAACCCACCTGTGTGGATCTTGCGAAAAAAAAACATCTGCATGGGCTCATGGCCTGCATGGCTACCCTATTGTGAGAGATTCGCTGCTGTCGCTCTCCTCACCCTCTGCAGCTGCATCAGGAGGTGGTGGCACTATGGGAGGCAGCCCACGCAAAGCCCTAGTCTGGTCGTCCATGGCAGCAAGCATGCGGGTGTGGAAGGTCTGGTTCTGGAGGATAATTGAGCGGAGGTCCCCATGCAACAACTCACGGGATGCCCGGACCTCCACCCTAGTTGCCTGCATCTCAGCTGAGAGCCTACGTGTGAGCCGCTCCAGCTGCTGTTCTGTCCTCGTGTTAGCTGAAGCCTCAAGCTCAACCAGAGTTGCCCTGAGCTGACGGAGTTCCACCCTCAGGGCTTCTCTGTGGCAATGGGACTCAATGGAAATGGCTTCCCGCAGAGTCTCCAGTGCCGCCCGCCTGTCCCTGTTGGACGCCAACATGTCCTTCCTGTGTGACTGGCTAATGGAGTCTGTTGCCTGCTGTAGTTGTTCAATTAGCCTTTCTTGGGGGACAATGGAAGTGGCCACCCTATCCATGGCCTGAGCCATCATCTCAGTTGATGCTGCCTGTTGGTTTGCCATACCGTATATGGATTGCTCCCATGCGGTATTGCCTGGTGGCGTATGGCCACCTCGTCGGCGGGCACCACACCTGTCTGGGGCAAGGCGAACTGCACCTTGCTGTGCCGGCACTGCCTGAGGCTGCAGGACTGCATTCCCCCGGTTGCCAGACATGTGGTCGAAAAAAATTGGTCGACCAGACAAATGGTCGAACCAATTTGGTCGAAAACCAAATGGTCGAATTTTTTTTTTTTTTATTTTAACCCTTTTTTTTATTTTTTGGGGGGGTTCCCCCCCAACCCCCTTTTTTTCTCTAAAAACCCCTTTTTTTACTAAACGAAAACTCAAAAAATAAATATATAAATAAAACAAAAAATTCGACCATTTGGTTTTCGACCAAATTGCGTTGACCAAATTGCAGTCGACCAGTTTTTTTTCAACCAATTGACTGGACACCCATTCCCCCCTCTGATCTGCTGGCCCAGGAACAGGATCAGATGTAGCGGAGTGTGACCCTGCATCCATAACCACCAAAGGCTGACCTACCAACACTGACATCCCCATTGAGGGTTCGACCCCTGGTGCAGGTGGGTTGGACAGTACAGAATCCCTCCCAGAGACACTTACCTGCGACGGCACATAGGTCTCATCATCCAAATCGACACCTGAATAGAGCTCGGGGGAGGTGCACCCAGAGAGACCCCTTGAGATGACGGCCTGCAGCAAGTGTGGGTTCTCACCCATCACCACACCACGTCCCTCACTGGTGCCCGGTCGGGCCTGAGACCCCTCCTGGGTCTGCACCATCTCCACAACCACAGCAGAATCAAGTGCGTCATCCCCTGCAAAGACATGAAAGAAAAGAAATGGGAACAGGCATTAGCAACATGGAACACATTTAGGTCTGAGAAGC
Source organism: Ambystoma mexicanum (assembly GCF_040938575.1). Taxonomy (NCBI): domain Eukaryota; kingdom Metazoa; phylum Chordata; class Amphibia; order Caudata; family Ambystomatidae; genus Ambystoma; species Ambystoma mexicanum. The sequence goes on along the minus strand of NC_090930.1, from coordinate 1,281,413,974 downwards.
AACAGAAACAGCACTTCATTGACACATGTCCCACATGACTATAACCCTCCCATGCATGCACTGTCACTGCGTATGAAGGGGAGGCAAATGGCACACATTGATGACACCAAGATGGAAGACCAACAAATTTGCTGCATGCTGCCTAGCAGTGCCATCACACATTGGCCTGTGATTGGCATGTCCAATACACATACATGAGACATGCCATCGCACAGATGGCATGTACCCTAGCCATGTCAAACATGTGACAATAGGACTGAGAAATGCCTAGTGAAAGTGGTGGAATGCAGACAATCAGCCTGAATGAACACAGAATAACATGCAACTATGTTGTGGCAAGATGACAATTCAAGGGCAACTGGCGTGAGGTTGGGCTGAATGTCTACTGTTTCCAGAAGGGATACTGCAACACACAAATCCTGGTGTGCAGAATGTTTTGGATGAAGCACATGGGTGACCCAAACCACTCAGGCACACACCCCCTCACCTGGCATTCAATCAGAAGCACTCACACACACCATGCACATGGATGACACACACATGCATGTGCACTCACCGGACAATGCCTTGTAATCTGGCAGGTCTCCTACGCCTTGGATCTTTTCCTCCGTGACGTAGGTCCCAGCAACATACTCATGTGAGTGAGTTCTATATCCTTTGCCGGAGACCCACCTCCAGTCACTAGAGTTGCGGCATGACTTGAGGCCAGCTTTTTCTTTGCCCTGCGCTTAAGGTCATTCCAGCGCTTGTAGCAGTCATTAGCTGTGCGCCTCACAAATCCAAGGGCACTTATGAGTTCCGCAATCGTCTGCCAGTGTGCCTGACGTTGTGCAGGTGTGGCCTTGCATCCTGCAGTAATCACCATTTTGGTGTCATGTGCGGACACATACTCCACAAGTGCATCAAGTTCGACCCGATTGAAGCAGGGCTTCCTTGGCGGGCCGGACTGTGTAGCCATGTCTGGGGCATCAGCCTGTACTGGACGAGCACTCTTCCTCTTCCGCTTGGAAGGTGGTGGTGGTACTGAGTGTCCTACACCGCTCTGGACACTAGGGGCAGGAGCCCCGGTGGACTGTGGACTAGGAGTGTGGGAATGAACACTCACCATGGGAGTTGGTGCAGGCATTAGCTGAAGTGTGATGTGGTCAGGGGGAACATCAGCAGGACGGACTAGGACCGACACTGTCCTGGCTGGGACACTCAGAGCTGGGGTGGATGGAGCCGCAGCTGCCCCTGCGGCCTCCCCACCCTGCCTACTCAGGGCAGCAGATGACATAGCTGCCCCTGATCCACGTGGGCTGGTGACACCAACATGCACCGCCACACGTGGCCTAGACCCGCTGACCTGCAAGTCAGCCATGGAGTCATCCAGTGCCAGGTCTGGTGCCACAATGGGCTGGTCCAACAAGGGGTGAGTAGGGATGGTGTCAGCAACGTTACCCTCAACCAGGGGGGGGCATGGGTGTCCCTGACTGGTCAACAACACATGGGGGGCTAGGGGCACCCTGCAAGTCCTGGCCACATCCCCTACCGTATCCACCACGGCCACCTCTTGTGGCTCGCCCACCTTTGCCACATTTACTGCATGCTCGCCTCCCAACCATGGCACTGTTGTTGTTGTGCGTATGGGAGTTGCAGTAAACTATTGTCCTGGGCAATTGGGGGTCAAAGGGGTAGGGTACTAGATGGAATTCGTACCCTAGTGCTCTAGCAAGGCTGTATGTGACCCCTGGGGGAAAATGACAGGTCACGCAACGCACAGGCACCCCGAAAAAGGTAGATAATGTGCACGCAACCCCTCCTAGACCATGTGTGTGGAAAAAAAAACCTGCACTACGCTGTGGCACCCAGAAACACAAAAATGAACATTTCCATGTCACACGCAGCCTAGACTGACCTCTGAAGGGGTAGGCAACACACGGAGCAAGCACAGATGTCAAATACGTGAGCAACTCACTGTCTGCCAGGAAAAATCGCGTGTAAAACACCCCCGCCAAAAGAAGAATTGTACGCTGTCTGAGGAGACAGGACAACAGGAGAAGTGAACGCTGTTTGAGGAAACAGGCCCAGGAAAAAGACAAAAAGAGAAAAAGCTGTCAGAGGTAACAGGGAGTACGAACTTGGAACGCCATGAAGTAAATCGCGTATGAACTGACAAGAAGTACAGATTTCACCCACTCGCTCTCCACGAAAAGCACGTACAAGGAAATGGCGTTCTACACGTACCTTTTAAACATGCCCACACGACCAGCGTCACTTCCGTGTGTACGCGCTAAGGCCCCATCCTCCAATTACTCGCGCCGCCACTCTGACGTGCAGTCATTGGACGTGTAACATGCATCTGAGTACAGGGAAACGCCCGCGCACACACGTCACAGACGCGCATACGCGCTGTTGGCCTTTGGGCCAATGAATTCTCGTACGTGTGCTGACGTGCTTACGCGCTAAGGCCCTTTCCTCGGATTACACGCAGACGTGCTGGATTTTCACGTGCCAAATCACTCCGTATCAAGCTGGCCACGCGTAAGCACACGGAAGACCACGCTCCTGCCCAGAAGGCCGAATTACTGCCCCTGCAGAGCCCCGAGCACGCTCCCACCTGCCATCTGCTGCTGCCTGATTGCCTGCTGCCCATGTGCCCTGCCATTTGCTGCCTGCACATCAGCCAGGGGTGCTGTTGCTGTGACCACCACTGCTGGAACCGAAGACTCCCGACTGGGATTCCATCACTCCACAGCCCAGCCCCAGGACCCAGTTGCCCACCCACTCCTGTCTCTGGGGTTGTCATGTCGGGCACTGCAACATCTGGCACCACTGACAACCCCCGGCCAGAGAGGCAGAGGGGCACTAGCTTCACTGCCACTGAAGTTGGTGACCTGGTGGAGCAAATCCTGGGGCAGTATGATGCCCTCTTCGGAAATTCCCGCGCCGACCAGGAAGGATGGACTCAGATCTGGACGGACATCGTGACTGCCATCAATGCGGAGGGGGTGGCAGTCCGCGACTTCCAACATGGGGCCACTTGTCGGAAGATCAGATGAGGGTCCTGGAATGCATATCCCCAGCGCTCCACGTCCAGGTCCTTGAGAGGCAGACCCGTCTGGAGTCGAGCAGTAAGTGTACATGCATCATGATCGTAAGCTGTGCGTGTGGTGATGTGCCAGTAGTGTGCAGGTTGCACATCTGTTAGTATGGGGCCGAGTATGGGTGGGGGTGTACAGGGCCATGAGGCTAACACATGCGAGGGCTGTCATGTGTGAGACATGGATGGTGCTTGTGTGTGTGTAGGCTTGCATGCCAAATGCAGTTGTTTGGGCACACATGTTTGGATGAATGTGTATGTAAGTAGGCATGTTCGTGATGTCACGCATGTATGTTGTTTTCAGCTGCATGTATCAGCACTGTGTACATGTGCATGTGTGTGTATTTGACAAGGGTGCAACAGTGATGCAACATGGATGCATGTGACAGCGGGATGTGGAAGCCTGATTGGCAGATGTGACATGGATGCCCATCTGAACACTGTGACAGTTGGCAGAGGTGTACACATGCATGCAAGTGTGGTGGTGTGTGTGCATGTGTAGTGCACTCCCTGTGTTGCATGTGATGTCTGGCTCACCTTTGCCTGCTCATGCTGTTGTATGTGTATGGATGGTGCTGGCAGTTGCGATATGGCTGTGGTATGGCTCATGTGTGCAAGTTGAAATAACATGTGTGTTGGTGATTGTGATGCCATGTCTGAGGTTTGCCAATGCCACTCATGTACAACTGTCATGTGTGTATGTGTCCATTGTACAGTGCCCTAATGCCTGTGTTTTATTTCTCCCTGTCTGCAGCGTCAACTGATGAAGAGGGCGGAGAAGGTGCTGTGGAGCACAGCGGCGGGGATCGCACCGCCAGCCGGAGACGCAAGGCCCGGCTCCCCTCCCAGGTTGTGATCTCATCAGGGAGTGAGGAGTCCGGTGCTGCGTCCCAGGCCGCAGCTGCCGGGGGGAGGTCCAAGAGGCGGAGGTTGGAGTTGGATTCCTCGGCAGCAGAAGGGGCAGCTGGGACCCCACAGGGCCCAACGGGGGAAGATGGCACAGAGTCATCCAGGTTGGTGGGGGGCTTGGTGGAGGAGTTGGCCGTGCAAGCAACAGAGACGGGGTCTGGAGGTGGGGATTCCACTGGTGCTAGTGGTGCAGTGCAGGACCAGGGACAGGAGGCAGCACAGGCCGCGGCAGAGGTGCCTGTGTGCAATCCTGTCCCTGATCCTGTCACTGCATCATCTTGCACCAGCAGGGATGCCTACGTCCAGACCCGTTTTCAGGCAGGGGATGAGCTCACAACAACTGGCCTTCCTCTGCCTGCGGACGTGGCTATCCGGGTCCGGGTTGAGCCTGTCCTGACTGGTGTGGCGTTGCGTCAACGGGCCATGCAAGGTGACCTGCAGTTTTTTCATGAGGAGACTGCACGTCATCTCGAATGGCTCGTTCTTAGAACACATTCAACTTGACAACGAACAATATCGACAGCGTCCTCAGAACACCCCCATTTTGTTTATTTACGAACATTTCAGGACACCGTGAGAGTTCTTAGAACACTTTCAACTTGACAATGAACAATACAGACAGCGTCCTCAGAACACCCCCATTTTGTTTATTTGCGAACATTTCAGGACACCGCGAGTGTTCTTAGAACACATTCAACTTGCCAGAGAACAATACGGACAGCGTCCTCAGGACACCACCATTTTGTTTATTTACGAACATTTCAGGACAACACGAGAGTTCTTAGAACACTTTCAACTTGCCATCGAACAATACGGACAGTGTCCTCAGAACACCCCCATTTTGTTTATTTACGAACATTTCAGGACACCACGAGTGTTCTTAGAACACTATCAACTTGCCAGAGAACAATACGGACAACGTCTTCAGGACACCCCCTACGAACATTTCAGGACAACGCGAGAGTTCTTAGAACACTTTCAACTTGCCATCGAACAATACGGACAGCGTCCTCAGAACACCCCTATTTTGTTTATTTACGAACATTTCAGGACACCACGAGAGTTCTTAGAACACTTTCAACTTGACAACTAACAATACGGATAGCGTCCTTAGAACACCCCCATTTTGTTTATTTACGAAAAAATGTCCGGACACCGCAAGTGTTCTTAGAACACATTCAACTTGACAACGAACAATACAGACATCGTCCTCAGAACACCCCCATTTTGTTTATTTACGAACATTTCAGGACACCGTGAGAGTTCTTAGAACACTTTCAACTTGACAACGAACAATACGGACAGCGTCCTCAGAACACCCCCATTTTGTTTATTTGCGAACATTTCAGGCCACAGCGAGTGTTCTTAGAACACATTCAACTTGCCAGAGAACAATACGGACAGCGTCCTCAGAACACACCCATTTTGTTTATTTACGAACATTTCAGGACAACGCGAGAGTTCTTAGAACACTTTCAACTTGCCATCGAACAATACGGACAGAATCCTCAGAACACCCCCATTTTGTTTATTTGCGAACATTTCAGGACATAGCGAGTGTTCTTAGAACACATTCAACTTGCCAGAGCACAATACGGACAGCGTCCTCAGGACAGCCCCATTTTGTTTATTTACGAACATTTCAGGACAACGCGAGAGTTCTTAGAACACACTCAACTTGCCATCGAACAATACGGACAGAATCCTCAGAACACCCCCATTTTGTTTATTTGCGAACATTTCAGGACACTGCGAGTGTTCTTAGAACACATTCAACTTGCCAGAGCACAATACGGACAGCGTCCTCAGGACAGCCCCATTTTGTTTATTTACGAACATTTCAGGACAACGCGAGAGTTCTTAGAACACACTCAACTTGCCATAGAACAATACGGACAGCGACCTCAGAACACCCATTTTGTTTATTTAGGAACATTTCAGGACACTGTGAGAGTTCTTAGAACACTTTCAACTTGACAACGAACAATACGGACAGCGTCCTCAGGACACCACCTACGAACATTTCAGAACAACGCGAGAGTTCTTAGAACACTTTCAACTTGACAACGAACAATACGGACAGCGTCCTCAGTACACACCCATTTTGTTTATTTACGAACATAATACGGACAGCGTCCTCAGAACACCCCCATTTTGTTTATTTTTGAACATTTCCGGACACCGCGAGTGTTCTTAGAACACATTCAACTTGACAACAAACAACACGGACAGCGTCCTCAGAACACCCCCATTTTGTTTATTTACGAACATTTCAGGACACCGCGAGAGTTCTTAGAACACTTTCAACTTACCAGAGAACAATACGGACAGCGTCCTCAGGACACCCCCATTTTGTTTATTTACGAACATTTCCGGACACCACAAGTGTTCTTAGAACAGTTTCAGCTTGCTTGCGAACAAAACGGACACATATTGAGTCCTAAGAACACCCCCATTCAGTTTATTTAGAATATTTCAAAACACCCGTGATGTCCGCAGACAAATCGAACACAACAAGAACGTCTACCACATAAAAAAACACATACTCTCCCACCCTCCCCAAACACTCCTACACACCAATACACTCTACTAAATACAAATTTTGAAGCAAGTTTCACTGCGCTGTTCGCGGACGACTGCGAATCCAAGATGGCGGGCACTACCGAAAATCTAACGCGCTTCACGCTTCACGCCGTCCAATCAGCAAGTACGTCGCCTGTCTGCGGACACCACGCAAACTGATTGGCCAATCAGGACACTGTCCAAAGAGCAAACAGGGAAGTGTGTCCGGGGACCGAACACATATATCACTAATTTTGTATGACCTACTTTTTGTTCATTTTATTAAAAACTACTGGACGGATTTTCACCAAATCTGCAAAAGCACACTTCCGGGACCAAGCCGCTTCTCCTGGTCCAAATTTGGTGAAAATCCGTCCAGCGGTTTTGGCTGTAGGCGCAATCAAGGTTTTTTCCCCATTCACTCTATGGGAAAAAAAAGTGTGGGGACCGCCCTATAACTTTGTCCCCCCTGGACGAATCCTCACCAAACTTTGCAAAGAGATTCAGAGTGGGCCATATACTTTTTTTGCTAATTTTGGTGAGGATTTGTCCAGGGGGAGCGAAGTTATAAGCCGCCCAAAAAGTGCTCTTCCTATGGAAACACCAACTTAACCATAACTACATGGCCACTACCGTGGTCATGTAATTCCTTCTCCTTAAAATGTAATACGCTTCTCAATAAGCATATTATCTTTTCAACCACTCTAGCAGATGTCATGCATCGCAGAATTCATCGTCTGATCACATGAAGCAGCAAACAATTACAATGCTCTGCACTTCGAAATGTTTCTAGTTACAATCATTGTGATGAAAGTAAAGAAAATGCATATGTTCATGTACAGCAGCACTGTGCCACTGTTTCATAAAATAAAGGAAAATCAGATAAAACAGATCTTGAGACCATTTTTAAGTGGCACTTAGTGTCTGCCAGTTTAATATGTTGGCAGCACATTCATACATCCCAATATCGCCCATTCCAATCTTCAGCTGCTTGTGCAGTCATCATTTTTTCTCTACATTTTGTCACTTTTGTCCAACCTTCACAATGGGAAAAGTGGAACTAAAAGTCCCAGAACACAAAAATACATTCTAGGACTACATAAACACCTACAGATTAGAATGCAACATTTTGGCAAGTATGCATATACTCCTAATATATTAAACTTCCACACACCAACTGCAATTTAAAAGTGTACTACAAATCTTTTCCAGCAATTTTTGTGCTTTCATTAAAATGCTCCTAAAAGTAATTTTGTTTTACTGTGCACACATTTTATCAACTGTTTTCCCCACCACTCCTCTTTCCTACATAAATATCAATCTTGATTACTAAAAGTACTTTGCCATTATCAAATATTCCCACTAACTTTCTTTTACAATTACAGGAAACAAGCACATTACCAAAGACAACAACTGAAAAACGAATACCCTTTACATCCAACAAAGTTAGTACATTAATGTAGCATGTATAAGTATAAATTACAGCAGCACAGTTCCACTATATATTACCCCAGGCTTCTCTTTTCAAACCAACAGTTCATTCACTGTAGCCCATTATATTCCACAATTCACACTCTTACCATTCCCATCTACACACCACTATTGCAACACCCACTCTGTTGCTCAGAACAGCACAATCACCCTACAGATTGCATCACACCAGCACTCCCTTACTCTCTAACCCAACACAATCTCACCTCGGCAGACTCTTACTCTCACATCCTTCACAACCACACCTAATATAGCACTTCACAATCAAGCAGCACTCTATTAATCTCTACAATTACACCTAAAAACCCATGCACCATAAATGCATATACATTGCACAAGTTTCCAACGCCAACTTTCTCTTTTCCCAATAGACAGAACAAAATGCCTACTAAAAAGCAACCTGTAGAAAAGAAAGAAAAATAGAGAATATAAGAATAAAACTACACCATATAGTCATCCGCCTCTTAAACAATGTATAGAAAACAGTAAAACCAAAGAGTTAGTAACCTCACTCAACAAAACTAAACCAGCAACCACTAAAAAATGTAAGGACTCTCTTGCAAAAACTAAAAGTAAAAACATATGTACAAAGAAAAGCAGACCTACTAACGAACCTAACCCTCTATCTACCAGTGTTAACGTACTCACGGTAAAGCAATACAAAAGATTTATGTTACAGAAAATGTTTCACCGTAGAGTTCTTCACAATCTTTTAAAAACAGCTGAAAAGTCATGATCTACCCTTAAAAACTACTGCAGGTGCGTAACCCTGCAAGCTATAAATGACAGTGCTTTTCTACTAAAGAGAACATTGTTTGTATTGATTTTAAACAGAATGAAACCACTAACTAAATTAATCAATACAAGTAATGGTCAATGAATTCACAGAAGCAGCACAGAACCATATTTCAATTAGGAAGCTTATAAACAAGAACAACAAAAAACAATTGCCATAGACAATAATTGTCGAGGGTATGAAATGGTGGAACACACCATTATGGCAAAAGAAACAGTAATAGAAAAAAGTCCCCAGCAAACAATGAACCAAGTGCTCCTTTGACCCAAACAAACCATCCAGTGTACAAATGGACATGCAGCTCAATGTGTAATGTACGCCAACAATACTTTAAATCTTTCTGAACATTCCTCAATCACTATGTTCAACTAGAAGACAAAATGAAAATGAAAATGTTACAAACCATAATAATTAATAATAATTTAGCATTTATATAACGCTTGGAACCCTCAGGTATCTGAGTGCTGCTTAATTACCCACGGTGTGTGGTGCTCATTTAATGACCTCAGAAGAATGAAAGTCTGAGTTTGGCTCTGCAGGGATTCGAACCTGCGTCAGCAGGCTCTGCACATATGTCAAAGGGAGCGCTCTACTCGCTATGCTATCCAACCACCGTCTGTCTAAAGCATAGACTCCTCTCCAGTACACAGCCACACTGGTCTGTAAGGAGATTCATTAGCCTGCATTTTAGGAACTGCTTTCAAAAGCACTTTCCACCACATCAAAATGTTACCGGCACACCATTCTACTAAACTGAATCTTGTGCATCAACTATACTATGCAATAAGTCCTGCTCTAGAACTACAACATTTAAATAGCATTCTTTTACATGGAACAACCAAAGAACTGCTTTAAGAAATAGAGCACATCCAGCGTAAATACTTTCGAACTGAAGTTGACTTAGAAAATTCTGTACATTCAGAAAACATTACTGAAAACCTCATAAACATGAAAGTCCTAATAAAGACATGCAAAAAAACAAATAGTTATGTTTCAAACGCACCTGCTGAAATACCAGACCAAATATGTATCTGTTGTCACAGAACATTTTATAAAAAGAGCACAAAAATAGTAGAGCTAGCCTACAAAATAGAAAACAATGAAGAACCCCAATTGTTCCAATTAGCTTTATATCTAACAGCAGAAACTACATGCAAAATAACTGACCCCTCAACAGTGTGCATGTACTGCAACACAAAGCTTGACAATAACCAAATGCCTTCACGTGTTACTTTGAAATATTCCCACTTTTGAAAGCTCTCCAATAACTTCACTTATATGAGAGCATTATAATACAAACAGTGCACCCATTTCAAGCTATAACATGCCTTCAAACTAAATCAGCCAAATTACCTCCATCCGAGTTACTGAAGTGCATCTGTGGCAAAGAAGTATATTTGCAATTAGATGTAAAAGAAAATGAACAGACTCTATGAGTACAATGACCAATATATCAATCTTTGATTATACTAGTTAATGGTGTACCAACAAAAGACAAACACATTTGGCAACAACTAGTTGACTTAATCAAAGTTAGACAAGCCCTAAAATATCTAAAAGAAAACAATGAATACTACACAGATATAAACATATAGGAAAACCTTAAAGAAATCACCCAAATTGTCCAAGACTCACCAGCAACTGACCAATTGGAACTTGTAGATCCTGTTAGTACAGCCACCATTTTAGACCAGTATACAATTCACCCACTACACTCCAAAGACACCATTGACGATGCAATAGACACATATCAAACGCATCAAGCCAAAGGTTCGCAAATGAACATATGGGAAAAAGCACCTTGTTTTCTTCTACTCTTTCCTACAGACAAAGGAGGAAAATATGATGAAAGGTCAATGCAAATTAGAGAATCAGAATATCACTCTTTGAGAATGTATTCTGAAGAACCCAGATTCAAGCAAAATGTCAAAAACATTTTCTACCTCCTCTTTGAAAGTGGACTAGCAACTCTATGTTATGGAATTGCGCACACATTAAAAACAGGCTATAACCTTTTAAACATATCCGCTACCCAACTGCTTCAAAAAATAAAAGACAAAGATGAAGTTTTGCAGTCAAGTATCACAAATCTGTTGGCAAACATGTGTGGTACAAACAAATCCTGGTTCTGATACAACGCTGATGTACATTGTATTCTAAGGAACCTGGTCACACCAACATGGTTTGTTACTTTAAGTTGTGCAGAATACGCACTGGATGACTTGCACAACTTCTTACGCACTGCAAACCAAAATAAAGACGGAATAGATCCAGGAGAACTCTGTTCTCTTGACCCTGTCAATGTATCAAGGTACTTTCACCATCGCTTAATTGCCATGTTGCATTTTATCTGCAATAAAACTACCCCTTTGCTCAGAGAAGTGCAACACTTCTTTTGGAGAAAATAATATCAATCCAGAGGAGCACCACACATGCACATGCTTTTGTTGATAAAAGATGCTCATAAATGTGGCCATGATAGTGATGCCACTGATTTACAGTTTATTGAAATGTACATTACCTGCAACATCCCTTTGGAAACCACAGATTGTGACCTACATACACAAGTCTTACTCTTCCAAAAACTTAAGTGTGGTAAATACTGCCAACGTAGATATAAAAACAAAGGCAAATACTATATCAAATGTCCCTTTGTCTTCCATAGACCAATTTGCAAAAATGATAAGTAAATTGCTTGATGTCTTCTGTTAGACACAGCGTACAAGGCAAATCCCCTAAAAATGCATACAACATTAAAAGGGACAAAGCATCCAAGTACATCAATGATTACAATGCAATAATTGCCCTCTTGTGGAATTCAAACATAGACATACAATACATTGCAGACAATTCCACTGAGGTTGCAAGATATGTCACAGCCTATATCACCAAAGGTGAGAAAACAGAGCTAAAAGATGTCTGGGATGACATATCATCTGACAAAATGCTATCACAAAAAGTGTACAGCTTTGATATAAAAGTGCTTTCCCATAGACAATGCCGGTGCTATGAAATGAAGATGCAGACCGTTTAACAGGTACAGCCTTATATGGCAAATCTGAACACATTGTCGTGCTGAAACGTGGACCCGCTTCATCCTGGAAAAGAGTACTAAAATCCTACCAAGAGATAGAAAACATAGCCACATATTATCCCAACAGCCAGTACATTTTAACACGTACTACCCAAACAGAAGTAATGCTTTGGAAAACATGAGTCTACAGCATTGCTCAAAACTACATCTACAAAAACAATGTTACACCAAATGAGAGAACTAGCAAGTATTCAGTCTCAACCTGTGAAGGAAACCTAATCAAACTCACCAAACCCAGTCAAATTAATCACATAAAGTTATCATTTAAATATCCACAACAGAGAGAAATGTATTACATGACCCTACTCTGTCTTTTTAAACCTTGGGGAAAAGAAAAATAATTATTAGGTGACTATGACTCATTTGAAGCTGCATTGAAAGCAAATGAAAGCAGTATAACAAATGACAATTTCAAAAAATACAAACAAATGTTGGACAATGAACGCCAAACAGAGGAAGACACTGAAGCTCAACTAGACAAAGACACTCCTGAGGGCAGTCAACCTTCTCTTACAGGAAGCCAAGAACCACTTGGAAAACCACTCATTCTAAATGAAGGATAAATAGCTGTGACTGAGGGAGAAAATACCATGTATCAAAAAAACAATCTGAGGAAGACTTGTCAGTGCTCAAATCACAGCTAAATGAACAACTCACCATTTATCTACAAGTTACTCAAGAAATTGAACATAGTTTTAAACATGAAACTAAAATCTGTAGCTGTAAAAATGATAAACCTTTGCTTCTGTATGTAAGTGGTGAAGCTGGTTCTAGTAAAACATTCTTAATTATTAAAATTATCAGCACATTTCTACACAACTAAACAAACAACAACCTTTCGGCTGTAGTAACAGCCCCCACAGGTTTAGCTGCCTACAACATAGGAGGTGTAACTATTCACCGACTACTGCTCCTCTCCATAGAACACCAAAACAAATTAGAATATTCCAAATTATCAGCAGAAGCTGCTACTGAAGTATGCAGAATTCTAAAACAAATGAAAGTGCTCCTGATAGATGAAGTAAGCATGGTTTCCAACCTCATGTTGGCTCTAAACCATCTTGGAATGCAAGAAGTCCTAAAAATCAACTACAAAGAACTGTTTGGAGGAAAACATGTGTTTGTTTTCGGAGTCCTCCTACAGTTAACGCCAGTGAAAGGTCAGCCTATTTTCAAAACATTAGGACACAAAAAATGCCACAATTCCCTCGGCAGCATTGGAAATGTCATTCTCTGGCAACATGTTCACTACAGAGAACTAACTCAAAACATATATTGGTCTACAGACATCACTTATGCTAACATGTTAAAAGCATTAGAACTGGTCTGCTTACTAAAGATGCTAAATCCATCTTAAAAAATAGACTATTCCATGAGCTATTTGGACAAAACATATCTGCTCCTGATGTCATGGAACAATTAACTCAACACAATCTAAACTATATGCCATTAATGCCAACCCTTGCAAGCTGTAGTCAACTCAATTAGATCATTTTGAAAAATGAAATGCAACCCATACTGCATATCAGCTCCACAGACAAACTAGAAGTGCATGGCATGAAACTTCCTATGTGTCAACAAGTAACAGCATGGCTAAATATCTTAGACAAATGTATCCAACACAGCTGGATTGGAGGAAATATTGACTTTGTGTCTAAACTGCAGAGTAATTCTAAAACATAACCTTGACATAGAACAAGGTTTAGTTAATGGATTAATTGGTACAGTTGTTGGCTTCCAAACATATGCACATGACAACAACAATCATTCTGTCAACATCCACTTTGACAAAATTGCAGAAGTTAAAAAAATTGACCAGACAATAACACGTTTCCTTCTTTTCAGAGACATGTATGTACAGAGAGAGCAATGTTCCCTATCTCTTGCATATGTTGTCACTAGTTCAAGCTTTGATTGACATTGGCAGCACAGTCTTTAAAGAAGGTATGAGTTGCGTAGCACTTGCCCGTATGCATACACTCAATGGCCTATGCCTAGTTAACTTTGATGCAAACAAAGTCAATGCTGACATACCTTGCATCCTCAATACAACAGGCTATGGGCACTATTCACCCCCATCCAGATATGTACCTTGTACCTCAAAAAAAGAAACCTTTAAAAGGAAAAGTAACACCAACAGAATATATAGCAGATCTCCCAATGCAGCTAAAAAAACACCAACCAACTCTTTCTGCATCAACAAAACAACCATAAACATGTCTAGTACAAAGTCAACTACATGTCCATCAGAAAAGAAAGACACAAATGTCTCTTCCCCAGAAACATCTGTAGGCCCATCAAACGATCCACAAACATAATTCTCTGGTCCATATAAATTCAGCAACACCACTGGGGTAAATTGTTATGCTGATGTGACAATGAATCTTCTCTTTCAATGGCCATCAATTGTTCACAACATTTACTTAAACTGTTCGGAACAGTTGTGTTTGCAAATGCTCGTCCTTCATAAAAATGCCACAAATAATCCTGACAACACTTACAGTGTTTTAGGTATAATGCAAGAATTGGACTACTGTGCAGGAATGGTAAAATTTACCATAAACACACAGGAAGATCCACATGAAATCCTAATGTACTTACTGCAAGTACTGGAAACCAAATACATCTCTATAAATGAAATCATCCATATTTCATACATGTGGAAACATACATGCACTCACTGCAACCGTGTTTCACAAGACCACATCCCTAATGAACGATTTGTATATGTATACATAACAATTTCTGAATCTGTTCCATTCCACCAGTTTCTGCAGAATGCAAATCATGGCCTATTATGCCCTTTTTACAATTCAGTACATCCTCCATATTACAAACACTTTGTACTGCTACTACCTTACTTGTAATTACTATACACATAGTACTACTATGGTGATTGTGGGCATACTCGTACTACATTACCTATAATTACTAAATTCATATTACTACTCTGGTGGTTGTGGCCAGTGGACATATTCTTGGGGCCATGGCCTGTGGCCCTGCCCTCCAGAATCTGGCCACTGGCCACAACCACCACAATACAATGTACTATATCAGAAGTACATACCATACACCATCAAGCAATAAAACTCACCCTGACCCTGGTCAATCAAAATGATGTCCGCGGTCACCATAATTGACCCCAGTCTCTGTGGCATTTCCAAACCATTTTCACCTATAAAAACAGCTCTACATTACCTTCATTACACTTCACTGCCATTTATATGCCCCAACCATCAAATAACCTCAAATGTCTTTTTCACAAGATGTCCGTTCATGGTGCTGCCGCAAAGTACTTGTCTGTCCACGGACAGCTACGACACCTGCAAAAATAGCCCCATATCATCTTCTTTCCACTCCCCTGCTGTTCCCAGACCCTCGTTCCTCCACCAAATTACCCAACATGTGTTTTCCAGACTTTTTCTCCAGCACCATGTCCGCCGACACCGGTACATACACATGGATCAAAATGGTCAAAACACCTTGTTACCTCAATAAATACAATACAATATCACAGAAATACTTGAAACCAATTCTCTGCCATTAGGCTTTACAATCATGAGCAATACAACCTTGTTGTATTGGATAACAGAAGGCACATGGTTATGGAAAACTTGATATGGTGATCTTAACTTTTGCAGGCTCACATGAACATAGATGACTTTACTACCTTACTTCATGCAGTCACACTTCCTTGAACCTGACCTTGAGTCTAGCTCTGTAAAATCCTGACTCCTATATTAGCGTTGTTTCCCAACTCCCATCCCGTGCTTTCATTGTAACATCAAATACATAATTGCATCAATGGGTGACAACGCCTCTACTTTGAACAGTTTGTAAGTAGTAGGCAGGTAATCTGTATGTCGCTTTTATGGACAGTGATATTTCATGTTTGATGCTGTACTGCTCTTTCTGCTAATGATCGTATTGTAGTAAATGAACAGTTTTGTATACGCCATTTTTACATTTTACAGCTAGTCAAGCATGGCTGGTACTTTCATTTACTGGATATTGTAACGTTTAGCATAGGAGTCTTTGGGAATATTTCCTAAAGACTGTTTTGAATATGGCCTTTTCACTTCGGTATTGGAAATACAGGGTACATGCGAAAAAGAATGGTCAGAAGGCTTATCCAGAAAGGGCAGTGGTAATTATTTACAACAACAAAAAACATCTAGCCATCACTTGTAAGTTTTACAATAGTCAGCCTGAGTGGGGTGGGTAGGCCCAGACGTGGTTCCCAAGCTGTTGATGCCTGGAGTCCCACACTTTACTTTCCTGGTGATGGCAAATAATGCCAAACATCTCTGTACGTGCTTGTTGCGTCATGGAAAAAGGACGTGACCAAGCAGTCTTGGCGGACTGCCCTTTTGATTTACATAGTTTCCCCCTTTGCTTAATTGAATGACAGGTTTAAACGTGATAGAGTGGAGGGTTACCTAGAGCAATTTCAGTGGTTATGATTCATGGACAATCTTATACCCTTCACTCTTCAGTTTCGCACCTACATGGAAAGTAGATATGGATGCATGTTATGAATCCCTCATCATGAATTCCACATGTTTTATCTAGATCATATTTCTCGATATTATGTACTGCGTTCAATACATCATATGTGAACCTTATTATAAAGCATATGGGATTTCAAACAGAGCGAAGAGTCAAGCTCCTCCTTAAAATATATATATATATATATATATATATATATATATATATATATATATATATATATATATGTTTACACGTGTTCATGCCCAGCTCTTGCTTGACCCAGATAGCACCGTGTTACCTTTACTGTACCTTCTCTAAACAATTCGGAGCATGTCTAACTTGACACATGTTTCTACTTCGGAGCCAAGTGCCTCTGGCTTGGATTCAGTGCACCTGCAAAGCTTGTAATTTTCCAAAGCAACGTCAAGCTCACAATCTTGGTGGGGGGGCGGGGGGTGGCACTAGAAGAGATCAATGCTGGTTTTGCAGAGCAAAATGTATAGATTGCCTCATACATTGCTGTTCATATTCCATTGCCAGATGTATTCAATTATTATCACTATAAGCCAGAAACACTTCTGCCTAGTAATTTGCCCAAAAGAAAAATGATGTGTTTGTGTGTTTTTGCATGTTTAAGAGAAACGTAAACAGATTGTATAACTAAGTGTTCTTTCACAGTCAGCAAGTTTGCAAATTAAACACCCCTTCCTTCCCTCCCCCCTGACTTCCAATTGGCTGACATTCGAAACACAATGAATAATAGCTGCTGGGGAACATCGGAACGATGTGTGGGAACACTTTAATTAAAAGCTTGTCAGTACAGTTTTAACTGGGTGACATCACCTGACTAAAATTCTGCTCCTGGGCTTTGCTGTCTCTGGGACCGTAGGTAGCACACTTGTTTTGCCGTCAGCCAGCAATTCGACAAGTTTCTCACATGGCTGTGGCAGGGAGGAGGTATACAACTAAAATATAATCAGTTTGTGTTTTGCTTTTCTGTTTGCCAATTGCTTCATTATGTACAGTATATTAGCATTACATGTATAGATCATGCATGCGTACACATAAAAGTAGAATGTGTGCCTAATCTGTCATTCCATGCGTTTGTGCGGTTATGAGGAAATGTACCTCCTTTAAAGGAACACATGCAAGAATGTCTCCTAATTTAATCAGAATACTAATCTTAGTGAGACACTAGGTAGCCACCCATTGACGCAGTTTGGAGCCACTGAGCAATTTGTTGTGGGTATGGAAACGGAGTGGAAAACATGCTCTTTGGCTCCATCAAATAATCGAAGGGCCTCATTCCGAGTGGGGCGGTAAGGGCTAACGAGCACCGGTAAGGAGACTGGTGCCGGTAATCCGTTACTGCCCTACTACGAGGTCCCTTAGCGGGTCCCTTCCTTAATGCCTGGTCTTACCAGGTGTTAAGGACGGGACCCCTTAAGGGACTTCAGAGCAAATTGCGGTACCGTTATTAGCTACTTCCCCATTCCCATTGAGCCCTGTGCGGGCTCAAATGGGAATGGGGAATGGTTTTTTCAATGGGGACTTACCGGTCCCGCAAAGGTCGGACTACACTGGTAAGTCCCCATTAAACGAGACTTGTACCGGTACCGTTATTGGAGGCAGTAATGGCGCAAATAGCGCCATGACTACCTCCAATCTCGGAATGAGGCCCCATGTCTTATAAAACAGCAATACATAAAACAAGCACACATGGGCCTCTCCTAAGGATGTAGACAACCACAAAGTTCTTTCACCCTCACCAGGGATGATCATCAGTGTGACTCAACCGGAACACCCTGCGATTGAAGCCTTGGGCTGTATTTAGCAAACACTATCAATGTTACGCTGTGTTAAGACATGCAGAAACATTCTTTTAACTGGAATATAAGACAATATACCATTTCAGATAACAAGCCACACATTTTCTGGACAAAAAACATGCTTTTCGGCTAATTTGCATATCCACCATGCATCACTCTGTGCCTCTGAACTACAAGTAAACTTCCACAGTGTAGTACCAGGTGGAACTGTGGCATATAGCTTGTTCTCTACTGTCACCTTTCATACAGAAGGGTTTTTTATGCATCTTTAAACCCACCATTTATTGGTAATCTTAGTAAGTAAAATATGTAATGCCAATGGTAACGTAGTAACATTTAATTGCAATAAAAGATCATTCTATAGTAGTCTATTTATTTCATCAGTGATGGTCAATTATACATCAGTAAAGTAATCGACATGCTAAAGGATACGGTTCATGTCTAAATCAGCTGGAGAGAAGAACACAGTTGTGAACTGTGAAGCTTATATGTCTGATATTGGGGGTATTCCCGAACCTCAACACAGCTTCACACAACCTTAATTACTTTTTCACTTTCCCTTGACCTGTCCATCAAATTCCTGCTTAGGTGGCAGTGGGCACGCTGGTCCTTTCCCTTAATGCGGACTAGGTGTTAGATGAACACTCAATGTAACATATTACTGAGTCGTTCTTTAACACCTAGTCCTAAATGGTCACTTTAAAAAGGTATTAATCACACTGGGCCTGTGTCATCTACGGAATGAAGGTGCTTTACTGAGTGATACAATTGCCTATAGCCCGAGGGAGCAGCAGTTTATTTTATGTAGATACTGAACCAGATTGAGATTTATTTGCAGTATGCCTACAGGACTGCCTGAGACCATGCTGAGTGATCCAAAGTATTGTAAGTGATTTCGATCCAGCACGTCACCTAAGTCAACGCCTAGCAAGTAATGCACAATTGAAATCCTTATTTATTTTGTGTCTAAAAGCTCTTTTATTCTGAACGATGTACCACTTATATCACACCCCTCTCTTGGAACCCCCCCCCCGTCACACTGAACCAGGAATCAGGCTGGTTTGCAAAAGTTACAATATTTATTTATGTAGTTCACAATATAATCACACTATGTTTAATGGGTATACAATAATCACCAATGGGGTGATGTAACACTAAGCAATCTCTTTAATCACAAGGAGTAATAATCAGCAAACACAATGCAGCACAGAATTAATACTTTTGGGTGTGTGTGTTCAATCAAATGGTAATGTGGTTACTATTTCGTCCTGGGCACCCCTCCACCCCCTAATATGCAATTTAAAGAGATAGATGTCAAAACCAATACCAGAGGAAGGTGTGTTGACACTCTCCCCCGAACCACAGAAGCCGAATGAAGTCGACCCTCCACCCGTGGTTGGCACAGATACCTGATATATATATATACACAGGATACCACGTGGCAGCCAATGGGGGAAGAAGGTTAGGAAGAGGTTGTGGATGGGGAGGGGAATATTAGGGAAACCGGATAGAGGGTTAGGGAACACCTAAGTTGGACAGGATGAGGGACGTAACCAGGAAAAAACCCTACCCTGCCTACCATGAGATAAAGTACCAAGGAGCCTAAAGTAAACACAGGTCAACAGTAATGTCCTCTTAATACTAGACATTACTGCACAGCTACTAAGTTCCCAGCACCTCTTAGTACCTTCTTGCTACAGGTACTCATAATACTCTTGTTACATGAGATACAGATTATGCAAGCACGAAATGAAACAAACTCATGGGAGAGTATCCCAACATGAAGAACATAACACATGGCCCTATGGGCGAGCAGTAGCACATGGACACACATAAAACATACATGACCCAGTGGTCTGAGTAACAACATTAAACATAGCACTGTGTTTCCAAGAACCCACACGGTGTAATTAGTTCATGAACCTAGCACTCAAACGTAGGCTGGCCTTCTTGTCAGGTTACTGCCCTCACACATACACAACACCAAGAGTCCCTGTTAAATCATTTTGACTGGCAATTGCGGAGTTCATTGCTGCCAAAATGCAAGTACACAACAAAGAAAAACCCAACCAGCACTTATGTGAATGCCTGGGAAGCTCGGAAGCCTTCCCAGACGTTAGCTGATGACGCCGTAATAGCAGCGCGAGTCAGACCTCTGCTGCCTTGTGTTCCGTGCCGCGTTCAGGAAAAAATGCAGAGCAGCATGGAAACAGCGCGTAGCCTCGGTGCGCTGCTCTTCCTTAGTTCAAGTTGCTGCTTGGCCCAGCAAGCGGACGTTATTCCGCGAGATCCTCCGACATGGCTTCGCCTCCCAACACAAAATAAGCCACACCTGCCGTGCTCCGTTGAGCCCTAATAAGCTGTTACTAATTACAGACAGCTGGCTCAACGCGCGTACGGCCAGAACTACACAATTCCCAGAGGCTGCTGGGTAATGTCGTTTTTTGTCATATTTATGTCTTTTAAGCGTTCTGAGGACCCTGACACCTTTTCCTCCTCCACCACCTCAAATTCCTGACATTACCTCCTCTCCCAGGGCCCTTCCAAGGGCCTGGTTTATCCGGATGTTGCCGATGAAACTGTCGGACCAACCTTGGAGCATGTACCTCCTCTGCGAGTTCCCAAGAACAGTCTTCTGGTCCATAACCTTTGCACTTAATCAAATACCAAATTTTGTGATTTCTTTTCTTGACATCCAAAATACATTGAACTTCATATTCTTCTTGTCCTGCTTTCATGATAGCTGGAGGTCGTTTCGTAGTCATGCCTGGAGCTGCAGGTTTAAGTAAAGAAACATGGAATACCGGGTGTATGCACAAAGCTTTAGGCAAACACAATTTCATAGCAGTTGTAGAGATGCATTTACTAATCACATAGGGCCCAATGAACCGAGGTAGACATTATTTTGACCCTATAAAAGATAAACTTTGTGTAGACAACCAAACTCTGTCCCCCTCTTTATATTGAGGACCTTTCTGTTGATGTTTGTCAGCTTGCCCTTTGTACTGCTTCTTGGCTCTCTCCAGATTTTCTCCTGCCTTCCGTCTTCTCCTCTCAAGAAGCAACTGTTTGCACTCCTGTAATACTAATTGACAAGGGGGGTCCTGGGAGTCTCTCTGCCAGACATTAGTCCTGGTTACGAGAGACTTACTCAGAGTCTTTAGCTCACTATCTTTCACAGAGAAGAAATATCCCAAACATATCAGTCTTTGTCCTGCCCTGGGGCAGTCCAGCACCGAAATGCTAGGCAATTCTCCTCTGAACAAACAAGAGCACCAACAGCATCCCCAGACACGTGTTTCGGTCTGGTTGGACCTCATCAGTAGGGAGGAGCTGTGCCTCTCTAAGAATAGTGAGCAAGGGGTTCACGTCTGGATTCCCCTAGTAACTTAGGGTGAGACCCAAAGTTACTTGAATATGCAAATTGACAAGGGGGGTCCTGGGAGTCTCTCTGCCAGACATTAGTCCTGTTTACGAGAGACTTACCCAGAGTCTTTAGCTCACTATCTTTCACAGTCAGATATGAGATTACAAATGCCGTTCTAGCCTGAATAGATTCGAACGCAGTGGGTTTACACAAAAAATGAAGCCGGCATTGGGTCAAAAATGTCATGTACTTCCTAGGGTCACCTGAAAAGCGCTCTGGCTCTGCCAATGGCACACTACTAGGTTGTTGGACAATGACAGTGGGATTCTGAGTCTGAGCACCTCGCACCCCACTAGCCCCTTCCAATGGGGTTTGCTGAGCTATCAATCCCTGTACTTGATGTTTTAACGTATCTGATTCCTGTCTTGCCTGTAATAACTCTGCTTGAATATCCTGAAGTGCCTTAAGCACGTCTGCCAAGGCCGGAGTGGTCGCCTCCATTTGACTCGGGTGGTTCTAAGTATCCCAATTTGGGGGTGGCTTATTATGTCAACACCAATACTAGAGGAAGGTATGTCAACACTCTCCCCCGAACCACAGAAGCCGAATGAAGTCCACCCTCCTCCCGTGGTTGGCACAGATACCTGATATATATATACACAGGATACCACGTAGCAGCCAATGGGGGGAAGAGGGTTAGAAAGAGGTTGTGGACGGGGAGGGGAATGTTAGGGAAACCAGATAGAGGGTTAGGGAACACCTAAGTTGGACAGGATGAGGGACGTAACCAGGAAAAAACCCTACACTGCCTACCATGATATAAAGTACCAAGGAGCCTAAAGTAAACACAGGTCAACAGTAATGTCCTCCTAATACTAGACACTACTGCACAACTACTAAGGTCCCAGCACCTCTTAGTACCTTCTTGCTACAGGTACTCATAATACTCTTGTTACATGAGATACAGATTATGCAAGCATGAAATAAAACAAACTCATGGGAGGGTATCCCAACATGAAGAACATAACACATGGCCCTATGGCAAGCAGTAGCACATGGACACACATAAAACATACATGACCCAGTGGTCTGAGTAACAACATTAAACATAGCACTGTGTTTCCAAGAACCCACACAGTGTAACTAGTACATGAACCTAGCACTCAAACGTAGGCTGTCCTTCTTGTCAGGTTAATGCCCTCACAAATACACAACACAAAGAGTCCCTGTTAAATCATTGTGACTGGCAATTGCGGAGTTCATTGCTGCCAAAATGCAAGTACACAACAAAGAAAAACCCAACCAGCACTTATCTGAATGTCTGGGAAGCTCGGAAGCCTTCCTAGATGTTAGCTTATGACGCCGTAATAGCAGCGCGAGTCAGACCTCTGCCGCCTCGCGTTCCGTGCCACGTTCAGGAAAAAATGCAGAGCGGCATGGTCCAATTTCGGAGCAAAATTCAACAAATGTGCGCATTGTATAAATTTCCCCTGTTACTTCCCAGAATATAGCACAGAGTTCTAGCACGTCTTAAAATGTGCAGCCGAAAATTAGGTTCACAAGTCCGGGGTGTACATATTTTTCACAATGTTACACAGCAAATTATCAGTCTTATTAACAATGTGCTTTTTGTCCTTGTGAATCAACAAATGGTTGTCTGTCCCTGCCTCCTTCTTCTTCTTGCAGCTCAGGAGCAATATCCTCCCATTTCCCTCTGGCAGAGGCCATTTACGATCCTTCCTTAATTAGCATCTCCTTGAGCTGGAGAAAGTCCATTGTCCCCTTCCCACAGCAGCCCATGTTCTCCTCCCACCCCTTAATCATCACATGAGTGTGATATCCTGGTGGAGAGAGCAGAAGCGAGGTGCCTGACCCCTGTGGGGGAAGTTGTTATACTGGTTTAGTGGCTTTGAGTCCAGCTTAAATTCAATGTCATTTTGTTACATTTTTTTCTTGGTTTAAAATAAACTTTCTAATTTCCAAACAAGCAGCTACAACACTTATTTCAGATTCTAAACCATGTGATTTAAATAGTGGCAACCTAGTATACTCTCAATCACAAGTCACTTACATTTCAGACATTAGATTTCAGTTGTACAAGTTTAAATCCTTATGATGCAATCCACTGGCAGCTGTCATACAGGCGGCCGCTGGTACTGCACCCATATTTTGACAGATTTCACAGGCAGGCACATTCTTGCTGTGAATGTTTGATGACAGATTCTGCTTTTCATGACATTGTATGTTCATAATGATTTATTGAAGGAAGTGACTAGTAACACCCAGCAAGAATATTGGATGTTTGATGATGTTTTGGATCAGCATTCTGCAGTTTCAACAACCAAGAAAAAGGATTTGAAAACAAGATTCTGGATTCCTTTCAGCAAAACACTGCTTTTCATGCAGTCTCCATTTTTGCTTGTTGTGAAGCCCAGTGACATGTTTCAGCAGTGATGTCTCCATTCCACCACTGACAACATGCATGGTAGATTTGGCAGCCATCTTTTTGTGTTGTAAGGCACATTTCCACAGGTTTTGGCGCGCATAGGGGTTTTGCGGCCATTTTGATAATTCTGGCACCATCAGCACACAGTGATGTCGCAGGGCAGAGCATAAATGGGTTAATACATCCCACAAAGCTCCCCCTCATGACTTTAATTTGACTGCCCATCAAGGGGAAGTCGGGAGATTGGGATGTCAATCTTTCTTTTTGGTCCAAGTGGAAATATTAGTCTGCTTCTCCCATCAGTGCTGGATTGAGAGGTTCTCCTCGGCGGGTCCGGATGGGAGTATGGAGCGATACCCCGGGCCCCTTGGATCCATCCTTCCGGTCCCCAAGTGGTCTTCCTTGGTGCTTAGAATCCAGGGTTTCAGTACTATGATGACAGAACAGAACAAGGATACGGACATTTCCCCACCACTATTCAAGTAGTGGGGCAGATGCATACATTGGACTTACAATTGACAACCTTTCCTGCCTGTAATTACTACTGATTTTAAGAGGTGGAATGGTTTTTTATAGTTGTAATTTTCTAGGGATCCGGAATGTCCCCCTCTGGCTTTCCAGATGGCTCCTCTAGTTGCTGCAGAGTGGGCCTAGTAAGGCAACACTTCAGCTGGTTGATGTGGACCCACTTATCTTGCCCTTCTGCCAAACTGCCTTTGGGGATACAGATTTTGTAGGTGACTGGTGAGATTCAGTCTACAATTTCAAAAGGACCCGGCCTGCTAGGAAGAAATGTGAGCTGTTTGGCCTGGTTCCTTTGGAAATTGTACAAATAGACCTGTCTCCTACTTGTTATTCTTTTCTAGTGGTCATAAGGTCATAGTGGGTCTTCATACTGTCGGCAGATATTTCTAGATTCCGCTGAGCATAGGCAAAAGCATGTTGAAGGTGTATCTCAGATTCTCAACATACTCATGAGTTGTGGAGGCATTTATCAAGGTCTGCTCTTGGGTTCTGTCGAGCTGGGGAAGCACCATCCTTTGTCCAGTCATCACCTGAAACTGTGACATTATTGTTGCCGAAGAAGGGGTAGATCTGATGGCCATCAGGACAAGAGGTAATCGAATGTCCCAACTTGGCCCAAATCTGCCACAAACTTTTTTTAATATGCTCACAATTGTCTTGTTGTATCTCTCGACTCCACCAGTAGAGGCTTGCTGGTAGGCAATGTGTAATTTCCTTTCCCACATCTTTGTCATCACTTCACTAGTGAAGTGACTACCTCAGTCTGACTCAATCATTTGGGGTAGTCCAAAACGCAAGAAGATGTGATTGATCATCAGGGCAGCTGCTGTTTCTGCCTTGCAATTTGGGGCTGGGAGACATTCCACCCATTTAGTGAACAACCATGTCACGGTCAACATGTACTCGTTCCCCCTAGAGGAGCGAATCACTGGCTCGATAAATATAACTTGTAAATTTGACCAAGGCAGTGTCATCCCCCTCTTTTGGAGGGGAGCACGCTGTGTGAGTGATGTTGGCTTGAATTGTGCACACACAAGACACCGCTCCAAATATTGGTCGAGGTCCTGCCCCATGTGTGGCCAGTATGCAACCTCTCTCAAGAGTTCTAGTGTCGTATGAAACCCCAGATGACCGGCTGTGGCCGCATCATGGGCTTGACTTAGCATCAGGCTTTGGAATGAGGTGGGAGCACCCACTGGTCATGGCCAGCTATGGATCTCCTCACCAACAAACCATCTTGGATTCAGAACATTTTTCAACATTTCATCAACACTCTGAGGTCCTCTTTCCCTATGTAATTGGTATCCGTCAGGGGAAAGATCTCAGGGTCCTCAATGTGTTGATAAAATTGACCAGTTATTGGATCCCCTTTTTGAGCCGTAATCGAATCAGCATCTGGGGTCACCTTACTCCATTGTGCAGTTGAGAGTTAATTGTGAGCATTTGTCTGGGACATAGTGATAGCAGTGACATGGATTTTCCCCAACATGGACTCAATCTCAAGTAGATCCCCTTGGCTGGCTCTGGTTTTGGCCAGCTGATCATCTAGGTCATTTCCAGTTTTTTCTGGTCCCTCTACTTTAGAATGACCCTTGATCTTTTTCCAGTAGATGGTGATCCCATTCGAGGTGACCAGATCATCAATATTTTGGATTAATTTTCCATGTTTCAATGGTTTATTATTAGCACATAGCATGCCTCTGGTTTTCCAGTTAACCAGATGCTCCACAAACCCGTTCTGTACATAATCTGTCTGTGATTATGACCAGTTCGTGGAGTTGGTGTTTGACAGCAGTGAGGATGGCTTGATGCACAGCCATCAACTCTGCCACTTGACTACTTCAGGGACCAATTTTGTACCCAGAGGAGGGTTCTGGGGCATCATTCACCCATGCACTCCTTACGCCGGCCATACGTTATTATTCCCCGTTGTTGTCAACATGGTAGGAACATCCATCCACATAGACAGTGGGCATTCACTCACACTGGTCTTCTTCATAGACTTTGTGTGGGGAATTAAGGTATGCCTCCATGTTGTCCTTGATTTTAAGACTTTCGTCCTCGAGACAGTTTTCTTTGGCACAATCATGCAAGTCAGCCAGACCTTGCGCTAGGGGACTCTTCTTGTTTTGGCCATATCTGACCTCCCCAGGAAAGCCTTGCATTGACAGAATCCAGGAAGTAATTTGGGAATTACTCACATTTCCAGCCCGGATTCTGTCACTTTGGAGATATTGCAGAGGCTGGTGTGGAGTCTCCACTATGATGTGTCTCCCCTGGATAAACAGACAGTAATTCTTCAATGCCCACACCGTTGCCAGGAGTGCCTTCTCACAATCGTTGAATTGTTCCTCCACAAATGATAAAGTTTTACTCGCATAGGAGATTACTTTATTGACCTTGTCATGCTTTTGATATAATACTGCAATCAAGCATGTATTTGAGAACCCTGTCTCCAAGAATAACTGCTTGTTTTTGACAGGGTAAGCTAGGTAAGGCACTTGTGAGAGGCTTCTTTTGAGTTGTCTTACTGCCTCGACTTGTTCTGGACACCACTCCCACTTGACCCCCCCTTCAAAAGATGAATCAGGGGTCTTGTGATCTCTGCATAATCCTCAATGAACTTTCTGCTGTAATTAGTTAGTCCAAGGAGGCTCCTTAGTTCCCGCAGAGTTGTGGGGTCTTTTAATTTCTGAAGTGCTTCCACTTTCTTTTCCTGGGTACAGAGACCCAGAGGTGTAATCTCATGCCCCAAGAAATTGACAGGGCTTCTGCACTTTTGAAAGGAGAGTTTTGCTCCGGCAGCCCTCAACTGTGTCAGAACATAATGGATCTCCGCTATGTGTTCATCCACAGTTGAGCTTTTGATTAAAACATCATCTACATAGGCCAGTTTACCCCTTTCACCCAGGTCGGGCATGGCCTTGTGTAGAAAAATGATAAATTCATTGCCGGAGTTGATGTATCCGAAAGGAGTCCAGGTCCAGGTGTACTGCTGCACCCCGAGGGTGAAGGCCAGCTTGTATTGATCGTCCCTACACACAGGTACAGTACCCATTGGTCAGGTCTATTCCAGTGAATACCTGTGACCCCTGGATCTGGGCCAGCCCTTGGTCTATGTAGCGAATGAGGCCATCGGGAAGAATGGACTCGTTTCTTAGGTCAGCACAGGGTCTCCACTGGCCGTTTGGTTTCAAAATCCCAGCACTGGATGATTGAAGGTGCTGTGGACTAAACAAATTATCCCACGGGACTCAAGGTTCTTAATTATTTCAGTAAGGGACTCCATTGATGCGAAAGGCAAGCAATATTGCAGTCATGCTAGGATCCATGGGAATTGTTGTTGTGTGGATGTCGGTGCTATCATAGTCATATGAGTGCACCGCAAGAGATCTTGAAAATCTAAGAAAACTGGTTTCAATTTTGCTTGTGCTCCAGAGTCTCACAGGCATCAGCTAGGTTGACTCTCTCTTCAACCATCTGCCTGAAGCCTGGAAAGACTTCTGGTTTTGCTATCTCAGCGACCTCCTCCATCTGGTTGGAGAAGTCGCTGGTCAAAGTGCCTGATTTGGACTGGTGGCTTCAGATGGGGAAGGCAGACCTTGCAGGCTTTAAAGATCACCTCATCCGTCCTGAAGTCACAGGTCACATCTTCCTTACAATAAGGGCAGGAAGTGTACATCAGGAAATTCCCCCTATGCCGGGTGAAGATCCTGTCTGGTGTTGCGTCATAGTCGCTATCACTGTCAAAACAGTCCTTGGGGATTGGTCCTAACAGTTCATTACCTAAATCTATGGAAAAATGCCGGTCATCAACCGCCATTCCAATAATGGTGCCTGCGGCCAGAGTGATACTCTTTAGGTCGCTGTTATCCACCTCTATTGGAATGGTGTCATGTTCTATGTTGACTAGTGGTGTTTGGTTCACCCCCAACCCTTGCTGTTGGAAATGAGCGTTGAGATGAATATAGGCGTCAGGGTTTTTCAGTTTCTGTCCTCTTTTAATTTTTACTTCCAGTGAGAATTGTCAATCCGTTCTGGGGTGGTGACTTCCTCTCCAATTTGAATTTCAATTGCATAAGGCAGCAGTTGAGCTGACCTAAATGCTTTCTTTGGGTCATCAAAGTCCATGGGATTACCCGCTAATCGGGAACGGTTTCATGTAATAATGTTGCCACAAAAATCTCGCCATGTAAAAATATCGCCGAAAAATTGCCGTTTTTTGTGGCGACATTATTGCATGGAACATGCGGGGGATACCCCCGCAACCCCCAAACATTTTTTTGCCCCTGTCCTCATATATATGGTCACCCAAATAATATCGCCACGACATTTTCCCAGCGATATTATTTACGGGGACCATATATATGGCGATATTATTACCTGATACCTCGGGAACAAGCTTTGAAGTTTATTAGGTCAAAACTAATGGCAAAGCGATTGAGAATGTCACTGCCTAAGTAAAATGCAGCAGGGACATCTCGCACGACCCAACAATTATGGACTATGCTCTTGTTGCCTATGGACATTTTGAGCATACACCTGCTAGGCAGGAGATGTTTGGAATTGGGTGTTTCCAGGTCCATTTCCCATTTGTCTAACAGTTTAAATGTGTGAATGGCTGGATCTTTTGGGAGTTTGCAGAACATGGCTTCGCTGATGAAGCTCTTACCGTAGTTCGCACCTACTCGGGCGAGAACAGAGTCCTTCCCTTCATTTAACTGAATAGGGATGAACAACTGCTCTCCAATTTTTTTAATATCAGCCAAGCTTTTAACTGATTTCTCATCTTTCTGGACTATAGGAGTGGGATTTTCTGATTGTGAATTTGTGAAGAATTTCAGAGTGTTTCCTTCCATTGTGGAATGCCACCTTAGACTCGAAGGAAGGTTGATTTTCAGAAATAAAGAGGACTCCCCATCACCAGTTTGTTGTCCTACTGCAATTACTGTCATGTCTGGGATTTGATTATTCTGGAAGTGAAATTCTATTTGGTCAGGTTTTTGTTCATATATATTTATCTGAAAGTCACAGGGGACCCCACACTCTGGGTCAGGGTATTAGTATACTACTAATCTCGGAAAAAAAGGATCCAGACGATACAATTTTGAAAACAAGGGAATCAAGGAATTTAATTAGACCCGATCCATTATTTAAATATCAGAATTTTAATCATGATTTAATCATAGCACTCATAACAATTTTACATCGCAGGAAAGAATTTAAGAACACATGATTTTACATACAATTCATATCATTCATACACATGCGTCCATTAGCCATTCATACATACACAACAATGACAAATATAAGCTAAAACTTTATCCTAAAAAAGTCATAACAATCGATTACTTATTGTCTTCATTAAAAAGAAAAGAAATATATAATAAATATATAAGAGACCACAACAAATTGCCCAGGTGGTCATGGGTTGGGATGGGTCACGTCGGTGTCACGTCGGTGTCCAAAATCGACCTCATATCTGGTTTGTTCAACCATGTGGCATGTACCGCTTAAACTAACATGATTGACACTATGTTTCGATTTTATTAGTCGGTTAGTCTGGGTCCAGAGTACCTTGTTTACACAATCTATGAGGGGTGACAATCTACGCAGGATGTCATTCCCTAGTAAATAAGGTGTACCCTCCGGAGTCACAACTATGACCAGGTGCTTCACCTTGTGTCGTTTGTTTGATGATGGGCGGTGCTAACTCGGTCCTCACATCTACCCAGTCTGGATTTGGATCCTTTGGGACCCATTTATCTTTGGGAGGAGTTCCCCATCCCTGAAGGAGAAGATCCCTTTCCCAGGATCCTCTGAGGATCCCTCTCCTTCGAACTGGAAGATTTTTACCTCCTCCTCAAAATGGGTCTTTTTGGGCTCTTTATTTCTCCTAACCCCCTCTGTTCCTTGGGTTGCAGATTGTTGGGGGCAGGAGATTTTGGTTCTGGTACCTGGGTTTCCAGGGGCTTTCTACAAGTGGGGAAGGAAGCTTCCTCCAAGGCTTTACACCCCCCTTCCCCTTGTGCCTCCTCCCTGGGAACCGGTGGGTTGTTGGGGTTGTTCCCCCATCATTGCTCTGGAGCACAAGATCCTGGATTTGAGGCATTCTGAGCCACCCTGCTCTTCTGGGGGTTCTGTTGAGCCCTCAGCATACAACCCAGTCCTGTGTCATGTTATGGACCTGGCGCTCTAGTTGGGACACCTGCTCTGGCTGGTACGGGGTCCTCATGTCTCCCCTGGGCTGATCCGGGGAAGGGTAGCTATCCCTTCTCCCAAAATACCCCAGGTTAGGGAAGTTTGGGTACCCCTCCACCCTTGGCCTCCCCTCTCCTGGATTGGGCTGTTTGGGCTCAGGAAAGTGGGGAAAGAAGGATTGGTTGTTTTGGGGGTTGACATTTGGCGGGTACCTAGTAAAGAAATGTTGTCTGTTATTTGGGGGATTACTGCCCTCCTGGGGAAAGTGAGGAGGGAAGTTCCCTGGGTTTCCTGCTGTCTGGTTGGACAACCCCCTTGGGCTGGAGGAGTCCACACATAACCCGGGATGGGCCTATTACCCTTGTAGCGTGGGCTGATGTAGTCAGGGGAGTTAGGGGTCCCATTTGTGGGGTTACCTCCCTGGCTCCCTGTTTGTGATTGGCCCAAGGGTCTTCTGGGTTTGTGGTTGTTTGGGTTCTGTGCGGGCAGGTTTTTAGGCCCCCCCATCTCCAGATCTAAAATGGGGGCAACCTTCACCTCTGCCACTTTAGCAGCAGCAGGGGTGTTGGTTGTTTTGGGGCTTTTGGGACTATTTTAGTTTTCCAATGGCTTCTGCACCTCATAGATGCACGTTGCTTGTTCAATGACCCAGTCTAGTGATCTTTTCTCGTGAAAGTCCCTCACTAGCTGGGTCATGATATACTTAGGGAGAGCATGAAAGAAAGTGTTTACAAATTATTTTCTGTCAGTGTGCACCCATCTAGTGGTCTGCTTAAAGGCACATTTCAACTCTTGAACAAATTCTTGTGTAGCCTGGTCTTCCCCACATTGTAAGTTATAGGCTGCTTTGCGAGCCTCTTGAGGATTCCTGTGAACTGAAATATGTTTCAGGATGACCTACCTCTAGGTGGACCATCTGGAATGATTCTGATCCTCCAGCCCCGCAAAGAAGCTGGAGTACTCAGGAGAAAATGTCCACTTCCCATACTGATTAGAGCTTTGACTGTCCTTCAGATGGAAAGTGTCCATCATCTGTTCACATAGCTCAAGGTGCTCCCAAACTGAATATTTTGCATTCTTGTGATAGGGCGTGATGACGCTCCTAATGGCTTTTATTTGTTTCAGGGGATCCTTGAGCAAGGCCCTCTTGACTTTGTTGGCTTTCTTAGTTCCGGTCACCCTGGTCCACTCATCCTCTGACTCAGAGGCACTGCTACCAGAGGTGCCTGTCTGGTCTTCTAGTCTCTTCTGGATTCTGCGAGCTTGGGAATGGCTGGAAGAATGTAGGGGCCTAGATTCTTGGGTCCTGTGGTGCTCAGAATTGTCTTCTGACAAGTAACGGACAAGTACTGTTTGCTGCCGTTGCCTTGTTGTTCTGTTTCAATTGGATTGGATTGTGTGGATTGAACTCCACGGACTTGTTACAGCGCTCGAAACATTCCCTGGAGGAAGTCTTTCACGGGTGCACCAGCGTGCCTGACTCTAAGGTCCTTTCTGTTGTGGTGGCCACGCCCCCCTCTGACGAGTCACGCGCTCTGCGACCTCAAATACTGGCAGTCCCGCGCACCTTCGCCACGCACCAGTACCAGACAAGTACTGTTTGCTGCTGCTGCTGCCTCGTTGTTCTGTTTCAATTGGATTGGATTGTGTGGATTGAACTCCACGGACTTGTTACAGTGCTCTAAACATTCCCTGGAGGAGGTCTTTCACGGGTGCACCAGCGTGCCTGACTCTAA
Source organism: Ambystoma mexicanum (assembly GCF_040938575.1). Lineage (NCBI taxonomy): Eukaryota > Metazoa > Chordata > Amphibia > Caudata > Ambystomatidae > Ambystoma > Ambystoma mexicanum. The sequence continues at coordinate 1,281,381,445 of NC_090930.1, read as the reverse complement.
GGTCCTTCCTGTTGTGGTGGCCACACTCCCTCTGATGAGTCACGCGCTCTGCGACCTCAAATACTGGCAGTCTCGCGCACCTGCGCCTCGCAGCAAGTACCGGACAAGTACTGTTTGCTGCCGCTGCCTCGTTGTTCTGTTTCAATTGGATTGGATTGTGTGGATTGAACTCCACGGACTTGTTACAGCGCTCTAAACATTCCCTGGAGGAAGTCTTTCACGGGTGCACCAGCGTGCCTGACTCTAAGGTGACTGTCTATTAGCATAACCCTGTGCCGCACGGAGCGTGCTCTCCCCTCTTTGTGCCTCACAAATCGTGTATTCCACAACTGTCTCTTTACAACTTGTGCCCTTTACAACTTGTGCGCTGCACACTCTGCCCCTTTACGGCTTGTGTGCAAATATCTGTGCACACGTGCTTTTGTCATCCCGCAGTGTTGTGGTGCCCATTGTTAATATCGTCCTTTTTTTTTTTTCTTACCTTTCCCTGTAAAGGTCCTTCCTGTTGTGGTGGCCACGCCCCCCTCTGACGAGTCAAGCGCTCTGCGACCTCAAATACTGGCAGTCTTGCGCACCTGCGCCGCGCACCAAGTACCGGACAAGTACTGTTTGCTGTTCGCGGTGCACGGCGCGGGGTGCGATTCTGCTCTTTGGGGTGTCTGTTTCTGCTCACGCTGTGAAGTGGCTCTATATCAGGTGGTAAGCACTGTCTTGATCAGGTGGAGCTTGGTGGTGTTTTTTGCATTAAGATGGTTAAGAAATTGCCTAATGGGAAGAGATGCCTGAATGGTTCCCCTTCAACCTTGTCTGAGGGTAATATGTCAGATGAGGAGCCCATTCACGAAACAGTTAACGAAATTAAGAAAAAGGGAAAGGGCATAAATGAGAAACCGTGTATTAGCCCCTACATGAAGTCACCAGTAAATTCAAATGTGCCCATCTTACCTCCGCCAGAATCAGTACAAGTTACAACTGCAGAAACTGAAAACGAGGTAAACATAGTGGCCCAAATTCACAGGGAGGTGCATGGAAGTATAACCCACCCACCCAAGCTAATTCATAATGTACCCATTACTGATAGCTCAATATTGGGAGCGGTAAATGATGATGAGAACATGCCAGCTATTTATATTTCGCTCGTTGCTCCAGTTGTTCTAGCTGAACTCCATAGTAGAACACGCCTTTCGAATGGGCCCTCAACACCTGCTGCTGAGTCAAGGGGCTTTAGGGAACAAGTTCATTTCCATGCAGCTATAGCAGAAAATTGAAATCAATTAAAAGAAATGCAAAAGAGCAAAGGAGGATGGGGGGCTCGGGATCTTAAACACTCTGCCAGCTCATCCGCTCACGAGATTCAATACAATCCCTCTGATACAAATTACTCACATTCACCAGTACTGGGTTGAGATCCTATACCGCCAAAAAACAATTCAGGAAAATCTCGCCAGCCAAATTCATCCCTTCCGCTATTCCCACTGGAAGAGACTTTAGTGGATTTAAATGCCCAAGAATTACAGAATGTTCCTGTCTTGACCAGGATACTGAATTTGCTGGACAAGGGGCACGAATTTACGCATGGAGCGATTGGTGCTCTGAGCCTAGCAACATCAGAAATCAATTCAAGATTGTGTAAAATAGAGGGCTTTTTGATGGCCCAGGAAAAATGTCATGTATTTTGGGCTGAGCAACACATGAGCGAGAAATGCTTTCATACTCAAAAGTTGGAAGCAATAGCAACAGAGATCAAAGCTAGGAAATCATACAATATGAAATCTTCAGCTTCCCAAACTGAGTATGTGGAGCTGAATGATTCGGCTATAACAAACACAACAACCGATGTAAAAAACGCACCAGCAAATTAGCTTGCACCATATGTGGAGATAGCGAAATTGCAGCATGAAAGAATATTGGCGTTAGAGAAGATTGTCCTTGCTGCAAACCTAATGCCTCCGGAGAGGATGGCAGAGGTACTTTAACAAAATGGAGGCACCAATATTAACTCCAGCCACACATACCCCTGATAGTCCCTCTGTGCTGACAGATCTGATTGATTTGAACTCAGAGATCATGCAGAGTGGTCAGGAATGTATTAGCGATTCAACTGAAGGAGGAAATGGTACTCATAGTACATTCTTTATGTCCCGAAAAGCTAAAAAATGACATGCTAAAGCTTTGAAAAAAACAAAAAAATGCAAGCTTCCAAAATCCATTAACCCAAGCAGGGCTCAAGATGAATCAAAATAACAAAGAAAAAATGAAAAATGAAAACTCTGAGACATTGGTAGAACAGAATAAAAAAAACCAAAAACAGCAAAAAAGGAATAACAAAAGCGTTATTAAGGAAGATAACAACATTGATATAACGCAACTAAACATCGAAAGTCAGGCTGTCTTGGGTATAGCCGATATTGGGTCACAAAAACTCGTTTCCTCGAGTATTGAGTGGAGTGCAAAAAAAAATATACCAGATGAGATACCAAAATCTAATGTTGCAAACATAAAAGATGGCAATGCGCTATCATCACCTATCCTTATACAAACGCAGCTACAACGCTTCTTCGAAAAAATAGACAAAAAAATAACGGATCTAGTTCAAAAACCACAAAACACTACAGATACTAGTGCTGACTGTTATGTTGTGAGTTCTTTACTGGATAGAAGTACTGACAATGCGAATAGTCAAGTTGCGAATGAAGTTGTAGGCACTCAGGATCCTGATTTTACTAAGTCCCAACACATGAAGGGAGCCCCTGATACACAGCAAAATCGGCAGTCCATATTGCCTACCCCTTTTCTTGAAGGAGAGAGCGAGGATAAATGGTCATTCTATAATACCTTAGGGCCCGAGATGAAATTGGTATTGGGATGGACGCTGGACCCAACAAAGGTAGACAAACCAAACTTAAATCGAACATCATTGATGAAAGTTTTTCATCAAATACCTGCACTGCGCAACTTAGTGTCTAAAGATATAGACTGGGTTTGTCTACCGTATGTCTCAAACGGTCGAATGTTATGCAAATACCAGAACACTATCATCGCCGCACTAATATGGAAACACATACAGGATTTCCAATGGCTTGGTTATGAGTTATCACTGTTTAACTCACTGGAAAATGCCATACTGTTTGTCGAATATCAGCCATCTGCTCCTCATAACAACACCCACATTGAAGATCATGATAACTAGCTTGCAACCCTACATGAAAAAATCAGATTGCAATCTGAATCCGTTGCCCAGATTGTGACAAGCCTGACATGGCTTGAACCACTGATGAAAAATATAATAAGCAATATGCCAGCTAAAGAAAAACAATAAAATGATACAGTGGTTATAAATTCTTGGAATTGCTGTGGCTTTAATAATTTTGAGAAATGGTTTCAGAACACATTGGATGTACAATCACCAGCAATAATCATCTTGCAGGAACCCATGGAGACCCAAGATATTTATCTGGAAGGATATGTAGCTTTTTGTTCTCATGCGATAAAAGGTAATCAAGGCCGTTCATCTGGAGGCCTCGCGATTCTGGTGAGACATTTATATCATTCTAAACAGCTCCAAATCTATTCATCTCCAGATATATTGGCGGTGGAAGTGACATTTAATGTCAGGGTGCTTAGTCAGCTGATTATAGTTGCACTGTATTGGAACCCAGCGACAACAACCTTAGACTCTGTTATCGAAAAAGTTACCCATGTTCTTTTACAAGTGGCAACAGATGCTCCGAATGCATAGATCATTATGGGTGGCGATTTCAATTCAAACCTCAACAAAATAATGTTGAAATCAGATATAGCATCCTATTATGAAACATTGGCTTTTGAAATGGGGCACATATGGAGGGAGTTTTTGAGTGATTGGGAATTGCAAGTTGTGCCCTTTGCACAAAAAGAGAATGCATACACTTGGGCTCGTGGTAGAAAACGCACAGCAATAGATTACCTAGTAACCTCAAACTCACTGGCTGAATTCGCCACAAATTGTAATATTATTCAATCACATCTAAGCGATCATTGCATTTTGGAGTGTCTGTTTGAGTGTAGTTTACCAATGCATGAAGCTAAGCCCGTACTGTCATTGTTGGAGTTCGATCGCAAGGCACTTTCCATTAGGTGGAATGCTAGATTATATAGGCAGATAAACTATCTGGTTAACAGAGACATGGTAAAAGCTAATGTTGAAACGTTGTCCAGTTCTGATCTTAACATTTGGGAAAGGAAAAATGTTGGAATGATACGCGGTCATCTTGACACTTTGGTGGAGAAAAGCTCAACAGCCAAAAAGTTTGACTACAAGAAGAGTTTTAATGCAGAAATTGCATTAAGGAAAAAACAAAAAAACTGCGAAATCAGTAAACTGTTGAAATTATCCATTAATATAGGGGGTTATGCAACTGAGAAAAAGAAAATCCTTGCAACTTATAGAAACAATGTCAAACACCTGAAGATTGGTTCATTTATCGAAACCAACCAAAAAATGATCCAGAACTTAATTGGCAAAAACTCAAGGGAAACTTGGGCAATACTGGAGGACCCATTATTGAAAGGAAAACCAGATCTTTGCTCTGCAGTAAGCGGAGAAGTATGGTGTAAAATCTATGAATCCAAATATGCTGTGCCACATACATTTTGTGGGTTACTAACCCCGGATCTGGCTATAAATATTCCCTCTATATGTCCCTGGGGTTTGAATGACATCATCTCTATAATTGCAAAGTTAAAACCTTCTAAAGCTGCTGGGCCGGATGGTATTCCACCGTGCGTCTTAAAGGACGACCCGAGAATATGGGCAAAAATCATCTTAAGGAGTTTGGAATGTGTATTTAAAGCAAAGAGAGTACCAGAGTCGTGGCTATCCACGATTATAATTCCACTACACAAAAAGGGTCCTTTGAACGACCCCTCCAACTTCAGACCCATAGCTCTAATCGACATCTCTGCAAAGATATCTGCTGCCCTAATATTGAGGGATTTAAATGATTTCATCCTAAAACAGAAAATCCTTTCGCGGTTTCAAACTGGGTTTCGTAAAGGCATGGGTACACAGTTGAACGCAACCCTGTTGGCACACTTACTGAAAATATCTAGAAAGAAAGATCATGGGCCACTGTATATGGCACTTGTTGACATATCCGGGGCTTTTGATTCTGTAATTAGACAACAGTTGTGGCAAAGGATGCAGGACATTCATATTCCATCGCACCTGATAGCTATGATCATTATGTTGCATTCCAACACAAGTTACAGGATCTAGATTGATAAGGAAGGCTCGCTAACACCACCCATTCTTACCTTTGTAGGTGTAAAGCAAGGCTGTAACCTTGCAGCCACACTGTTCAACCTGTATCTATCTGAAATTGCTTCAATTTGGTCTATGTGTAATTCATTTGTGATCAAAGTAGGGGATCTTTGCTTGGATTGGCTAGGTTTTGCAGATGACTTGATAATGTTTGATCTTACTCCGTTTGGGTTGCAAAACAAACTTGAATGTTTAGTTGAATTCTGTGAGAAGCGCAATCTCCAGCTAAATCCGAATAAATCACACATATTGGTATTCTCAAACAAAAGAAAGCTTGTAAAATACCAGGGGAAAATAAAGGGTCTTTTGATTCCACGTGCTTTGGGCATGATTTAATTGGGTTATAACTTGAACAACTCTGATTCAATTGACAAATGGAATAAAGAAACTTCAATCAAAGCGATGCCATTGATCATACAAATGAAAAGAATCTACTCAAAAATCTGCAATTTCTCCATAATTCCATTGATAGATTTTTACAAGCTTAAAGTGGAAGCAATCATCATATACGGCTTAGACCTGTGCTACTTGGAAATTGGTTCTATATTAAACAAAATCCAAGGAAAAATATGGAAGAAAGTTTTACATTTGCCTATGTCACTACCAAATTCGATTATTATACACAAACTGGGATTGACATCATTAGCTACCAAACATCTATGGCCAAGCTTGCGTCTCATGCAAAAAATCCTAGACCCTTTGCCAAATTCCCTTTATGAAGATCTTGGAAAAATGCTAAAAAAGGGAAATCCGGCTTCGGTAGCAGATGAAGGGAAAAGGTGTGATGAAAATCTTGCACAATTAGCCATGGAAAGGGAAGATCTAATAAATCGTCCTCAGGTTGTAAAGGCAAGACTAATACAATACGATTGGTCAGTGAATTCAGATAAAATCGGGCAATATAATTCACACAAGGAGTATGCAAAATTTAGGCATAAACAATCACCACTATTGCCATTGTCTTCTGACTCTTCCTTGCCCCCAGGATTGGTTGAGTACCCCCCCCAGTGTCCTAGTTGGGAGAGGTTTTTAATATACTCTTAGTGGGATTACCCTCATGGAATTCCCCATTAAATGTTACCGTCTGATCTCTGGCCCTTAGCTCATGTGAGCCAGTGGAATGGGGAAGGCAGAGTCCATGGAGTTGAATAGATGAAAGTCTCTGGTGCCAAGGTTCCTGAGGTTATGCTCAGGTGTTTCCCTCTCCCAGCGGACCTCATCTCTCTCAGCCCCTACTCTTTGTTGCCATGCAAAACCTACCCTTTTGTTCTTCTATCAAGGCCTTACTAGTCTCTATTAGTTGTTCCTGCATAGCTACCTGTCTGTGGAGCCTGTCATTTTTCTCACAGAGAGCCTCATTATCTCTCTGTGCTTCCTGTGTAATTTTGGAGTATTGGGCCAATTTTTGCTGCAGGAGGAGTTACCTCCTGAGTCCTGTCCTTAAGTGTTCATAGTATTTTTGGAGCTCACCCAGTCTCTGAAGGGCCAGGTGATTTTCTTCCATCTTGGTTTTTAAATAACTGACTTCCTGGCCTAAGGTGTGCCTTTCCTGAATTAGAGTACCCCTCTGTGCAGCCAGGTCGTCCCTTTGTTTTTTGAGTGCACCAGCTTTCTGGCGCTCTTCATCAAATTCAGTCTACGAATTAAGGTCTTTGAGAATTAATTTGTTATTTTCTTCTTTTATCTCATCAATCTGATTTTTCAGGGTGACTATCTGCCCTGTGCAGGACCTATTATAGTTCACTTGCTGCTCCAGCTTTTGTTGGCTCCGTAGTAGAGAGTCCAAACTTTCTTGGTACTCTTTTTGCAGCACCAGTACTTTGGTATCCTGCTCTACCTTCTCTTGCTGCAGGATATCCAGATCTCCTTTTACTTTTATCAGCTACTGTCTGGTTTCATTCTCTGATTCTTGGCTATTTTGTAGCCTTTGCTCTGCAGAGTCCAAATCAGTTTGGGTTTTTTCTAATGATTGCACTTGCCTGTTTGCTAGATCTAGGTTTTCGGCATATTTTTCCTGTATTGCTCAAATTTTCGAGGTACAGATATGCTGCTATTTTGACAATTTAACTTTGCTCTTCTTTTACCTTAGGGGCCATGTACAGTTCACTAAGTGCCATGTGTAATGGACCCTGATCCTGCCATATATCTAATCCTGTGGCAGTGGCTTGTTCTTTGATTTCCTGCAACCAAACATTCTGATCCTGCTCTGTCCATTCACCCCTGACAAATAATTTGTGCAGTAGGTGTTCTTTTAGCATATTAATTAATTTCTACTGGGGTCGCCATTCTGGAAATATTAATTTCCTTTCTGATTTACAGGAGTTATTTTATTTTTGCAAAACAGGCCAACCCCTTAGAGCGTTTCTATTCAAGGGTGTTTTTACAGTTTAACACAGTGTGGTAGCCCAAAAGGGTTTATGTACTCCACCAGTTAGCACACTGTATTAGAATGTCACAAGTGGTATGTCTTATTCTGAAATCTCGTGACGAGCCCCCAGTCTGTAAGTGATTTCAATCCAGCACTTCACCTAAGTCAACGCCTAGCATGTAATACACAACTGAAATCCTTATTTATTTTGTGTCTAAAAGTTATTTTATTCTGAACCATGTGGCACTTATATCACGCCCCTCTCTTGGAACCCCCCGGTCACACTGAACCAGGAATCAGGCTGGTTTGCAAAGTTAAAATACTTATTTATGTAGTTCACAATATAATCACATTATGTTTAATGGGTATAACATAATCACTAATGGGGTGATGTAACACTAAGCAATCTCTTTAATCACAAGGAGTAATAATGAGCAAAAACAATGCAGAACAGAATTAATACTTTTGCGTGTGTGTGTTCAATCAAATGGTGATGTTCTTACTATTTCCCCCTGCGCACCCCTCAACCCCCCAATATGCAATATAAAGAGATAGAAGTAGAGAGAGAGCAGGTATTCAGGAATGCAGAATGCAGAATTCAAACAAAAGTGTCAATCCCAATTTCCCCCCTGCAAACACAAGAGAGAAACAGAACTGATTGACAAACTGTCAAAATGGTTTTAAAGTTATCTGAGAATGGATTGGGTAAAACACTAAATATGGTTTAAATGACTAAAATAGTTTAAATTCTAATGAGAGCCGCTTTGGATAGTTAGAGACAAACACTATCAATGATTCAACACTAATAGGCAATGTGCAAACTTAAAATTGATGTTGGGTGCAATCGCAAGCTGTTTTACATTGCCAAAACAAACATTTGTAGCAAACTTTTCCGTGTGCGGTAATCGCGATCACGGGAGAACTATATAGATTTCAAATGCGGTTTGGTTCTATCGAAAGCTGTGGAAGTCAGCTGCAAGCAGAAGTTGAAAATTAGTTTCTAGCATATCATTGAGTACATTTATGGACGTTTTAGTGGAGGTCATTTTTCTGAGATAGGCGCAAGAAGGGGAAAACAGGGATGCACTTTCAAAAGACAAACAGGATTTCTTTACACTAGAGGGTGACTATGAAGAAGAAAATACCACATGGAAGCACAGCCACTGGACCAGGGCGCCACTGGATCTGGGAGACTGCCTGCCGAGGAGCTTGCCTGATTCAGATGAAATATATGAGCGCAAAGATATTTAACAATACTAGTACCGAAGGAGAGAGTAGGGATAATATAGAGAGTTCAGGCAATTCAAAAATATTTCTACAATGCAGTTCTGAATATAAGAGAGGATGGGTTTAAGACAGGGATTACTATGGACAGTACATATGCTAGTGACACAGTCCTATCTATAGATACTCACTATATGGGTTTCAAATGGAACCATCAGGGATTCTGGTCAGGGATTCTGGTCAGAGACAGACTGCTGGGCACACCGGACTGGACTGGGTCTGCAATGGCTCTGGTCACAGCTATCTGGGCACAGCACGGCACAGCACAACTGGATTGGATATTTTGGTTCTGGTAATAATTCTTTTAGCAGGAAAGTAGTTACAGCACAGCCCAGTTGTTTCTTTTGTTCCCCTTAGATTTTGTGGGATTCTTTCTGGTCCTGGAAACTCAAGGCCTAGTTGAAAATGGTTCAACTAATGGAATGGGCCTTTCTGCTTGCCAAGTTTCTGGAGTCAGGAGCAAGGAATATGGATGGATCTGCTTCAGGGTGCGTCCTCAGCTTTCTCTATTTATGCATATGATAAAGGGGTGTGTGTGCTGAATTATCCTAAGCGTGCCCCATAGATTTGCAATTGGCTCTGAGACCCGTATCTCCCTTGATTGGAGGAGAAAACCGGGTGTCACCATGATGATGTGGTTTTATGAGTCATAGAATCCTCCCCTTGCCTTTTGAACATGAAATATACTTTTAGTACAATACATATTTACAAATGTGCAACCTTTCTAACAATAACATACATGCATCACATATTTTGTGGAGCAGATGCTCTTCTAAGCCCTGTCGCTGTAGGATCTTTGGTCTGGTTTCGACAGAATTCTGCCCTTTTTGTCCTGAACACATGGTCCAATTTCGGAGCAAATTTCCACAAAGGTGGCATTGTATATGGGCATAAGCATGTGAAGTTTCATGCTTCTGGCATAATTACATTTGCTGCAAAACCATAATTTCCCCTGTTACTTCCCAGTACACAGCACAGAGTGCTGGCACCTCTTAAAATATGCATCTGAAAATTAGGTTCACAAGTCCGGGGTGTACATATTTTTCACAATTTTACACAGTAAATTATCAGTCTTTTTAAAAATATGCTTTTTGTCCTTGTGTATCAACAAATGGTTGTCTGTCCCCACCTCCTTCTTCTTGCAGCTCAGGAGCAATCTCCTCCCATTTCCTTCTGGCAGAGGCCATTTACGATCCTTCCTTAATTAGCATCTCCTTGAGCTGGACAAAGTCCATTGTCCCCTTCCCACAGCAGCCCATGTTCTCCTCCCACCCCTTAATCATCACATGAGTGTGATATCCTGGTGGAGAGAGCAGAAGGGAGGTGCCTGACCCCTGTGGGGGAAGTTGTTATACTGGTTTAGTGGCTTTGAGTCCAGCTTAAATTCAATGTCATTTTGTTACATTTTTTTCTTGGTTTAAAATAAACTTTCTAATTTCCAAACAAGCAACTACAACACTTATTTCAGATTCTAAACCATGAGATTTAAATAGTGGCAACCTAGGATACTCCCAATCACAAGTCACTTGCATTTCAGACATTAGATTTCAGTTGTACAAGTTTAAATCCTTATGATGCAATCCACTGACAGCTGTCATACAGGCAGCCGCTGGTACTGCACCCATATTTTGAAAGGTTTCTCAGGCAGGCACATTCTTGCTGTGAATGTTTTGATGACAGAATCCCACTTTTCATGACATTGTATGTTCATAATGATTTCTTGAATGAAGTGACTAGTAACATCCAGCAAAAATATTGGATGTTTTATGGTGCTTTGGACCGGCATTCTGCAGTTTCAGCAACCAAGAAAAAGGATTTGAAAACAAGATTCTGGATTCCTTTCAGCAAAACACTGCTTCTCATGCAGTCTCCATTTTTACTTATTGTGAAGCCCAGTGACATGTTTTAGCAGTGAGGTCTCCGTTCCACGACTGACAACCTGCATGGTAGATTTGGCAGCCATCTTTTCGTGTTGTAAGTCGTGATTTCCATAAGTTTTGGTGCGCATGGGGTTTTGCGGCCATTTTGATAATTCTGGCACCATCAGCACACAGTGATGCCGCAGGGCAGAGCGTAAGTGGGTTAATACATCCAACAGTATGTTGCACGGGCAGCTTGTTTGGGGAAGGTGCTCCTTGCCGAAGCAACCAGCCCATCCCTTTAGGCTTTGCCCAGTCCATTTTGGCTTTGCCCACTTTTATAGCCGCCCTCGATTTTGCATCCCACTTAAAGCACTGTTCTGCTTCTTGTATTGGAAGAAGGTAGGTGCTACACATCTGTCTAATGAAGCACTGCAGTCATCAGCTTGTCCAGCTAGAATGTCCGAGTTTTCCTGGCTGTGCCATTAGTGATGTGAAATGTGGTCTTGAGGTGAGCATTTGGACCACCTTTTAAACTCCCTGTGAAGCCTGTTGACTTTGTCGGTGTTTGTTACGCTACTCTCTAGTGAAGGACTGCAGTTCTTGCCAGGGATAAATTCCTATATGAGGTTCCATGTTTTCTGGACGTCCCCTGGTGCCCTCCCTTCCTCAGTCTCCCTTGCACCACTGTCTCCGCGTGCTGACTGTGGTGCTTTCTCAGAGGCTGTGTTCTGATGCCTGCTGTCTGATGCAGTTGTGTACGTTAGCTCGCAACTAGCACACTAACATCAGTCACTAGGTTTAATTCTGTATTTTTTTATCCTGCTGTACAGTGATGTGCTGTATTGATGTAACCTGCGCACAGCTTTCCATTTGAACCCTAACCTACTGGCATGCAGTATGCCTTCAACGTCCTGATTTTTCACATCTAGTACCCAGGCCCCTGCAATTAAGATGAGATGACATTAAGAACCCTTTCTGAATAATTGGCAGTAAAAAAAAAAAACATACTGTGGCCCTTGAAATGACAGGACACAGTGATGTACACAGTTCTGCGTGGTAAAAAGGTGTGCACATATCAATTGCATGAGTAGCACTGCAAAACACGAGGGGGCTCCTTTTAATCATTATATGAGTAAAACGTAAAGCCCAAAATAAAAGTAACTTGCATATAAAAGAAATGCAGGGGCACTGGTAAGTATAACCAAACATAGGTGTAGGATAAAAACGCAGTAAATAGGCGTTACAGCATGCTTTTGCAGCAAACACATGTTAGCTTTTCATTAATCTGCAACAAAGCCACAATGGCTGGTAACACATCGCAGGTCCCACGGTCCCAGGCTGGTACGGGAAGAAGCAAATAATAGTTCTTTTTTCGAGATCACAGATTAGAACCCATGGGTCCCACCGACAGGCAAGGAGAGCATAACCATTTAATAATTCAAAATGATTTGCGCGTAGTGCAGGCAATTAGTTTAGTTGGGTCATTTTATTTTCTTTGAGGGAGAGTTTTTTGAGGGACATAAACGTACATGTTTTGTGAGTAGCAGCAGTTTATTTCTTAGCATTGTGGAAAAGTTGTTGCATTATTTGTTTAAAGTGGCTATGGAGATGATGTAAGGGCCAGAGCCAAAATAACATGTACACATCATACAGAGCTATGTAACACGAGTCAAAGGTGCAGTCGATTGAAGGGAGGAGTAACTGCTTTTTTATAGTACTAACATAGGGCATTGTTAATATGTGGGGCCTGGGCAGAAGGACATTCTGTACTAATACAACCTAACAAGACAGGCCTGTGGGGATGGCCACTGTATGTAAGTGTGGAGTGTGAGGTGTGAAAAGACAGGCCTGTAGAGAGGGACAGACTGAATGAAAATAGGGTGAACAAGTAAGTGGTAAGTATAACATTGAGTGAGTGGGACTGATTGAATAAGGTTTGAGAGTTTAAAGGTTTTAAATAATAAAAGAGAAGACGAAGAACGGAGGGAGGAGTATTGTGACAATAAAGAATAAGGCAGGATAATGACGTCCTTTTGGATGGATGCACCACCTAATCACATGTGTAGGAAATTGACTCAATATTGTGACAAGATAACAAAGTACCATTTTGAGTGGGTACATGACAAAGTGGGGAAATGTTATAAAGAATGTCCTGGAGAGGGAACATTCAATACAAATATTATCAACAGTATGCATATTTGTCCGCCACCTACAAAGGTGTAAAGCTTAAAAAGAGGCGGGATATTGTAGGACTTTGGAAATGTGTCTTAAGAAAATGAAAAAGAGACAGAGAAAGAGGTATCACTACTTAATATCCCCAACAAAAATATCACCATAGATATGGCCGTTTGGTTCACCATAGGTAATATCTTTGGGGGGGATATTATGTGGGAGCAGGGGATGCAAGGTTGTCCCCCGCACATTAAAAAATGATGCAGGGGTCTATGTGTGAATTTCGCCACAAAAATATGGTGATATTTTTGCATTGCAATATTTTTGCGGTGGAATTAACACATGGAACCGAGAAAGAGAAGGAGGAGGAGCAGGGTAGTGCACCGCCCCCTCCATATACGATATACCCATTATTAAAACCAGCTGCAGGATATACAAATCCTAAACGAATGTTTCAAGATAAGGAAGGAACACATAAAAGGAAAGATGAGGGTGAAGTGAGTAGCATAAGTAAAGATGAGAAGGGGAACAGGAAATATTTAATAGACATTAAAAAGAACACAGAGAAGCAACTTGACTCTGTGTTCAGGGAAGATGAGAAAGCCATGTCAAAGGAGATGGAAAGCAGGTGACTAACAGGGGTGAACAGCAGGAAGCATAACATTTAGAATTGACAACTGGGTACAGGACTTGTACAATGGTGAAGATGACACGACAGAAGGTCTGCGCACTGCGTCAGATTGAGAGGACAGTTGTGTCGGCAATCATGGGGATAACAAATTAAACACATACAATATAACAGACATGAGCAGGGGAAGGAGACGAAATTAGGGAGAAGAGGAGGAAAAAGAGGAGTCATTGGGAGTTGGGGAAATAGACTTCGGAGTAGAAAAACGAGAATAGCAGTTGCGACAAGGCCACAGCATTGTAATAAATGCAGAGCTCGCACACAGAGGCCCATTTTGCAGAAAGCAAGGGGTGAGGTTCACAACATACCATTTCGGACAACGGATAGGGACCATTTGGTTTACAGTTTACCTTCATTAATAGCGGGGCGAGCATATGGATTTATGTTTTTGAGAAAGAAACATCTGGAATCCCATTGGCCCTAGAGATATAAAAAGTTTATTGTCAGTGTTGGCATGGGGAAGAAGTGACAAAATATGGCAGCAAGCTGAATGTGACAGGGTAAAATTAAGCTTTAACATACATGATGGAGCACCTTTTAACAATTATTGAGCACATGTTTGGAAGGCTCCAAAGGAGCTGTATCCAGATTCGTCATACATGGGTTCCTTCTTGGCTCATAAAATGATGCCTGATGAGGATTCCATGGAATATATATGGTCCGGTTACCAGACATTTGATCGAAAAAAATTGGTCGACTGGACACCAATTTGGTCGAAAACCAAATGGTTGCATTTTTTTTAAATTATTTTTACCCCTTTTTTTGGGGGGGGTCTCCCCAACCCCCTTTTTTTCTAAAAAAATCCCTTTTTTCCCTAAACTACAACCTAAAAAATATATATATAAATAAAAACAAAAATTCGACCATTTGGTTTTTGACGAAATTATGTCGACCAAATGTCCTGTCGACCAATTTTTTCCGATGAAATGTCCGGACACCATATGGTCCATACAAGAAATGTATGTAGTACAGAAAGAACTGGCTAAAATAAACATGGAAGGAGCAGTGCTCACAGGGCCAGTTGTCCTTCCACGGGCACAGAAAAGGGGGCTCCCACTGGCAATGGTAGTGCATCCAGGAGTGTACAAACAAGTACCACCCAATCAGCAGTGGGGAACGGTACAGATGCAGCAACAACCTGCATTTATAAACGTGCAGCTGCCAGGGATTCTGCAGACAAGTGGAATAAATGGTTATGTGGGATTGTATCGAATAGCAAGAGGATATTACACACACAGAAAAGGGAAGGGGGACAGGGGCAGTGGGGCATGGTTTGGGGGACAGTGTTTTTCATGTGGAAGTTTTGGCCACTGTGCACAGGCATTCCCACTAATAGTACAAGATGGGCAACAACAGCAACCTAATACAGAGGCCCCTCAACAAATACAGGTGATAGTGCAGCAGCAACTACAAATACAGCCCACATTAGCACAGGGTACATCCACCCAGGGACAAGTGCAAGTGCAGGATGGGATGATGGCAGGAACCCAGGTACAGTGCGCATACTTCAGGCACCAGCACAGACACAAGTGCAAGAAGGGGTAACATTACTGGGAAAACAAACTGTGCCCCAATAAACCAGAGTGACAGTGGTGGGCAGTAATCCATTTACCTCATCCACCAATACATTTTCCCAATGGGGGTGCCTATGGGGAGTGCAAGTTTCTCCTGTTCTATCAGTAACTGAGGACTCTGCGGAGGAACCAGAGGTAGCAGTTCAGATAAGACAGAGGGAATTTTCCTTTCTTATTGATACTGGAGCAAACCGTACATGATTAAAGGAAGAAGGATTTCCATTATCTAACAAAGGTTTGGGCAGACAAGGCTTTTTGTAGACACTTTTGAAAAAAGATTTACCCTTGACAATAATGACATAGAATATTGTAGCACCATTATTGTATTCAAAACATACTCCCATCAACATTCTGGGAAGGGACTTACTCAGCAAATTGCACACCAACATCTCATTTTCAGAGAAAGGGAATGTATCCAGCTAGAGTGGCAGTATTGATACAGGTATACTACGGACACAGCCCGATGAGAGGGATACACACACACACATACATGGAGGGGTTTTGCACGTGTTGTTGGGATGGTTACCAGGAATTAGAGAAAGGGTGTTTTGACTGTCCAACACATTTTCATTCAGGTCACGGTGTAGCTCCTCTTTTAGTTCAAGCACACACACAACGCTGTACCTAGAAGAAGAAGTGGTATGGGAGGCCATTATCATATTGGTTGCTACTGAAGAAGACAAAATGGAATGGAGTTCAATAGTATGTATTGAGCCCACACTAACAATAAAAAGGAGCAAGTGACATAAAGTTGTTTGCAACAAAGTATAATAAAGAATGAGAGGTAGAGTTTGAAATGAGCATACCTTGTCCAGTACGAATAAAAGAAAGGCCATATACCCAGATGGCTCGGATAATAAAAAATAATACAAAATATTTGCAGAAAGATTTGGAAAAAGTGCTGAACAGCTTATGGACAACAGGACCTCGTGAGGAAGGGACATTAAAAGGGGCTGGGGCAGTAAACATCACATTTTAAAAAGCATCTCTTTTGCCACGAACCAAGCAATACCCCCTTTCATGATAAGCAGATTAAGGCATTTATTAGACACTGCATGCCCTATGGCAGCAAGGCATAATACAGGAGAGCACATTGCCTTGCAACATGGCTATCTATCCAATCAAGCTAGCAAAAGGAGGGGCGTGGCATTTTATACAGGATTTACACCCTCTCAATAACATTGAGGCAGAGTATCCCGTGGTCCCAAATCCCGCAACAATTTTTTGCAGCATTCCAGCAGAGGCACACTATTTTAACGGTGTAGATTTGAAGAACGCACTACACTCAGAATTCAGGTATCTGTTATGCTTGAAGTAAAATGGCGTTCGTTACTGGGAGCGCTCAGAGCCATGATGGATATTTACTTCATGCCGCAGTGAAAAGCTGCCCACATTTTGCTGAGTGTTAGATTCACGGTGCTGAGAAAGACATGCTTTCCAAACCTGGTATGCGGTCAAAGACATTTCTGCTGGGAAAGCTCACTTTGTAATGGTTTGTTACTGTTGAAAGCAAATTTGAGTGGGCACCACAGGAGTATCGAATCCTTCTGGCGTTATCAAAAGCTTCTAGTGTGATAAGTCTTTGTTAGGAAGTTAGATCCTCTATGCAGGAGCTGGCTGAAAAAGGCCTGGAGACACCCAAACCCAAAAAATACAGCAAGAAACAAAGATTAGGTGAAAACCCAATCATACAGCCGCTCTCTGGAATCCCATACTGGGTTTTATATTAGTTGTAATTTCACTATGTATAGTTCCTTCGATCCAATTCTTGAAAAAATACAAAAGTCAAATATATAGTGATTTTTCAATGTTGAAAATTATTTTATAGAAAGAAGTGACTAGTAGCCACCAAAATTGTTCTTCGTGAGGAAGAGATTGCCATAAATCACTCTATCTGAAGACTTATTTTTGTGCCAATGCATTTCGGAATATAACAAATTCCTTCATCAGGGCAAGTCTGATGTAGGTGAGTAATGGCGAAATCTATGTTTCAGAGGTCAAGCTGCTCCACCGTGTACGGCGAGTAGGTGTTTAAGTCATTTCTGTGGAGCTCCAGTTGGAGTTTCTCAGCTAGGAATTTCTGAAGGTCCAGGTGATCCAGGAGCTTCAGATCTCGTTTACTTGCAATGTGCTAGTAATAGCGGTAGCATGCAACGCCATAACAGCTGGTAAGCTGCAACGAAGGCCTGCCTGGCCTTGTCCAACTTCCTGCCTGACCCCCGCATGCCGGGCGCATCGCGGCGCCACATCGAGGCTAAGCCTCGCTTATCCCGCCCATTACATCCGCCGGCAGGCGGATGCGCCGGCGGCCCTACGAAGGCCATACAAAGGCCTGTTGAGAGCCTGTTGGGCCTCACTACATCGCCCCATCCAAGGGAAGAGGGCAGGAGCCCTTTCCCCATCGCTGCAACGCCATAACAGCTGGTAAGCTGCAACGAAGGCCTGCCTGGCCTTGTCCAACTTCCTGCCTGACCCCCGCATGCCGGGCGCATCGCGGCGCCACATCGAGGCTAAGCCTCGCTTATCCCGCCCATTACATCTGCCGGCAGGCGGATGCGCCGGCGGCCCTACGAAGGCCATACAAAGGCCTGTTGAGAGCCTGTTTGGAGCATCAGGAGCCAGGGGCCACGGACCTTTAATCTTTTGTGAGTAGTGGGAATACCCTCAGTCTATACTATTGTGCTTTCTGGTATGCCCTCTGCTACTCCGCACCCATAAACATTTGAACTCGGTTTCTTTAACTGTTTGCTACATACGCTCATGCTTCCAACGCCGCCGCCTCTATGCATTACTGCTGCCACCTCTTTAATAGTACAGGCATCCTTAGCCCTTAGTGCTCCATGCCTCATGACTGCTATTTGGCCGTGCCCTATGGTCGCTAATGTACCACTGCAACTGTGTTGTGCCCTATGGTCGCCCAGACCTCATTCGCATTGTGTTGTGCCCTATGGTCGCCCAGACCTCATTCGCATTGTGTTGTGCCCTATGGTCGCCTAGACCCCACTTGCATTGTGTTGTGCCCTATGGTCGCCCAGACCCCACTTGCATTGTGTTGTGCCCTATGTTCGCCCAGACCCCACTTGCATTGTGTTGTGCCCTATGTTCGCCTAGACCCCACTTGCATTGTGTTGTGCCCTATGGTCGCCTAGACCCCACTTGCATTGTGTTGTGCCCTATGGTCGCCCAGACCCCACTTGCATTGTGTTGTGCCCTATGGTCGCTTAGACCCCACTTGCATTGTGTTGTGCCCTATGGTCGCTTAGACCTCATTCGCATTGTGTTGTGCCCTATGGTCGCCTAGACCCCACTTGCATTGTGTTGTGCCCTATGGTCGCCTAGACCTCATTCGCATTGTGTTGTGCCCTACCTATAACGCCTATGCCCCCTTCACGCCACTCCCCTGTACATTACCTTAGCCCCAGCATGCTACTCTGCCTGACTGCGATCATGTTCCCTTTCTGTGTCATGCAAAGTAACATACCCTGCACTGGCAACAGTTACCTAGCCTATAATAATGGTTTAGTCAGACCCGCCTGCCCAAGACACCACCCGATCACCTGCCCTACACCATTCCTGCCCACCACACCAGCCTTCCCCCCGGATACCAAGTCCGCCCTTCCCACCCATAGACATGCACACGTTCCGCATGTCGCAGCTAACACACACCTAGCTGTCTATAAGCAGAACCCCATCAACACGAGAGCATCTTGCCCTACCATTGACTACAACACCTCTACATTAGCTAACCCAACCAACTCCCGTAACACTACCCTCATCCCCTCCGATCGGAATTCTAGACTTGGCGCCAGAACCCACCACAGACCTAGCAAAGGCCCTACCAAATCACTCAATAAGATCAACCCTCACACTGTAACACCCATCAACACTATCCATCCCAGTCTTAAAGGAGCTCTCCTAAATGTCAGATCATTAGTCGCCCATGCCTCAGAAGTCGCTGACATTATTCTAACAAACAACCTGGACTTCCTTGCGGTAACCGAAACATGGCTGCACGATGCTGCAGGTCCATCTCTTACCCTAGCCATACCTGATAACTACACCATCCTTAGAGCAGATAGACCGAACGCTCGAGGTGGCGGCGTAGCTATCATCTTTAAGTCCACGCTTGACATCAGACTATCCTCTGCTCCCCCACTCAAATCCTGTGAACACATTACAGTCAAATTTCAAACCTCCCCTAAAAGTACTATTACGCTGCACTTAATTTACCGACCCCCGGGCCCTCCTGGCTCATTTGAGGAAGACATCACTTCACTAGTTGCTGAAAGCTCCAAACCATCAGCACAATTGATTATACTCGGAGACTTTAACCTTGGGTTTAACGACCCCCTAGACACCCCAGCCACTGCCCTGGCCATGGCATTAGAGGAGCATGGCCTCCAACAACTTTGCTCCAAACCCACCCACTCGAAAGGCAGAATCCTTGACTGGATAACTACCCTTAACTGCAACATTACTACGAAAGATCCCACACAACTTATCTGGACTGACCACCACCTCCTCCCGTTTGACATTCTTACCAGCAACTCAGCACATAAAAGGCCTATCATGGCACCTGCCTGCCCTACTAGGAAAAAGAGCAATATCACAGCGGAAGCCCTAATACCTCTGGTGATCCCTACTTTAAACGCTCTACCCGCCACAACGGACTTGAACCAACTGGTCAACGCCTACAATGAGTCCATGGCCAAAGCCATTGACATCATTGCCCCACTGAAACTGCGCAAAGGAATACCCAAAGCGCACCTGAACACATGGTTCACCCCGGAGCTGAAAACCCTGCGTCAACAAAAAAACAAACTTGAAGCACTCTGGAAATCAGTGCCTTCTATAAATAACAGAACCAATCTCACCAACATCTCCACCCTCTACAAAAATGAGATTATACGGGCCAAGAAAGAATCTCTCAATACTAGGATCTCCCAGGCAAGCTCCAGTACTAAGGAGCTCTTTAACATACTAAAGGAACTAGAAAACCCCATTACCCCCACTGACTCTTGCACTAAGGATAAACCCTGGTGTACAGGGATCCAGAATGCCCTAGCTAACAAAATCTCAGGGCTCCAAACTAAAATCAACAACAAACGACAACAACTCACTCTCGATCCCACCTCCTTCCCCACGCCCCCTCCACCTACTGCCACTAGTTCAGGCTTCACCTTCAAAAAGGTATCCATATTGGAGGTTCAGAAAATTATAGCATCCCTTAAACCATCGAATTGCAAGGGGGACAGCTGCCCCGCACAGATCATAAAAGATGCAGCTAGGGATCTCCCCCCATTTATCACCAAATTAATAAACCTGTCCTTCGCCAACAACATGGTCCCCAGCAATCTGAAACAGTCCTGGGTCCTACCGCTACTAAAAAAAAAACTACTCTCAACCCTGACATCCCCACGAATTACAGACCCATTACCACCGTCCCATTCCTACTAAAAATCTTGGATAGAGTGGCTTATTTACAAATCCAGGACTACCTTGAGGCCAATCACCTACTAGGAACTCGCCAATCTGGCTTTCTACCACAACACGGGACAGAAACGGCCCTTGTTGATCTCAAATGCCAGATAGACGAACTCAAAGACAAAAACAAGGCTGCCATCCTTCTACTCCTTGACCTCTCCGCTGCCTTTGACCTGGTCGACCATAAAATCCTGTGCAACCATTTGTCTCTGGCAGCACACTTCTCCCACTCTGCAGTCACATGGATCCAATCTTTCCTGGACAACAGAACCATGCGGGTCTTCTCCCCCCTAGCAGCGGCTGACCCCATCCCCATCACCTGCGGTGTCCCACAAGGATCCTGTGTCTCACCTACCCTTTACAATATTTTCACCAAGCCCTTATTCGACAAGCTGGACAATCTGGGTGTCACCTATACTAACTACACAGATGACACCCAGATACTCCTCACCCTATCAGGCAACTACAACAAGGACGCCAAATGGATCAATGAAGTCTTTTCCATCATTCAGGCATGGATGGCCACACATGGCCTATGCCTGAATGATGACAAGACTGAATTGCTTCTTGTCGGCTCACCGAACACTATCAGTATACTCTGTCCCGGCTACACTAGCTTCACTATTGACGGTAACACCATACCCATTGCCAAGAGCGTAAAAACCCTCGGTTTCTACCTAGACACGAACATCAACCTAGCTAAACAAATCAACATGACCGCCTCAGCCACTGCCTACACCGGTAAACTAATCAGGGCCTGCAGACCACTGATCTCCCCTAGCAACTGTCTCATCCTAGCCAGAGCACTCATTCAATCTAAACTGGATTACTGTAATAGCCTCTATGTAGGTGCCAACAAAACAGTAATCAATAAATTGCAAGTTTTACAAAATAACGCACTCCGTGCCGCCCTCAATATTCCTAGAAGGGAACACATCTCCGCCACCAGAACTGCCTGCAAATGGTTGTCCATCCAACAGAAAATTGACTTGAAAACCATATGCCTTACTTACAAAGCCCTCAATCATCTTGCCCCACCCTACCTCTCGAACAAATTTACACTAAGACAGAACACTAGAACCACCAGATCGTCCAACTCATTACAACTAACAGTTCCCAAATACTCCCTCAAAAGAGCTGGAGGATCCAGCTTCCCAACTTTGGCATCACAACTCTGGAATTCCATCCCACTGGATATTAAATCTACACCTACTTTCCAACCCTTCAGAACTAAGGTCATTTCCTGGTTAACCAACAAATAACTGTCCTACCACATATGTATGCACTCCGAATGTCCAATTTTATGTATATTGTTTGAATACTATTATCTATGCCCTATCAATACTGTACTATTGTCTTTTACCTGTAACCTGATGTTCAAAGCGCATATATACCCCCGGGTCAAGAGCGCTATATAAATAAATAAACAAACAAACAAACAAACGTTGTTTTGTAACAACAAGCGGACGCACTTTTCTTTTGTATTTTGCATATGACGCTTTCCATTGCAAGTAAACGAGATCTGAAGCTCCTGGATCGCCTGGACCTTCAGAAATTCCTAGCTGACAAACTCCAACTGGAGCTCCACAGAAATGACTTAAACACCTACTCGCCGTACACGGTGGAGCAGCTTGACCTCTGAAACATAGATTTCGCCATTACTCACCTACATCAGACTTGCCCTGATGAAGGAATTTGTTATATTCCGAAATGCATTGGCACAAAAATAAGTCTTCAGATAGAGTGATTTATGGCAATCTCTTCCTCACGAAGAACAATTTTGGTGGCTACTAGTCACTTCTTTCTATAAAATAATTTTCAACATTGAAAAATCACTATATATTTGACTTTTGTATTTTTTCAAGAATTGGATCGAAGGAACTATACATAGTGAAATTACAACTAATATAAAACCCAGTATGGGATTCCAGAGAGCGGCTGTATGATTGGGTTTTCACCTAATCTTTGTTTCTTGCTGTATGGTTTGTTACTGTTCTCTGCGGAGCATGTTTTTAGAGATGGGAGACACTCTGCTCCTTGGGGGTAGCTCTCGATTGACCCAGCTGGCAACCGACGGCTGCTCATCAACTGCGCTAGTGCAATTTCCAGAAGGTTCGAGAACTGCCACCCCTTTGTGGATTGTGTATATATGCGGAAACCCAGAGGTGGTCAGGTGAGACTTCAGCCGGAGAAGGACACTTACGTCTGGCCCTCCTGTGAGCTGTGGTGCTCTCGGCCTGGCTGTTTCCAGGGTCTTCCAGCCGCTTCTGGACGAGATGAGGAGTTCAATTACGCTCACGGTGATGTATTTCCTTTTGAATTCTTTGCTTCTTCTGTGATTTATGTCTATGCTACTTCTGTGAGATATTTCTATGATTATTACTGGTTGCCTCTAAGCTTTGAATAAATAGCCGTAAAGTGCTGATTATCTTCTAAGAGTGTGTGGTTGTGAGTTATTGAGTCTTTCTGCGTTCAAAGTATTTGCACTATAATTGCATTGGTGATTTACGTGTGTTCCGTGCACTTTGGGGAGAGCAATACAAATTTGGCGTCACAAACAGGATACTTGTGATGAGTTGTTCCGAGTATTCAAGACTCTGTCTTACAGTAGATAGGATTCGGTTGTTTTGAAAGTGAGGTTTTTGAGTAGTGAAGTTTTTTTTCCATTTGTCGGTGTGTGCATGATTGTGGGAGTGATTGCAGTGTGTAGTGTGGAGAAAAAAAAATATATGGATACCAAGAGGTTTTTGCTTTGTTTGCAATATTGAGTAGTTTGTTCAGGAAGAAGAGTGTTACCGCTGGCGGTGACTGTTCTGATGTGTTATTCCAGGCGGGACTAAGAGTCCATATGATAAATTGGCCCAGGCTTGGGCATTTGGCGCAGGTCTAAGTGAGACCTGGGACAGGGATTGGGAGATGCTGATCCAGCTGATGTAATGGCATGCTTGCAACAAGTTCCAGTAGAACGTGGCAGATAATGTGCGGCATTAGGTAGGCGAGGTTGGGTTCTTTTGCATGCTTATAGGAAAATACATCAAATGAAGGTGGAAATGAAAAATGAGGTTTCGCGATTAGAGAGAGAGCTGGCTGCAGAAAGGCAGACTGCATTAATGCAGCAGATTCAAATGAAACTGTTTAAAGATAAGGCTGACACATATCAGGCTGTGGCCGAGAGGGCAGCAGTCCGAGTAGCCCGGTATAAGTATATGAAAAGACGAGGAGGGGTCAATAAAAGAAAAGTGGCAACTGTAATCGCTACCGCTGGTATGGACTGGGATCCGGATAAATGGGATGGTGATATTTTTGATTCAACCAGTCTGGAAAATAGTTCCGCAAATGAGTCTGACCCTAAAATGGAAGCAAAACAAAAAAAAGTGGTGGCGAAGCCCATTAGAAGACGGCGAGCCGGACCCCACCCGCAGAATCCTGCTGGCGGAATGGTAGATTTAACCATGCTGGAGGATTACACACAGCAGGAGGTTGGTGAAATTATTACCCGTTTGAGGCAAAAATACGGGGAAGCTTTATTGACATGGATGGTGAGATTGCTAGATAGGGGTGCTGCAGGGTTGTTGGTAGATTCTACGGATTCACTGCGTTTTTTACCCCTGTCAATTGACACCAATGTACAGGAGGTTTTAAGGACAGGACCACCCCCTGATGCAAATGGTCAAGATACACAGGTGTCTTTGTTGCACCTGGTAGCCCCAGCATGTAACCGTAAATACCCCATTACCACAGATTGGCCTAGTGAAGAAACGAAGTGGTATACGTTGAGAGAAGCAATTCAAAAAGTCAGAGAGCATGCTATGAAAGAGGCTATTCACATAGATGCTCTGATCAAATGGGAGCCGTGCCGCTCTCAGTTTCAACGCAAAACATGGTGATTAGAACCGTGCCACCCGCATACAAAAGTGTCATTATGACTTTGCTCGTAGGTATGACGGGCACAGCTACTGATGAGGTAGCAGATGCCAATCGGCAACTTGCAGATTTAGGGGAGTGGGATAAGAGCGATAACAAGCCCCGTGAGAGAGAGGGGCGGAGTGAGAGAAGAACGGAAGGTAGGCGGCAAGATAGCAGAGACTCCCGAGTGTCCTGAAAAGACATGTTTTTGGCTTTGTTAAAAGATGGTGTGCCACATGAAGAAATTGATGGCATTGAAACCAAAGTAATGTACGAATTATACAAAAAACAAGGACTTGCTGCCAAAGAGCATTATAAACAGGTTAAGAAACAAGTAATTACCACGCCACAGGGGGACACCTCACCTTCTGCTCTCCCTGCGGAAGAACAAGACAAAGGGTCTATGGGGACACCTTCCCTGTATCAGCCAACATACGCTGATTTGAGAAAGGTGGTGAGTGCGATGTTGGAGGCGGAGTCGAGTCACACTCATTCGAAGTTTGACTAGCACTTCGGCCAAGCTCCGGCAGCGTCTGCCCACATAAAAGTTGATAGGCGGCCTCATGTTGATGTTAAGATTTTTTGGGGGCCAGGAAATACACAAGGGGTGTGAGCATTGATAGACACCGGGGCGGAGGCCTCTTTGATTCATGGCAATCCAACACGATTTAAAGGCAAACAGTTTACTATTACAGGTTTAGGGGGAAAGGAGACCCCCGCAGTACAAACGAAATTGGAAATGAAAATAGGCAATTTAAATCGGCAGAAATACCAAGTGTTGATTGTCCCGATACCTGAATATATAATTGGCTTTGACATTTTGGAAGGGTTAACCTTGGGACTTGGCGGTAAAACGTGCCAGTTTGGGGTAAGTGCATTGACCTGTACACCCATTACTGTAGGCAAATTGAAGAAGCCCCCAGTGCAAGTGCCAGTGGCAACCAAATGGGTAGCAATTAAACAATACCGCATTCCTGGGGGGCACAAGGAAATTTCAGACACCATCAAAGAGTACGTGGAGGCTGGTGTATTACGCCCTATTACCACCACATGGAACAATCCTCTCTGGCCTATTAAAAAGGGAGATGGGTCGTGGAGGATGACGGTGGATTACAGGGAGTTGAATAAACACACTCCTCCCTTAGTGCCCGCAGTCCCAGATGCCATTACCTTGATTGAGAATGTCCAAAAGTTTGAGGGGACTTGGTATGCAGTGATCGATTTAGCCAATGCATTTTTCTCTGTGCCAATTACTGAAGAGTGTCAAGAGCAGTTTGCATTTTCGTGGAGTGAACGTCAGTACACTTTCACGAGGCTACCTATGGGGTACATACATAGTCCGACTATCTGTCACCGGCTGGTGGCAGAACACTTAGACAAAATACTGTGTAAACCTGACATACAAATCTCTCATTACATTGATGATATTTTGATTCAGGGCAAGGATGAGCACAG
Source organism: Ambystoma mexicanum (assembly GCF_040938575.1). NCBI lineage: Eukaryota > Metazoa > Chordata > Amphibia > Caudata > Ambystomatidae > Ambystoma > Ambystoma mexicanum. Next base: position 1,281,355,350 of record NC_090930.1, on the reverse strand, counting down.
TGTGCAAAACCAGTTAGATGTCATTATGGAAGGATTGAAGAAGGAAGCGTGGGAGATTAACCCGAGTAAAATTCAAGGTCCAGCTGAAACAGTGATATTCTTAGGGATTCAGTGGCATCATGGGCATCGAGAAATGGTGCCAAAAGCCCGACAGAAAATACTTGAATTCACCACTCCAATGAACAAAAAGCAAGCTCAGCAGTTTATAGGGCTGTTTGGGTTTTGGAGACAGCACATTCCCCATTTAGGGCAGATATTGGCCCCCCTCTACAAGGTGACATGAAAGAAATATGAGTTTCAGTGGGGGGAGGAGCAACAGAAAGCCTTTGAGATGGCGAAAGATATCGTGCAGCAAGTGCTTGATTTATGGCCATTGAAGGATGGCGAAGTGGAATTAAATGTTTCTGTACAAGACAATGATGCTAACTGGAGTGTGTGGCAGAAACAAGACAGGAAACATGTGCCAGTGGGGTTGTGGAGTCGTAAGTTGCCCGATGCTGGTAACTCATACACTCCGTTTGAGAAGCAATTGCTGGCGTGTTATTGGGCTCTTGTCGATACCGAGCAAATGATGGTGGGCCATGATGTATTGATGAGACCAGAAATACCAATCATGCAATGGGTACTGAGCTCTCCTAAAACGCATAGAATAGGACATGCTCAAGAAGCCAGCATAATTAAATGGAAATGGTATATTCAAGACAGAGCCAAATAAGGAAAGGGTGGAGTGGCAAAATTACATGAGCAAGTAGCCAACATACCGCCCTCAGATTACATACCACCGGAAGTGCCTGAAAAATGTGAGTCTCCCCTGAAATGGGGAGTACCTTAAAGCGATTTGACCATGGAGCAAACAGAGGATGCTTGGTACACGGATGGCTCCGCTCGATATGTGGGAACTGATCGGTACTGGAAAGCAGTGTCGTACAATCCCAAGACAAAAAATATGTTGACAATGACAGGGAAAGGGAAGAGCAGTCAGTTTGCAGAGCTTTACGCAGTTTACCAAGCATTGAAACAAGAGACCCATGGTCAATGTTATGTGCACACAGATTCATGGTCAGTGGCAAATGGATTGGCAGTGTGGTTGCCAACTTGGCAAAAGAATGAGTGGAAGATTCATTCCAAAGAGTTGTGGGGAAAGGAACTGTGGCAAGATATTGCAGAAATGTTATTACAAAGTGAAGTCACTGTATATCATGTGGACGCGCATTGTGCCACAGACTCATTAGAACGTTGGTTTAATTCTGTTGCAGAAATGTGGGCACCTTGGAGAAAAGGCTACTATCAGGTGGGCACAAGCTCGAGGAATCAGTCTTCCTTTAGAAGTAGTGAAAACGATTATTTTGCAATGTCCTGCGTGCCAACACCAACTGCATAGATCTATCCCTCAGATTGTTCGATGTACAATGCGAAGAGGGAAATTACCAGGTCAAATTTGGCAGATTGATTATATCGGTCCCATGCCAATCAGCAGAGGTTGTCAGTATGCATGCACTATTGTGGATACATACTCAGGATATTTGATGGTTTTGCCGTGCAAACGTGCAACAACATCAGGTTGTTAGATCAGGTCATACTACATTATGGAGTGCCTTTGCAGATTCAAAGTGACAATGGGTCACATTTCAAAGGCAAACTAATCCAGGAGTTTTGTCAGGAAAAGAGCATTGAGTGGTTGTATCACATTCCATATCACCCAGCTGCTTCTGGGCTAATTGAATGAAAGAATGAGTTATTGAAAGAACAGTTGCTCAAATCTGGAGATGGCAGTTTGACAGGCTGGCGTGATCGTGTGTTTGATGCGGTGCAAGTATTAAACAATAGACCTGTGAATGAGCATGAACCTCCTTTGATGCGATTAATGACTCCTACTTTACAGGTTCAACCCAATTCAGTCAGAGAAACATTATTGTACTGGGAAATTACTCCAGGTTCTTTAGCTCCCTATCGAGCAACTCCAGAGTCAGCAGGAGTAGACTTGCATTCCCATGAAGAAATCAGATTAGACCCGAGAGGGATGGTCGTAATTGAAACAGGGATTGGAGTACAAATTCCTACATAGCATATGGGATGGATTTCCCCTAGAACTGGCCTAGCATTGAAGGGAGTTCAAGTGCTGGGAGGGGTAATTGATGCTGATTACCAAGGCGAAATTAAAATCATCCTAATGAATAGTGGGGACCAATTGTTATCAATCCACAAGGGTGATCAAGTGGCCCAATTAATCATAATTCCTGTTAAGTTATCCATGATTAAGAAAGGGGAGCCTCCTACAGTGTTAACTACCCGTGGGGATCGAGGTTTTAGCTCTTCAGACAGTATGGTACCGGGTGCAAAGGTGTGGGTGGAAAAGCCTAGTGGCCCACCAGTGCCTGCATATGTCATTGGATCAGGCAAAGATCAAGTAGTTTTAGTCATGGAGCCTTTTAGAAAGAAATGGCAGTATGTGCCCGCAGACAAACGTTACCTGAGAGAATAATGTACAACACTGATATCTCTTTTCTGGGTTTGCCTTGTAGATCCTGTGTCTGGCTGGTGTAATTGCGGTACTAAATGGACTCCTTTTGGGAGAATTAAACAGCCTGCTGCTACCAACGAAAAATGTCACATCTGTGCCAGCGATCAAGGGGATACTGATAGTGATGAATAATGTTGTCCCAAATCAGCCTTATGTCGATGCCGAAAAGCCAGCCAGACCGAAGACATTGATTCGTGAAATGTGGCAAACACGTCAGGAGCAAGTGAAAAGAACCTTGATGCCAGTCATGCAACAAGCATTCTCAGGACGGCAGAAACATTCTCCTATGATTACCCAGACGGAGAACATGTGGATATATCTGGCACAGCAGGTGCTCAACATATCGCACTTTTGTCTTACTGATGTGCCCAATGCTGAAACTTTATTGACTACATGCCTAGTAGCAGTGCCAACGCCTGTTCCGGTTTTAAAGCATATCTTCGGCGTCACACTCAATGATTCTTTGGTTCAAGATTCTGATATTAGACAATCCTTTTCTGTTTATGAGTATTGTCGGTTCTGCCAAGAAACCAATCTCAAATGGAGACATTTGACACGTGTTATTACTTATATTATAACCCAAGGTGATGTATGTTATTTTATGACCTGCATTGCACAAGAGATTGGCAAATGACAACAAATAGATTTAACCACCCAGCACAATCATACTCGGGTTGAGAGACGACTATGTTCGCGAGTGCCACGCACATGCACCAGTGTAAATAATACCATGTCTTGCAATCATACAGTGATAGCTGCCAGTCATTTAAATCATGTGAAACTTCCAACATGATGGCTCGTTTCATGTGGCAACATCACATACACTTATATTCCAGCTAAAATTTCTGGAGGTTCATGTGCTTTAACTCGATTAGGACTAATGATGTTTCCTTTACACCCAGCGATAACTCGAGGTAAAAGGTCAACTTTCGAATCTGTGGGTCTATCTCCTGATTGTGATTCACATGTACACTTGTTATCAGAAGCTGAGGTTTTCGCATTAACACTTTCATTAGTGGGAGTTTGGGGTTTAGCTGCTGGAGGTTACAAATCTTTGATGAAATTAGCATGTTTAGTAGTTAAAAGCCTTAATCATACTTCTCAGGCATTAGAAGAATTGCTCCTTGATAGTCAAGTTATTAGAAAAGCAACTTTGCAGAACAGAGCTGCTGTTGATTACTTATTGCTGAAACATAATTTAGGGTGTAATGCATTTGAAGGTATGTGTTGTTTTAATCTAAGTGACCATTCACGATCCATTGAAAGTCATATTCGAGGTTTGCGGGATCTCATTTCTCAAGTGTCTCAAGATCGTACTGGAAATTGGTGGGATTGGTTATTTTCATGGATACCTGATATTTGGGGTACACTATGTTATGTTTTGCTTGCATTTTTATTATATTAGCTATTATAATAGCTTGTTGTTGCTGTAGTCAATGTATTCCCAATTTAGTTTTAACGTTTCGTAGGTTTCAGAGACCAGCTCCTTTGCCACCGGGCTATGGAAGGTAAATATCCAAGGGTGGAATTGTTATGCTTGAACTAAAATGGCGCTGGTGCGCAATGCATTCTGGAGCGCTCTGAGCCATGATGGATATTTACTTCATGCCGCAGTGAAAAGCTGCACGCATTTTGCTGAGTGTTAGATTCACGGTGCTGAGAAAGACATGCTTTCCAAACCTGGTATATGGTCAAGGACATTTCTGCTGGGAAAGCTCACTTTGTTATGGTTTGTTACTATTCTCTGTGGAGCGTGTTTTTAGAGATAAGAGGCACTCTGCTCCTTGGGGGTAGCTCTCGATTGACCCAGCTGGCAACCGACGGCTGCTCATCAACTGTGCAAGTGCAATTTCCAGAAGGTTCGAGAACTGCCAACCCTTTGTGGAGTGTGTATATAGGCAGAAACCCAGAGGTGGTCTGGTGAGATTTCAGCCAGAGAAGGACGCTTACGTCCGGCCCTCCTGTGAGCTGTGGTGCTCTCGGCCTGGCTGTTCCCGGGGTCTTCCAACCGCTTCTGGACGAGATGAGGAGTTCAATTATGCTCACGGTGATGTATTTCCTTTTGAATTCTTTGCTTCTTCTGTGATTTATTTCTATGCTACTTCTGTGAGATATTTCTATGATTATTACTGGTTGCCTCTAAGCTTTGAATAAATAGCCATAAAGTGCTGATTATCTTCTAAGCGTGTGTGGTTGTGAGTTATTGAGTCTTTCTGCGTTCAAAGTATTTGCTCTATAATTGCATTGGTGATTTATGTTTGTTCCATGCACTTTGGGGAGAGCAATACAGTATCTTACTAAGTTAACATATCACAGAGCCAGGTTCGAACACACTACAGTGCCCCAAGGGTCGTGTGAGGGACCTAGCATCTTTAACAGAGCTATGCAAATGGGGTTGAGCAATTAAGAGGTTGCAAGCACAGTGATACAGTAGGAGGATGACGTATTGGCGTGCAGCCTGAAAGAAGAGGAGTGTAGAAAGTATTCAGTGACACTACTGACTTTACTAGCTGGCAAAGGATACAAAGTGGACAAAGAGAAATTGCAGTACTTCAAAAATAAGTGGTGTACCTTTGTCAGATGGTGTTAGCAGACGGGAGAAAAATAACACCAGAAAGAGTAGATGCCATACATAAAACTCCACGACCAAAAATTGTGAAAGAGATGCAGCAGTTCTTGGGCCTAAGCCTCTACTGCAGTGCATGGGTTTTTGGTTACTCCACTTCCACCAGGCCATTGCTGCAAGCATTAAAAGAAGCTCAGAAAAACAAAACAAACATAACACAGTCAGCTGAAATTGGAGAGAGCTTTGATGAACCAAAACATGAGTTAGCAAATGCACCAGTACTGGCTACACCGAATAACAATGAGAAGTTTCACCTGTTCTCACATTTAGATGGAAACATAATGACAGCATTACTGACACAGAAAAAGGGACAGAGACACAAGCCACTTGCATATTACATTGGGTCACTGGAAGCGGTAATGCAGGCACATTTCCCATTTGAGCAGGCACTTGCTGCTGCATTTGCTATGGAAAAGGCATCCACAATAACTTTGGGGTATTGAGTAGTTTTGTATGTTGAACATGCATTATTTGCAATACTGGAGAAGAGAACATCAACACTGACAACTCAGAGATCTTCAGGGTATAAGGTGATAATAACAGACCCAGCTATAGAAGTGGTGAGATGCAGGACAATAAACCCAGCATAGTTCATTGCACAGGAAATAGAGGATGGGGATTATGTACATAACTGCATAGAATGCATACACAGGAGTGAAGGTAACCCCCTGGTTAAGGAAGAAGTGATCGAAGGGGGGGCATGATTTTTATTGATGGAGGTTCCAGCATTGACCAGAACATTGGACAAAAGCAGTCAGGGCCTGCAGTGGTGGTGCACAGGCAAGTAGTACAAACAGGGGAGGAGTTAATATTGTACTCACAGACACAACTGCCAAACCATTATTTGATTAGAACACTAAACATGTCAGAGGGCAAAGCGGTGAACATTTTCTCTCATTAGGCCTATGTCACCTCTACGGTGCACTCAGGATTAGCAATATGGGAAAGGAAGGAGAGGGTTTAAAAGAAGTAACCGTACTCCTGTTCAGCATGCTGCTTTATTGAGTAAACTAATAGAAATGTTAGCACTCCCAGTAGAGTTGGCATTAAAAAATTGCAACGCCCATACAGGAGGGCAAGATTTTATCTCACTAGGGAACAAAAGAGCAGACAGAGTAGCAAAAGAAGCAGCATATATTTAAGAGTGACACATGTGCTCTTCCCTGGCAAATAAGGAAAAATACCTCTAATAAAAGTGTTGAAAGTGAGCAAAGAAAACGATCGATTGTCAGAAAACGTAAATGCAACCCCAAAATTGTAGATAATTGAGTTACAGGGAAAAGCATCAAATGCTGAAAAAGAGCTATGGAAAAGGAGAGGATGTTTTCTGTCCGCAACTGACTTGGTTTGGTGACATGATGGCACAGGAAAGGTTGTCATGTTGAATAAATTGTTACAATTGGGATTGGAACAGCTTCACTACCCTACCCACGTATCGAAAGACCATGTGGCTGCAGGAATAAGTGAACACTGGTTTGTGCCATATCTGTATGAATATGTTACTGAACATATAAATAAATACAAGTTTCTGCCAGGTCACACATTGAGAGTTGTACAGGGAACATTGCTGCCACCAGAAGGTGCCTTCTGGCACTAGCATATCGATTATGTTGATATGCAAGAGAGGTATACTTCTTACAAGTACCTGCTTGTAGTTGTATATCCATTCTCTCTTTGGCTTGAGGCAGGTCCGTGTGACCACAATGATGCCCGATCTGCAGCAACATTTCTTGTGAGGGCGGTGTTCCCAAGGTGCGGCATTCCAGATGAAATTCATGATAATCGGCAGCACTTTGCCAATGATTTAATAAAAGAGATCACAGCATTCGTGGGGATAAAGCCTAAACTATGTACGTTTTACCATCCTCAAGCCAACAATTTGGTAGAGAAGAGGAATGGACTTCTCAAAATGTGATTGGCTAAGCTTATGCAAGCGCTTGAAAAACCATGGGTGCACTCCTCACCTCTTGCTTTATTTACACTAAGAAATATGCCCGGAGGAGATCACCATCTTACTCCACATGAGATTGTTACAGGTTGGAGAATGCCTGCGCCTATTCCGCCATCGCGTACAATCTCAGATGCTCACACTACCTCTGCTATTCTGGGTGCGGAATTTGATACGTATGTCAAAGAATTTACCAAGTCCCTTCAATATATATCCTTGCAGAGGAGGCCTAAAAACCAAGCTGGACAATCAAGTGATCCAAACAGACATTTCCCACAAGCAGCACCTCTTATCCAGGTGATCACATCCTCGTGAGGAACCATGTCAGAAAGTGGACAGAGGAACACTTCACTGGCCCACATACTGTCATCTATTCAACACCAATGGCTGTCAATCTTGAAGGACGGAAAGGGTGGGTCCATATAATCAACGTTCACAGAGGCAAGAGCACTATCTCCTAAAGCACAACATAATGGGGAGTATCTCTGAAGTTTCTTTTCATTTTTTAAAAGCCATTAGAATTTACTAAAAGGCAGCAAAAAAAAGTGTTGAAGAAGTTTATAATGCAAAATGTGTAGCAAAGAAAAAGACATGTTTAGGTTTTTGGAGCATAATCATGTTAACATGTTAATCCTGCTCGAGCGCATGGCCGGGGTTGGAAGACTCTCTATAGAGGCAATTACATCGCTCAGTTCCTTCTTGGAGGGCCGCCTCTTGCGAGTTTACTGGGGTGATAATGCTTCCGAGGTGAAAACCATTACTTGTGGAGTGCCACAGGGAGCTTGCCTCTCCTCCTTGTTGTTTAATATCTACATATTACCACTGTGTAATGATCTGAAACTAATGTATATTTTCTTCTGCAACCATGCAGATGATTTCCAACTGGTCCTTGAAGTCACCGAGGATTATGAAAAGGACCAGTTGTTGTTGGATACAATCTATTCGACCATCCAAGGATGGATTTCAACTAATTGGCTGTGTTTGAATGCGGCTAAGACAGAGCTTATGTTGTTTGGTCCAAGACTCACAAGAATTTGTTTTAGTCAGAAGTATACCAATTTTATCATTGACGGTAGTCAAATAAAGGTTGTGCCTAAAGTCAAGACCGTCGGTCCATACATGGAGAAAAGCTTAGACAGTAATGCCCATGTAGCTGACATTAAAAAAAACACTAATTACCACATCAAGGTGCTTCGACAGGTAGTGCCTCTGATTTCAATAGAAAATCAAACCAAACTGGTGAGGACAGGGATCCTCCCGTGCGTGGATTATTGTAATGCCTTACTGGGAGATGCAAGCAGGTCTGATGTTCAAGAACTGCAAAAAATTCAGAATGCCACCACACGTATCATCTTTCAGGTGAAACGATCTGCACCAACTACTGCAGCCAGGAAAAGACTGCATTGGCTACCAGTGGCAGCCCGCATACAATTCAAACCATCTGCCATAAATGTATTTTTGCTCAAGTGTATCTGAAAGCTTGAGTAAGCATTTATCTTCCCCAGAGAAACCTGAGATCAGCTGAGAGTTTCTTCCTGAAACAACACCAGGTTAAATGTGCTCGGGCCTTGGTCAGGCTTTTCACGTTCAGGGGGCAAGAGCCTGGAATGCCTTGCCTCTACTTGTAAGAAAAACTCAAAATCATCTTGAATTTAGAAAGCAGCTAAAAACAGCGCTTTTCAACCAATACTATTGACTTTTTTAGCAGTCTGAGCCTCTTAATCATGTCTCACGGCGCCTGGATGCCTACAGGCTTTGGCGCAATATAAATAAAATAACATAACATGACATAACATAACATAACATTAGTTTAGTATTAATACTTTTGTTGTCTTTGATTTTTAAAGAAAAAAGTGATACAAAAATGAGTGAAAAAAGAAAGATGGGAAAAAGAAATATGATGAATGGGGAGGCCTTCCACCTTGGCACTGAAGAGGAGCATAATTCATGAACGGGAAACATTTGGTATAATCAGATGATGTGTGCGGGAAGAGAGAGACTAAATGGCACATGTTTCGTAAGCTCTCTCATTCCACACATAGTTGGAGTGTCCAAGCTTTTCCTGCCCCAAACTTTATCATATGAGGAGGCCGGATGCCTGATACACCTCTCTGTAGAACTAGAAGTCAATTCCAGGGGAAAAAAGTATCTGGTCACTGGGGTAATGAAGGGGAAAATATGTATGATGACAATTTTGTAAAATTAAAACAAATGATTCAAAATGAAGAAAGCCAGCATAAGGTGGTTGAATATGTCATTCATTGTCATAAACAAGGGGAATTACAAATAAGAGACCATTAAAGATTGCAATGCACAACTCAAGAAGGGCAAAGTGTTCCCTGGTGTCACGCAAGGCTACTGATGAGAATAGAAGGAGGATTATGATATGGGGAGGAGAATAATGCAGTGTTGTGCTGAAGGACTTGTGGGCATTGAGCAAAGCATTGCAGCCAAAGTTAATGACAGCTGCCAAGCAATTTGGGGAAAATATGTTCATGATTTAACTTGACTACATGAAACACATCAACCAGTTGACATAAGGAGCTTTGCATGATTCACTTTGTGTTTCAGGTCAATTGGGTCAATTTTCCTGGGGACTAATTCAGGCTGTGCCAAGGTGGTGAAGAATGCAGTGCCGATGTGGGAAACAGCAGCTGTGATTGATTTCTGGTGGCCCTGCAGATCCAAAACATATGCCCAGCTTCCATCTGACTGGAATGGAGTGTGTGCTTTCGTCACCTTGCACAGCCCTGCAATTGTGGCACCCCAAAATAGCACTGCCATGAAGATTGCACTACAGGTTGAATATTGCCTATTTTTAATGGCTGCTACCTTTTTCTCTTTATTGTTGCTTCCAAGTGTACAGACCACAGCTAATTTGAAATAGTTACAGCTGACTAAGTATGAGTTATTGCAGCTGGACAACTCAACAGCAAAAGGTATGAATGCAATAGAAGAGGAGAATCGTTTCATCTTGGACCTCCTAACAGCCATCGAAGGAGGTGTCTGTGCCAAGTTTGGGACAAGTTGCTGCATGACCATTCCGGATGGTGAGGCCTCAAATGGAGCTCTAAACGCTGCCATACAAGAAATACCGACACTCCAGGGAAAGATGACAACCCATGTCAATGGAGTGCAAGCAAAAGCCTGGCTGGATAGTATCTTAGCATGGGTACCAACCCAGATTGTTTTGAGTGGCTGTCCCCATGCTGGTCTTCATTCTCATCACCTTCTGCGTTTTTAAGAACATATTAAAAGTATGTTTTAACAAACAAAAAGGAAAGTTGATACTACCCTTGAGTGTTGACAAAAAAGGTTTTGAAATTAAGAGTACAAACAAAATAATGGGGAAAGATGAAGAGAATTCCTGATGCATGTGTTTTTGCACAGCCTGCAGATGTTGGGAATTGTAACAAGTTTTTAATTCAATGTCTAAAGGATGGGAGAGGGTGTCTATGAGCGGGGGAAGATCTGAACGGCTGGGGGGATACTGGGGGAGACATGACACAATTTGAAAAAATGTGGATACATGAAGGTGAAGTTGCTAAAAAGGAATGAGAGGTCCAAAAGGATGTAGTTATGATTACATTAATAAAAGGGGGGAATAATGTAATAAATATGCAAGTTCAATGCAGTATAAAGGAACACGCTTATCAGTTGCAAGAGTAGCACTGCAAAAGGGGAGGGGGCACTTTTTGATATCTGTGAAATGAAATCCTTAATAAAACGAATCCATCAATACAGGGGCACAGGTAAATATAATCAAAATGAGTGGTAGAACGAAACATGGTAAATAGGCCTTAAAAGCTTGTGTTTGCAGAAAACATGTGTTAGCATTTTGTGTGCGGCAACGGCTGCTGTGGCTGGTGATTTAGTGCAGAGTCTGTTATCCCAGGCCAGCGCAGAAAGAAGTACACAGTGGTTGTTATTTTTTGAGGTCACAGATTAGAGCTCACAAGTTCCACCAAGGAATAACGAATACATGACTATTTTATAAATCAAAATCATTCATGAAATGCGATTTGCTAAAGGAACCGAGAAGAACCAGAGCAGTTTCAAATTGCCCCGTAGAACATTTTCCTTGGGAAAAGGGTTAGAGTGTCCATGATAGGCAACATTTGTATAGCAGTATGTTCGTGGTTCAAGGCTCTGGTGGTGTCATGGTGGAAAGCAATTCTCATGAGAATCAGGATGAAGCGACCAGGGTAGTTGATTAAAGTTCTGTTGGTCATCTCAAATGTTTCAGTGAATTAACTTTGTGCTGTGGTAATTGGGGGTGGATTGTGACATCACAACTTGTAATTGAGGGTGGTCTGGGAAGGTTTGTGGACCAAATTATTGAACGCAATGTATGCTTTTCTATAAGGGTTCAAAGTGCAAAGTCCAGTTCTGTGGGGAGATTGTTTCATGTTGCACAGTCATGAATACTAATTACTTTCATTGTATAAAAGTTCTAACTTTAGGGGCGTTTCTTTGGCAGTGCCTTTTCATGCAGTTCAGTTCTGCAATCTGTTTGAATTCGATTTTGCATCTGCATCTGGGGCCCTGACTAAAACTGCTTTACTTCTTGCACTGGCGTACACTCCTTTTTGAATACTTTTGTAATATTTTGTTGAGTTTTTCAAGGCGACCGCCGACACATTTTAGCTTCTCCATTTACATAAAAATTCAACCTTTACAGTGATGCATGATGTTATGCAGCAGGGTCAGGAAGCGAATTGGGTTGGTCAAAGCATTGTTATTGATTCTCCACCAACTATCTCCATGTGACACAACCACAAGCTTTGCACGGAAAAGAGTTTGGACAGCAATCCCTGAGTTCTTTATTTCTGCTTATTCTATATCAAAGGTTGAATACATGCAAGTCACAATTGGGGGTTTATATTTTGTTATTAGCATCTACGATTTAGGAATTACACATTAAGGGCCCGATTCATGGAAAAGTGTGCAGAGATCCACTCAGGCCGCTCACCGAGAATGCCTCTGTGCACAGAAGTTATTCTTCATGCTCCGCATATTAATGGAATTGTACTCGCAAACTGACCGTACACACAAGTCACAGCCAGAATTTCCCTGTCACGCCCCCATGCAAAGCATAAAAAGCCAGATACAGCTAGTATTGCATGCTCCGCAGGTGAGAACACATGCACCCTTGAAACAGTGCTCGGGGTGCCCCGCAACCAGGTTTGCACCTCGGGGACACTGCTTGGCTGTGTTTGAATGCGGCTAAGACAGAGCTTATGTTGTTTGGTCCAAGACTCACAAGAATTTGTTTTAGTCAGAAGTATACCAATTTTATCATTGACGGTAGTCAAATAAAGGTTGTGCCTAAAGTCAAGACCGTCGGTCCATACATGGAGAAAAGCTTAGACAGTAATGCCCATGTAGCTGACATTAAAAAAAACACTAATTACCACATCAAGGTGCTTCGACAGGTAGTGCCTCTGATTTCAATAGAAAATCAAACCAAACTGGTGAGGACAGGGATCCTCCCGTGCGTGGATTATTGTAATGCCTTACTGGGAGATGCAAGCAGGTCTGATGTTCAAGAACTGCAAAAAATTCAGAATGCCACCACACGTATCATCTTTCAGGTGAAACGATCTGCACCAACTACTGCAGCCAGGAAAAGACTGCATTGGCTACCAGTGGCAGCCCGCATACAATTCAAACCATCTGCCATAAATGTATTTTTGCTCAAGTGTATCTGAAAGCTTGAGTAAGCATTTATCTTCCCCAGAGAAACCTGAGATCAGCTGAGAGTTTCTTCCTGAAACAACACCAGGTTAAATGTGCTCGGGCCTTGGTCAGGCTTTTCACGTTCAGGGGGCAAGAGCCTGGAATGCCTTGCCTCTACTTGTAAGAAAAACTCAAAATCATCTTGAATTTAGAAAGCAGCTAAAAACAGCGCTTTTCAACCAATACTATTGACTTTTTTAGCAGTCTGAGCCTCTTAATCATGTCTCACGGCGCCTGGATGCCTACAGGCTTTGGCGCAATATAAATAAAATAACATAACATGACATAACATAACATAACATTAGTTTAGTATTAATACTTTTGTTGTCTTTGATTTTTAAAGAAAAAAGTGATACAAAAATGAGTGAAAAAAGAAAGATGGGAAAAAGAAATATGATGAATGGGGAGGCCTTCCACCTTGGCACTGAAGAGGAGCATAATTCATGAACGGGAAACATTTGGTATAATCAGATGATGTGTGCGGGAAGAGAGAGACTAAATGGCACATGTTTCGTAAGCTCTCTCATTCCACACATAGTTGGAGTGTCCAAGCTTTTCCTGCCCCAAACTTTATCATATGAGGAGGCCGGATGCCTGATACACCTCTCTGTAGAACTAGAAGTCAATTCCAGGGGAAAAAAGTATCTGGTCACTGGGGTAATGAAGGGGAAAATATGTATGATGACAATTTTGTAAAATTAAAACAAATGATTCAAAATGAAGAAAGCCAGCATAAGGTGGTTGAATATGTCATTCATTGTCATAAACAAGGGGAATTACAAATAAGAGACCATTAAAGATTGCAATGCACAACTCAAGAAGGGCAAAGTGTTCCCTGGTGTCACGCAAGGCTACTGATGAGAATAGAAGGAGGATTATGATATGGGGAGGAGAATAATGCAGTGTTGTGCTGAAGGACTTGTGGGCATTGAGCAAAGCATTGCAGCCAAAGTTAATGACAGCTGCCAAGCAATTTGGGGAAAATATGTTCATGATTTAACTTGACTACATGAAACACATCAACCAGTTGACATAAGGAGCTTTGCATGATTCACTTTGTGTTTCAGGTCAATTGGGTCAATTTTCCTGGGGACTAATTCAGGCTGTGCCAAGGTGGTGAAGAATGCAGTGCCGATGTGGGAAACAGCAGCTGTGATTGATTTCTGGTGGCCCTGCAGATCCAAAACATATGCCCAGCTTCCATCTGACTGGAATGGAGTGTGTGCTTTCGTCACCTTGCACAGCCCTGCAATTGTGGCACCCCAAAATAGCACTGCCATGAAGATTGCACTACAGGTTGAATATTGCCTATTTTTAATGGCTGCTACCTTTTTCTCTTTATTGTTGCTTCCAAGTGTACAGACCACAGCTAATTTGAAATAGTTACAGCTGACTAAGTATGAGTTATTGCAGCTGGACAACTCAACAGCAAAAGGTATGAATGCAATAGAAGAGGAGAATCGTTTCATCTTGGACCTCCTAACAGCCATCGAAGGAGGTGTCTGTGCCAAGTTTGGGACAAGTTGCTGCATGACCATTCCGGATGGTGAGGCCTCAAATGGAGCTCTAAACGCTGCCATACAAGAAATACCGACACTCCAGGGAAAGATGACAACCCATGTCAATGGAGTGCAAGCAAAAGCCTGGCTGGATAGTATCTTAGCATGGGTACCAACCCAGATTGTTTTGAGTGGCTGTCCCCATGCTGGTCTTCATTCTCATCACCTTCTGCGTTTTTAAGAACATATTAAAAGTATGTTTTAACAAACAAAAAGGAAAGTTGATACTACCCTTGAGTGTTGACAAAAAAGGTTTTGAAATTAAGAGTACAAACAAAATAATGGGGAAAGATGAAGAGAATTCCTGATGCATGTGTTTTTGCACAGCCTGCAGATGTTGGGAATTGTAACAAGTTTTTAATTCAATGTCTAAAGGATGGGAGAGGGTGTCTATGAGCGGGGGAAGATCTGAACGGCTGGGGGGATACTGGGGGAGACATGACACAATTTGAAAAAATGTGGATACATGAAGGTGAAGTTGCTAAAAAGGAATGAGAGGTCCAAAAGGATGTAGTTATGATTACATTAATAAAAGGGGGGAATAATGTAATAAATATGCAAGTTCAATGCAGTATAAAGGAACACGCTTATCAGTTGCAAGAGTAGCACTGCAAAAGGGGAGGGGGCACTTTTTGATATCTGTGAAATGAAATCCTTAATAAAACGAATCCATCAATACAGGGGCACAGGTAAATATAATCAAAATGAGTGGTAGAACGAAACATGGTAAATAGGCCTTAAAAGCTTGTGTTTGCAGAAAACATGTGTTAGCATTTTGTGTGCGGCAACGGCTGCTGTGGCTGGTGATTTAGTGCAGAGTCTGTTATCCCAGGCCAGCGCAGAAAGAAGTACACAGTGGTTGTTATTTTTTGAGGTCACAGATTAGAGCTCACAAGTTCCACCAAGGAATAACGAATACATGACTATTTTATAAATCAAAATCATTCATGAAATGCGATTTGCTAAAGGAACCGAGAAGAACCAGAGCAGTTTCAAATTGCCCCGTAGAACATTTTCCTTGGGAAAAGGGTTAGAGTGTCCATGATAGGCAACATTTGTATAGCAGTATGTTCGTGGTTCAAGGCTCTGGTGGTGTCATGGTGGAAAGCAATTCTCATGAGAATCAGGATGAAGCGACCAGGGTAGTTGATTAAAGTTCTGTTGGTCATCTCAAATGTTTCAGTGAATTAACTTTGTGCTGTGGTAATTGGGGGTGGATTGTGACATCACAACTTGTAATTGAGGGTGGTCTGGGAAGGTTTGTGGACCAAAATATTGAACGCAATGTATGCTTTTCTATAAGGGTTCAAAGTGCATAGTCCAGTTCTGTGGGGAGATTGTTTCATGTTGCACAGTCATGAATACTAATTACTTTCATTGTATAAAAGTTCTAACTTTAGGGGCGTTTCTTTGGCAGTGCCTTTTCATGCAGTTCAGTTCTGCAATCTGTTTGAATTCGATTTTGCATCTGCATCTGGGGCCCTGACTAAAACTGCTTTACTTCTTGCACTGGCGTACACTCCTTTTTGACTACTTTTGTAATATTTTGTTGAGTTTTTCAAGGCGACCGCCGACACATTTTAGCTTCTCCATTTACATAAAAATTCAACCTTTACAGTGATGCATGATGTTATGCAGCAGGGTCAGGAAGCGAATTGGGTTGGTCAAAGCATTGTTATTGATTCTCCACCAACTATCTCCATGTGACACAACCACAAGCTTTGCACGGATCATAATTAAAAATGACTACCTCTGTATCGTAGGCAGCTACACTGTCATTACTGGCCAAATGTAATGCTGGTGAAAAGAGTTTGGACAGCAATCCCTGAGTTCTTTATTTCTGCTTATTCTATATCAAAGGTTGAATACATGCAAGTCACAATTGGGGGTTTATATTTTGTTATTAGCATCTACGATTTAGGAATTACACATTAAGGGCCCGATTCATGGAAAAGTGTGCAGAGATCCACTCAGGCCGCTCACCGAGAATGCCTCTGTGCACAGAAGTTATTCTTCATGCTCCGCATATTAATGGAATTGTACTCGCAAACTGACCGTACACACAAGTCACAGCCAGAATTTCCCTGTCACGCCCCCATGCAAAGCATAAAAAGCCAGATACAGCTAGTATTGCATGCTCCGCAGGTGAGAACACATGCACCCTTGAAACAGTGCTCGGGGTGCCCCGCAACCAGGTTTGCACCTCGGGGACACTGCTTGGGGTCCCCCGTACCTGTTACCGCACCCCGACAACATGCGTACACATTTCTGTAACTCTCGTAAAACTCTGGAAAATCTGTGTCCAAACCCCTGTAAACCATACCTGCACCCTGCTACATTGCTTTTGTGCACCCCAACCTTTTATTGGAACATCGACTGCGTGCACGCACCCTTAAATCCACCATGCAATCTTACCTCTGTGCAGTGATTTCTACACGCAAGTATCTGTACACTTGCCTTCGGGTGGCAATTGCATCAAGAGCTTTGTGGTCATTTCCCCAACGTGAGGTTGCACGGTCAAATCCATTAATATGATTTCACCTGCACAGTTGTGGGCGTGCAATCTCCTCACGCAGGACGTCCCTCGGAACGGCCACATTTTCCCTTATTCTTCCCCATTTTGTGAGTTCCACCGCCTGCTCTGGTCTATGAGCAGGCCACACACACGCTCTGTGAGGTGTCTCGCGCAAGGTACTCGGCCTCTCACAGAGTCTGAGCGAAGTCCTCGCTCAGTACAAAAAAGTCCTGCGCAGTCGATTACATGAATCGACAAATGGGATTTTGTGCACAGTTTGGTGCAAAGTCTCAATTTAACATTTTAATTTAAAATTCCATGAATCAAGAAAAAAATAAAAATAAATCCATGAATCAGGCCCTAATAATTACATACTAAATATATGACAGATGTGTCAACGAGTCTTGCGTAAGATTGTATGCAGCTGGTATTGTGAAATATAGAGCATGAAAGAATGGGCTATTTCCAAGGGCTATGTCTTTTCATGTGTGATTCTTACTGATAATTAACATTTTGCAAGAAGATCTACAATGTGATAACTCTAAATGGTATTCACTTGTAGGATCAATTTTCAATCCTCTTCTGAGACCATTGAGCATCGCTTGTACACCAGCACTGTGGGTGGAATGGCCTGTAATTCTCGGGCCCCCTTCTGTATTATAATATGCACGTCTCTGAACTTTGTAGGCTTGCATTCAAGATGGGGCATTCCCTTATTTGCATATAGGTGCACCACATGCAAATGAAGAACTCCCTATCGCCTCTGTGCATCATTTGAATTTCCAAAGCATGAGCACGGTGTGCTCTTCATGTGTGCAATGCTGAATGTGGCATACATGTAGTTCACTTTGGGAAAGGAACGGACGAATACCCTACTGGAGAGTGGCTTCAGCTAGAAACACCATTTTACCTCCCTGATGGGGATCTCTTGCCCGCTCACAAAGTGACTGTGCAACTACCGTAGACTTGGCAGCACGCCAGTAGCCACCCTATCAATGTTAGTGAATGCAAATAATCTGAAGCTCTATTAGAAAGTGGCCCCTGTTGCACTTCAAACTGTGGTGTGCCTTCTTCAAGAACTTGGGCTGCAATCAGGAGAACATTTAATTATCTATAATAAAGATGAAGGTGACTTTGTTCTCTGTTGAAAGGAAGCATATAAGGTGTGAGTCTCTCCAGTCTGAAGGATGGTCTGATCTATGCATTTACCTGGAAATATAAAAGAACCAGTCTGAGGATACAGCACAGGAACATCTAAGTTCAGCTTCCTTACCACAGTCCTTACTCACAGTCCCTTACCCTGTAGACATTAACCATTTTTGTCTTTCAACCGAAACATACCCCCCTCCCTGCACTCGCCAGAAAAAAAAAACAATCAATGTGGTCGTTCTTGTTGAGAAGACAGATACAACCACACACTCATTAAGGCTGGATCTAATTTCTTCTGCCTAACCTGTATCCCATCCCTGTAGTCCCCTGTATCCCTCTCAACAAGAACTTCCAAGTTGCATCTTGATAGTCTTCCCTTGTTGCACAGCACCTGCACGTACACAGACATTGTTCACGCCAGCCTGCCCTGTCTTTCATGCAATCCTTTATTCTTTATTTCAGGTTTCTGAATGATTTGGCCTGATCTTCATTACTTCTCCTCAATATTTTAGCAAGGACAGGGAATGATCTTCCCTTTTCTCCTTGGAACTTCCCTTCTCCAATTGAGATCTTCCCTTTTTTTAAAGTGGCATAGGTTTATTTGGTTATTGCAAACATGATCTCTCTTTTATCCGATCACTTCCACTCCACTCATTATTTATTTTCCCTACGACATTGTGGAGGTTGAGTGTCTGATATTCTGCCTATATTCTTTGTAAACAATGACTGTTTCGTTTCTTTTCATAACAAAAGCTAAACCATTAGACTTCTAGTATATATTTGTCGGTTGTTGGTGGTTAACCCTTTGAAGCAGTGGGTTTGCACATTCACCCATTGAGGGTGCAGGAGACAACTTTGAGTTATTTGTCTCAAATTTAGTTCTGTATTCACGGGATCAGCTGAGTCCGCGATGGTATGTACCCTCTGTGGTAGCACAATGATGAGGAATGGGGACTATATGCTCGTGGGTGTTTATCAGCAATGTGTGCTAGTATGATTCCTTCTCTAGCCCAACACACCTTTGCAGCCACATCTCCCTCTCTATGAGTCCAACTTTACAATAACAGCTGGGGAGTTTGTGACGGTAGAAGATATTGCAGTGCTGATATATGGCTCGGTGGTCTCTTGAGGGTGTAGTGTTTAAACAAGTGTTCATAAGGGCAACGATGTGTCTGTGTTTAGAGTTGGGTTGCACCTCACTGTGTAAATGTAAAGGCAAGTAGGAGTAGTATGAAAACAGTTTGGAGAGTATCAAGTAATCAAGACATTCTGCATACAAAACTAAGAATACATTGTAGTGAAATTTAGAGGAGGGGAATCAGGGAATGAAACTGCAGTATCTAAACCCGAAACCTGGCCTCTTGAGAGGTTGCTGATTGGACACCCAGAGAGACTGTGGTTTGGACAGATCACTGTAACGAAAGCACAGGTGTATGGTGGGAAAGACAGTAGAGCATGAATGAATGCATACATTAGATGTATCAATACGTTTAAACAGATGTGCATACAAAAATATAACAAATCAATGACTTTGGAACACACGTCATAAAGCTTAGTGTATTTTTCAAATTGGCCATGCAGTTAAGTAAAGGGGTGCGGTGTGTAAGAGAAAGCACCTCCATCAGAAGTCCAATAAGCACGAGAAGCAGCGCCTTATTCTAGACTGGAAACATGACAGCAGTGCAAATATTGCCTGCCTCGGGTGTGTGCTCACCCTATTGTTAGGGTGCGGGTATGGGTGTTTTCACATACATACGTGTGCGTGAAATACACAACCTAAGACCTGGCAATTATAAAACAAAGAAAAGAAATGTGAAACTGCAGTAAGAGCCACAGTTGGAATTCTATGATATCATATTTCTTCTGGTGATTATTATATTTATAATTTTTTTGTCAAGACATCTGAGAAAGGTATAAAGTGAAAAAACGTAAATTGTTAGCGCTCTTAACAAAGGCCCTTCATAGTATGTGAAAGACAACGAGAATGCAGAGGATGATTGAAGTACAGGATATCGCGTGTCAGCTAAATGTTTCAGGTTGTTTTTGAAAGATGTTACAAGCTTATGTCTTTAGGAAACATGATACCTTTTTGAAATCCTGCATGTTTGCAGCAAACCTTCTCAACCTTTAGAAATAGCCAAGGGGCACGTGGTAAAAAAATAAATAAAAAAAAAGGTGTGATGGCTGAGCAAAGATTAGTCACGTCAAAAAATGCTTTCCCACATCATTGGAAATACCCTCTGTTGCAACTATCTGGATACCTATTTAATTGTACCCATGCAACTGTCTTTATTTTGTACGTGAACCCTGCACCGTAGCATGGGCAACTAGGGACTGTGCATTGATCATTGCACCTTTAATGGTGGGTAGCATTGCTACGGGGAGTCATCCACACGGGCTTGGTGAGACAATAAGTGGCAGTTCCATAGTAGGGGTGGTGGTGGGAGTTGGTAGATTGAGTACCTCAGTAAGTACTGCTGAGTGAGTGGCAGGCAAGCACTTTTTAGATTTGGATGTAGGGGTTTGAGGATGCAATCTAGTATGTGTCGTATGGGTGATGAATCGAGATCCTAGTCTCTTGTTCCTAATATTCACGGGGCACGGTATCAATGGTGTGGGGGGTGTGGTGAAGCATTGGATCCATTCTGTGGGACTGAGTAGGATCATAGAGGAGTCCCTAGAGTGGTAGTCGATGACAGATGTGTAGTTCTTTTCAACCTGGAATAGCGGGTAGGAAGTTAGTGGGCGAGATGGAGTGGAATACGGGGAGAATAGAGGCCATGGTGAGGGTGACTCTGTGGAAGGCTGCCATGAGGGCGGGCAGAGTGTCTTGCTTGTCACAGCTGAGAGAGCACTGGCGAGGGCCTTAGCAACACCCTAGTAAGCCAAGGTGGTGCTCTGAGTTGGGCAGCAATATAGAGAGCAGAAAAACTGGTGTGGAATCCTACAGAGCTTAGTGTATGGGACTGTGCCCTTGTGTAGACCCTAAAGGCTAAACAGGTACAGAATGTTGGGAATGAGACCAGGTATTCTTAGGTATCCTTATGTTATAGCTCAGTGTCCAGGCTAGCTAGGCGTGATACAATATGCATGCGAGTTACTACGGTGTAGTAGAAGGGCTGGATATGGTGCCTAGGCTAGGACAGACTAATGAATGTAAAGGCAAGCTAGACACAACAGAACCTGATCCACAGGTAAATCGACAGGTATAATGCAGGTCATCATACTATGATACTGGGACGAGATAAAAGTGGCATTGTGTATAGGCTAGGTCAAAATAGTTCACTTCACATACCAGCTAAGGCAACACAATACGCAGGCAAATTGGTATAATACGAATCGTGGGATATCTGGGCAAGACACAGTGCACAGAGCAGAGATTGGTAAAAGAGCATGGGCAAGCTAAGCACAGTACAGTGCGCAAATAATTCAACCGAATGTAATACAGATAAACATGGTAAAGTCCCAGTGCTGGATAAGAGTAGCCGAGTGTATGGGCCGAATCATCATAATATGAATCACAAACCAATTGCTGCAGTACAGTGCGCAGGCAGATTAGTGTAATATGGTACAAAGGCTATGTGATGGCACAGGAACACATTGTGGATGAAGTCCTATGGCACTAGTTCAGTATAGGCATGGGTTGGGTCAGGTGGGGTTTTTCGCAATAGAGGCAAGAGTAGCAAGATACAACACTATCTAAGGTTAATAACCTTAGATATTATGATACTCAGTGATGGAATTACCTCTTTTACTGCTAATACCCGCAATCAATTTAATAGGTTGCTGGGAGAGCCAAAGATGTCCTCCATTACGGATCCAGTTGATAAAGACGTATAATCTTGCACGTGACTTCCCTCTTCCACCCTAGACTGTTGCCGGCCCACTTTTTTCTTAGTATTTATAGATGTTGGCACCATACATTCTCGGCCCTCCAGGGTCCCAGTGATCACTTTGATGATGTCATCCAGTGGGTGATCTAATGGAAACTACCTACTGTGGATCCCGGTCTGACAGGCTCAAAATTGAATCACCTCTTCTGACGGAGAGTTATTACTTTCCTGTACCAAGTCCCCACATTTTTAAGAGGGTTCTTGGTTCTGGGCAAAGTTGAGTTTTTTTTTTTCCTCCTCTTTTTTTTGCTTGGTCTGTTTCATCATGTGGTTATTTCATTATAGCTTAAACGAGCCTTGTGGGGGTATTAGCAAGATTATTATCTTAAAGATCCATTTCCCTTTGTTTTGAGTTTTCTTTTTTTTCTTTTTAGAGGGCGTTTTTGAATGGCAGGCATCTTTCCTCGGTTTCTTTATTTTTTCCTGCATTGGATTTTGATCTAACACAGGTCTTTGTGTAGATTTGTAACTTGTTTCGGATTTAGGGATCCATGTGAAACCCACCACCTTTAATGCATCTTCCCTGCTATTGTCATCTCTACGATTGTTAATGGGCGAGATCAAAATAAGTTACATTTCTGGCTCTATTTCCATGCTGTTGTGTGAGCTGGCATTTATTTCAGACGGTGTAGAAGTAGAAAGTGAACGCATGACTTCATATATGCCAGGCATCCCAAGCAAGAATTACTTATGGAAATATCCTGCTTAGTAAAACTCACACAGCAGAGGTCAATTGGTTAAGTAGTATTTTGTTTGTAACAACAGAAATGGCATAAGGTATCAAGGGGCACCAACCATGGGAACTGTCACCAATGTAAGGACCATTTCTGATTCTCGCGTGATTGCACAGGGTGTGGTAGATTGCCTCGACTTTAAATCTGAGTGGCCAATTGATTCTCAATGGTGCATAAGCTTCAACCCCATATTGTATGTGTATGCGTTTTTACTATTTTACAACATATTACACAACATCTTTAATAATAATACTATAGATCAAAAAGGCCAAGTCAAAGAGAGATTTGAGGATATCAGATTTGATTCAAGCTGCCCTGTCGGTTCCCATTTCAGAGGAAAGAATGCAACCAATGCTTTGACTCTGCATCGTTTAGAAGAGTATATAAGCTTTGATCAAGCAAGATACATTGGAGGTCACTGCGAGTGTGGTGGTCTGGAATATGGGTGCCAGTCCAACCGTACCGCCACCCATTTCCGGACCGCCACACTACAAACCTGCGGGCAGGCGCCGGCGCACCCGGCAGGTCAGACCTGAAGGGTGTCACGGCACTCACCCACCGGGTTTTCACAGAAGCACCATTAGCAGCGGTTCTGGTGCTTCTGTCTCACCACTCACATGGAGTCCTATGGGGCTCCATTGGAATGGGGATTAAAATTTTAAAGCGCCTGTTCTCCCGATCAGCCGGGACATGTAAAGTCCCAATGGCACCAGGATTTTAGGCACCGGTAAAAAGTTTTGCGACTCCGGCAGCAACCTGCTGGAAGCACCGGCAGGGTTACCGCCGGACTCGTAATGAGACCCATTATCATAAATCACAATACACTCAGATCATATGTCATAATTCAGTCAGCCTAAACCTTAGTCATCGGCAGTGAGTTTTGTATCTAGGACAACAATATTAAGAGAGAAGAAATCATATTGTTTTCTCTTTAAGCCTATGATTAATAAGCAAAGCAGGATAGAGGGTATGTCTTTTTAGAAGAGGGGTAATGATGGATTCCTTCAAAGGGAAAGGAGCAGAGACAGGTTAACACATCTAGTCACAAAAGGGCTTCTACATTCAGCATGCTCTTTTGCTACAATAGCTGGGAGGGGATTTTCCTCTTTACTTGTCAGTTGGAGACGTCTTTATTACGGATATCATTTTTGTAACCACTTCTTGGATGTCACTGCTGGCTTATCTTTAATAATTCATCAACATTTCCTTCATCACACATTCCTTCATTACACATCCCTCTTTATAACCATTGAAAATTGGCAGCTTTCCAGTCCTCTGTTGAACACCTAGTGACAAACCATCTTACTGGTATGGTAAGGGTTTCAATTGAAGTCTTTGTGAGGCCTAGAGCTGTACCTCACTCTCTCTCATCTTCTAATACACCTGCAGACTATCCCAGTTGCTGATGACCCCAGGCTAGGAGATACAGCAGATTGACTCAAAAACGGTGTTCTATCTTTGACTAGTTGGGAGGACCTACTGGCAGAATGATGTATTGCTCCAGGGACTTCCTAACTTTCCCTAAACTATACAGTCGTTATTGTTCTACTGGGATTTGGAATTCTGTCTTACAAATACCTTGTTGGATTCAATCCTCTCTCTAGCACGCTCACCTTCCTCTCTCCCTTTCCTACGCTTTCCTTGTATCCTCTTAACCTCTCT
Source organism: Ambystoma mexicanum (assembly GCF_040938575.1). Classification (NCBI taxonomy): domain Eukaryota; kingdom Metazoa; phylum Chordata; class Amphibia; order Caudata; family Ambystomatidae; genus Ambystoma; species Ambystoma mexicanum. Next base: position 1,281,331,004 of record NC_090930.1, on the reverse strand, counting down.
CCTCCCACACATCTTCTATCCCTCTGATTTTACTCACTCTGTCGAGGTCGTGCCTCCACCCTTAGATATCTCCTCAACACTACTTACCCCTCATCCATGCTTCTTTATCCTCCTCCACACTACTTCCTCCTCCACACTACTACACTCTATTTCACAGTACAAAGTACTCCTCCACACAAATACTTCCTCCTTCACACTACTCAAACACCTTCCTGTCACTCAGTACATTCCACTTCACAATCCCGCCTTAGCCTAATCTTTCTAATAACACTTGCCATACAAACACGCAAACTCACTAGCCAATATGCCACCTTCTCCAAGAAGTCGCCTCCAGACTCTGCTGCTCCTTCCACCCTCCTCCTGGACTCTTGATCGTACTCCACCTCTGACGTCACACAAATAACCCACACCATCTGCCTCCTGTTATATATTCCTCTCCCTCTGCTGGTATTGGTTTCTTGCCCTGGCCAATCTGGCCAAGTCTTGCCCACCCGGTGTGGGTGAAAGTAATGAAAAGTCATAAATAGCGGATTACGCCCATCCATGTTTTCTTACACAATTTCATTGTGAAACACCAGTGGTGGCCCTGTAAGAAAAGCATTTGTGTTACAGGTCACTGTTCTGGGTGCCTCTGTGGTAAGCTCTATGAGGAAAGGAGGGAGGGGTTCTGGCACAAAAGTACTAGGTGTGCCAGGCAGAGAGAGGACCACCAAAGGGGAGGGATGAGTCAATCCCAAGCCCATGGCAGGGGCAGAGCCCAGCTGCCAAACCCCATCCCAGATAAGACACCTGAGTCTTCTTTCACCAGCGAGAGGCTAGAATGTAGGAACAAAGCACTATGAAAGCATACAGACTCAGTCAGTGTGGGTGTTTGAAGTAGTAAATGTAGACTACTGAATGCAGACAAGAGTCTATTTGGAGATGGTTGGAGGAGAGAATAGATGAGATGGGTGAAGAATTTGAGGGTGATATTGCAGCGCTAGCACAGAGGAGGTTGATTCTCAGGGGAGGAAGCAGATGGCCAGACTTAAGAAGGACTTAAGGGTGATAGTAGTTCAGAAGAGGGTGGTCCTCAGAGTAGCAAAGCAGATGCCCAGAGGCATGAATAACTTGATGGTGATAGTCTTGCAGAGAAGCATGGTGATATAGAAAATGAAGCATGCATCCAGATGGGTGAAGAACTTGAGGGCGATAATCGTGTCGAGGAAGGTGATGCTGGCAGAAGTGGAGAAGGCACACAGTGTGGTGAAGAACTTTAGGGTGCTAGTGATGTGGTGGTGGGTTGTGCTCAAAGGAATGAAGAAGGTGCGGGAAGGGTGAATATCTTGAAAATAACAATTGTTTTGAGAAGGGCAGTGCTCAGAGGATGGAAGGTGAGGATATTACCAGCCGTGCCCATAGGGGTAAAACAGTAAGGACAGGAATCATAGTGGAGAAGGTGAGGAAAGGAAATAAGACTGGGGATGCAAAAGGCTAGAGCACTGGAGGAGAGTGATAGTTCATCAAGGTAATGATAGAGCAGTATACCAGTGAGGAATGGGAAAGGGAATATGAGCAAGAATGCACGAGGGAGAGAAGGGAGGAATGGAGGAACACCCAGAGGAATGAAAGAGGTCTGGGAATTGATTTGCTGAAGGGGATTGAGTAGAGTCAGAGGGAGTCTAGTCACTGTGCGTTAGGTGTTCTCCTGACAAGCGAGAACAGAGACTTCATAAAAGTTGGCTGCCCTCTGACCCCACAAAGCTCCCCTTGTCCACACCACGCTTCGGATAACAGAAGGAGACAGACAAGCTCCCAATCAGCTGTGTGAAAAGTACTATGGAATGCCAGCAATTGGGCCACCCAGGATGAAGACATCCAACAAATTAAACCACACCCCCCAAAGAACTATTCTTTGAAAGTCTCAACAAAAGAGTAGGGTGGGGTACCTTTTAAGGTTATACATACACAGCTGAAAATTATTTAAGCAACACTCAGAATCGTGCTGCAATTTAGCCCTGAAGAACGTGGCGTAACTATATCTGCCCACTGAAACCGGTAGGCTCTTTCAGGCCTTTTCAGAAAAATGTACCAGTGACATGGTGAAAAGCTGCATATAGATCCTTCCAACAAATCTAGGAAGGAGTCAGATTGAACCATAGTTTGAGCCCAAGAAAGGGGAAACATACTGTGGAATTCATGGGGTTGTATTAAAAATTACAATTCTGCCTAGAAATATCTGACAGTAGTCCTGTTTGTGGTGTGTCTTTCACTAAACCCATAGACACCAACTAAACAGTTTTGTTTGAAAGGGGATAACACCCTGTTTTATTAAATAAAAATCTAAGCTATTTTCATCCACCTTTTATATTTTTATCTGCCAAACAAAGAAAACAAATAAAATACATGAACTTCTTCATTTGCAAGGCAGATGACACATGCCCTGATGGTTATGACATGTGCCTAATAAATCTATCTGTACAATTATACTGCTCTCTCTGAGTGTGGTAGAACGTTAGTGATAGGGCAAGTTTCTTCTCCACTATCCCCTAACCCTAGATAAGCGGAGCAACCAGCGCAAACTAGGGCAAGCCAAAACACAAGGGTATAGTTTAGCATGATTGAAGGGCAAGTTAGTCAAGGGCCACATTTTGTGCCAATGAAAATTACTATAAATCATACAAACTGAAGACTTTATTGTGTGAAAAAGTTAACGAGGGAGGTCTGAACACCCTGAACAGTCCCAAATGGGTTTTGGGGACTACCTCGAGCCAGGCACTTCCATTTCCTGGCTGAGTATCCTGCTATCTCGGTTGTGGTTGATGAACAAGACCAGACAGTGGGGAATTCAAAGATTATAAATATGCATTAAAACACGTCTGAAACAAGACGCAAAAGAAATGGGCAATATCCCTTTAACACCAGTAAAGCAGATGTCAGACCAAAGTCCAGGACAAAGCAGGTCCCAGGTAAGGGGACAAATAAAAGGCATTTTGATGTGAGACATCATTGGCAGCTAAAGGCCTGGTTTTCCTTCACTGGCTGGAGATCTAGAAATATCAAAGATAGAGAAAAGGTCAGTTGGGACTCTGAGTTTCACAGAATATTTGGTTATTCACAACCCAACATTATTCTAAAATGTCTGTTGCACTTTCATGAACACTGTGAGACAGGCATGGATTCAAGAGAGATGACACCAACAACAAGAATATATTTCAAACAAAGCTTTATTAATCTTCAGGATGGTATAATGCCTAACTAATACTTTGCTATGGTGGCATTTGCCTGGCTAAAGAAATCTAAGGAAAGTCCATGTCTTATAAGACGAAAACAAAAGTCTGTCTGTGTCAAAACCCATGCTTGACCTCACAATTACAACAAAAGCTAGTAGGAAAATGTTCTCAAAAGTATAAGTGTTCCAAAGCAAATGTTCAAGTACAGTAGAGTTCCAATGTAACCTTAGTTCTGCTACAGATTGATCACAGTTCACATCCTTTGTTGGTCTGAGGTCCACCTTCCCCAAGTTACAAAGGGAAATTCAGTTCACACTACCATATAGTCTTGGGATTCCCTTCCCCAAGTTGAATGCAAAAACGTTTACAAAACACTTTGATCTTGGAGTTCCCTTCCCCGAGATCAACTTTCAACTGTTGACATGTTTCCTTCTGCTTCACAAAAGAATATTAGGTCCACTTGAACTTTCTTTCTGTTATCTTCACCAAGGTTTAACTCCTCTTTGCTGCTTTCACATTGGTAGTGGCCTTTGGTCTAGGTGCAGTTATCAGACCACATGGTTCACCTATCACAGGTCACGCAACCAACAACATCATGTCTTCTTTGTGCTTTCAGTTTGGATGTTGAAAATACTTGCACTAGGAATCCTCCAGGTCTAGGCACAGTTGACAGACCACACAGTCACGCAGCCATAGGTTTCTCCAATGACACTGTTCAATGGTTTGGTTCAACACACCATAAGCAAACAGCTTGATGTGAGCTTAGTTCTGCTTGGTAGAAGCTCAACAGCCCCTTTCACAAAATGTGTTGTTCAAAATTCATGTGTTTCACTTCATACAGGCTCACCAACCCCTTTCTCAGAGTGTGGTATTCAATAATTGCAGATTTCACATTAAATGGGCTCACCAGCCCCTTTCACAGATTTTAGGATTCAATAACGCCATAGTTCACTTTATATGGACTCAATAGCCTTTAGGAGCACCCGTATTCCCAAAGCATTTTCAGAGCCTTACTGGGTTACTGTGCTCCTCTCGGCGGCTTCCCTCCTGCTCGGGAAAAGCAACTCACCATTTTGCCGACTGCTTACTTCCATGGATGCCAGACTTGGGCTCTGCGTCTACACAATACCTGCTCTCTGCTTTCCTTGACGCAGGGCTCCCCGTCCTCTTTGTTCCACTTGTCAGGACGCCTGAGATTCTAGGCAGCATATCAACATCTTAGCTTCTTCCCTCTTGGTACAGCCACTTCTTGGTCTTCTCCTTGCTCGGCAACACCTGTACGACTCATACTTTTCATACCTCCCCCCCTGACACTTCTCACTTCCAGCTTTTATACTCTTGTTCATCCACAATGGGATGCAGGTGAAACAAAGTATTTCCAATTGCCTGACCTTGTTCAGGCCAATTAGTGTGACACACCTGTCCTCTCTTCTTTGTCATAGTACCAAAGTGGTACTTACAATAGGAAATCTGTATTACTCCTAGTTGCCTCCTCTTCTTCTCAGTACTTAAAGGAAATTCATAGGGATTAATGGACTTAGACCGGCAAAAGCCCATAAAGGCTAAGGGAGGGGAGATTAGGTCAGGACTAGAAAGGGGAGGATACCATGTATCACCCTCAGGTACCCTCTTTCTAATCCCCAAGGACCCTCTACCCAGGTGATACTTCCTCACTTGTCCATCCCCAGGTTCGGGATCCAAAAGTGGTGGCCCTTCCCTGGCCACCTCAACAGAAGATCCCTGGTGAGTAGATATGAGAACGCCTTCGGGCTTCTCACATACTCCTCCCCAATGTGAGGTGGACCCATCGGCTTCACATGGGAACCTCAAAGGTAGTCCACATTGCCTTGCTCTCTGCCTTTTCGATGTTTCATTGAGAAGCAATATCGTTGAAGGTCCAAGAACCATCGCATAACTCTAGGATTATATTCTTTCCTCTGACTGATCCGCACTAATGGTGAATGGTCTGTAATCAGTCTATATTTTTGACCCAACAGATAGTATTTAAGATGCAGGATGACCCACTTCATAGCTAGGGATTCTAACTCAATAACAGAATCATTTTTCTCCCAAGGGAAAAGGTTTCAGCAGATGTATAGTATAGGATGCTCCAATCTATTATGGTCTTGAGATAGGATGGCACCCACTCATGTCAAAGAAGCATCTGTTTGAAGAATACATTCTTTAGAGAAATCTGCTACCTTCAAGATGGGACTTTGACCTAAGGTCTGTTTCAGGGTGTTATAGCATATGTCATCCTCTGTTTCCAATTACATTTTCTGAGGTTTGGCATTTTTCAATTTATCAGTTAACCGGGCAGTCTTATTAGAGAATTTTGGGAAGAACCACATATAATAGCCTATCAAACCAAAAAAGGGTCTCAGATCTCTCTTGTTCTTCAGTGTTGGAGTCTCGAGGACTGCTCAGACCATTTCCTGTTGGGGTTGGACACTAACATTACCTACAAAGAACCCTAGGCATTTAGCATTTGATTGAGCTAGCTTCCATTTTTGGGATTTGCTGTTAGGCCTGCCCTTCCTCAGAACACTCATAATAGTGTATAGATGAAATAAGTGGTCCTCCCAGGTTTCACTATTAATCACAATATCATCAATGTAGTCCCCACTGAAATGAGAATACGTTTTAAGATGTTTTCCATTAGCCTTTGAACTATGATGAAGACCGAATGACAAAACCTTAAAATGGAATAATCCTATGAGGGTAGTGAAAGAGTTTTTTTCCTTGTCAGGTCCAAACAATGAAACCTGCCAATAGCCTTTGGTTAAATCTAAGGTTGACAGATAGACAGCGTTACCTAGTTTATCTATCAAATCATCAATGCGTGGCATTGGGTAGGCATCAAAGGCAGACATAGCATTATCCTTTCTAAAATCCATGCAGAACCTCCAGCTCCCATCAGGTTTTCCCACCAACACAATTGGAGAGGAACAAGGGCTAATAAGGTTTGATGATATTTGCCTTAACCCCTTAAGTGCCAAGGACGAGTATGCTCATCCTTTTAGCATAGACTTGCATAATAGCCTATCTGTTCCACCTCCTTCATAACAATCTTCTTACGTGATTCTAGCAATCAATAAGGTCTCAAATGTACTACCTTGCCTGCTGGGGTGCAAATGTGGCGGTATATACCCTTCACTCTCCCAGGTTCCTCACAGAACACATCAGGAAATTGATTTATTAAATCTAAAAAATCTTACTTTTGATTATTTGTAACCTCAGGAGCAATAAGGGGAATGTGTTCAATTTCACCGGGTACCAAGCAGGATAATATAGTGGCGTTAAATTCAGCAGGGTTCTCTTTCCACTCTTTCAACAAATGTACATGATAAACCTGTCTCTTCTGTCGCCAATCTGGTTGTACGATCTTGCCATTACATGGGTCTACCTGTTCTGTTACATTATAAAGGCCATGCCATTTAGAGACTAGTTTGTTGTCAGATGTAGGTAACAACACTAGGACCATCAGACCCATGTAAAAAGATTGCAATGAGACTTTTTGATTATAAGAAGTTCTCTGTTGCTCTTGGGCCATGGCCATATCGGTTTGTACGAGTGATCAAACTGCTGCCATATGCTCCTTAAGATTTGTTGCAGTTTGAGAAATTGGTATGGGGCTCCTCTCTCTCTTTCCAGGTTTCCCTGAGCATATCTAACACATCTCTGGATTCCCTCCCACGAAGCAGTTCAAAACGAGAAAACCAAGTAGAAGTCAGAGGTGTTTTCCTGACTGCAAACAATGCCCAGGGTGCCATTTGGTCCCAATTATTCCTGCTCTGGTCGACAACCTCCTTATTAGGAATTAAGATAAGAGTTTCATTAAACATTTCTAGAAGACAATCAATTTGAGAATGATATAAGGAGTTTCTCAGCGTTGTAATGTGTAACAAATCCTTAACTTCCCCCATGAGTCTACTCATGGTATTAGAGCCCTGATCTGTCAGTATCTCTTTGGGGAAACTGACCCAGGAAAAGAAGGGAATTAGATGCTTTAAGGTTTGCTAGGTAGTGGTAGTCCTAAGAGGAAAGGTCTCAGGATACCAAGTAGCATAATCTACGATCACCACGATGTATTTGTTGCCTAACCTTGAAGCTCCAAGAGGATCCACAATATCCATCCCAATTCTTAAAAAAGGAATTACTATATTGGGTAGCGGATTCAAGGGAGCTGGTGGTGGTATATAAGTGCTTGTCTTATGACAGATGTTGCATGCTTGAACAAAACCTTTAATATCCGCATGGAATCCTGTCCAATAGATTGTTGTACTAATGTGGGCCTGTGCCTTCACCTGTCCTAGATGTCCTCCACTTAAATGGAAATGGGCTATTTCGAGGACTACCTGTTTATGACTTAAGGGAATAAGCATCAGAGTTCTTGTCACCCGATCAGAAGTAAAATCTCTTATATACATCAACCCCTGAATTAAGAAGAAGAGTGCCACCTTTTTCTTTGCCTTCAGACTCCAGAATCACCTGGAGAAAGGTTTTAGCTAATAGTGGGTCATTCCTCTGAGCAAAAGCTAAATCGGAAAGGATATTGGGTTCTTCTTCCTATATCTTTAAAGATGTAGACATTTTTTTATCTTTCATCTGCTTCTCCAAAGCCCATATTTCCTCTCTCTGCCTCTCCATTTACATTGTGTTCTTTAAGTTTGCGAAGCACTACTCTCTCAAATATCTCTGGAGTAATCGTATGCCCTGTTCGAATCTGAAAATGTTCCATCCCATGATTTTGCAATACCACATTGATATCCCCTCTGAAGTCTGGATCAATTACCTGAGCCAGGATATATTTCCCGAATTTCCAGGCCATTCCTGATTTGGGTGCCAATCGTATATCTGACCCATGGAGTGGTATTAAAACTAAATCTTTAGATATCAGCCTTCTTTAACCTGGAGGAATTGACTCCTCTCTGCTACTACAGATATCAATCCCCACAGATCATTTTGTGGTTACCGTAGGGTCTGAGGCTCTGTCACTCAATTTGTCATATCTCAGGATTCCCCAATCTGTATCACCATATGTGAGACAGGCATGTTATCAACAGAGATTATACATACAAAAAGGATATATTTTAAACAAAGATTTATTAATTTTCATGATGGTATAACGCCTAACTAACCCTATGCTATGGTGGGATTTCTCTGCCTAAAGAAATCTAAAGAAAGTCCATTTATAAGTCCAAAACAAAAGTCTGGATGTGTCCAAACCGATGCTTGGCTCCACAACTACAGCAACAACTAGTGGAGAAATGTTATCAAAAGAATAAGTGTTCCAAAGCAAATGTTCAAGTTCAATAAAGTGCCAATGTAACCTTCATTTAGTTTGATTTGTTTTTTTTATTGTGCGTATGTTTAAAATGTGAACATTTACACATCCACAATACATCTCTATAAAATTCATACATCACTAATAAATATTTCAATATTAGTAAAATAAACAATGTAACTAAAATAAACAGAACACCATTCTGTTTATTGTGAATATAAAATAATTCACAAATCCATAATCAATAAAAATGTCATAACTTTTAAAAAATGCATTTTCAATATTTCATAGTGAGGCCAAGCTCGTCCACCATTTTAATCACCTCCACTGTCAAAAAAGACTTCATTACCAACACTCACTCTATCCCAGACTACTTGTGCTATATTCACATTAACTAATGAGAAGAATCTGCTCAGAAAGCGGGTTCTCATTTCTTTAAGAGCCACACATTCTACGAAAAGATGACATAGATTCTCATTTGAAACACTACAATGGAGACATATGCCTTTATTTTCTGAAGTGTCTATTCTATTCTAGTGTCTCGATTGGCCAGAATTTCCCCCGTGGGCAAAAGGTTAAGCCGAAAGCGTAGGAATTGACCCCTTATTCTAGGACCGGGAAATTGGTTTAAATAGGTTGGCAAGAGTCTAAGTGGTTTATCAGTCCTGGCAAAAGTGGTGTGAAAAATAGACCTCATGATAATAGCGATTGTCCTCATCCAGTCCATTTCTTTTAATCTTTTTTTTTACCTCTTCAGGATTTTCATTCATCTGTCTTCTATCCTTACTGCTTTCATACAGGATAGGATCTGCACAATTGACAAGGTCAATAAGAAAGGGTCAATCATTTATACCTATTACTTTAGCTAGATCTTCAAAAGGTGTATTTAGGGTGGGATAAAATATTGTTGCCATTAAGCTCAGGACTTTACATTGGTACCAATGTTCCAGCGATAGCAGGCCAAGTTCATACTGGATTGAAGCCATTGGGGTCCCCACTGGCAAATTAAGAACCTTTTTCCAAACATGTCCCTCTATTTGAGCCCCTGGAATAGTTAGACTTATAGGGGTAATTTCCGACCCATATAATATCTTGGATACTCCTTTGACCACATAATAGGTTAGCATGGGTTGTATTGTGAACTTGCAGTATTTCCCAAGGATCGTTTTCATTTGATGAATCATCTGATCTCTTTTAGTCAGCAATCAATTTACACTGTCCTTGCGAGATGTTTTATCCGAGAGCTGAAATCCTAGGTAAATTAACTCCCTTTGGAGTACAATGTTGAAGTTGTCTATCTTCCAGCTGAATTTGGCTCTATTCGCCTTGGGGTGAAATAACTGAATCACTTGACACTTCTGGTTGACTACCAGCCCATTTAATTTAGCATATTCACTTGTTTTTGATAGCAGACGTTTAAGCCCCACCGGGGTATGACCTATGAGTGCTAAGTCATCTGCATATGCCAAACAGTTTACATTTTCTCCACCCAATTTGGGTGAAACCAATCCAACTCCCCTCATCCCCTTGGTAAAATCAGCCATAAAAAGATTGAAAAGACAAGGAACAAAAATATATCCTTGTATTCAGCCCCTAAGAGTTGTGATTGGCAATGATAGCACACTTTCTGAGTTTAGCCTTACTCTAATATAGGGCTCTTCGTGGATGTGTTCTAGTTTAGCAAGAAGTTGGGGAGGAATACCCCACACTATCAATTTTCTCCATAGATATTCCCTATCTACTAGATCAAAGGCTTTGGAGAAATCTATAAGGGCCACTAAAACCCTTACCTGCCTTCTCTGCAATTTTATCCTTCAGGACTGATAAGATCAAACCATTGAGTGTTGTTCCCATTCCCCTTCTGAGCCCAGTTTGTGCTTTCAACAGGAGGCTTTTCTCTTTCACCCACTCATTATGTTTTTCAAGAAAAATTGTTGCAAATATCTTGCTGTCAGGGTCCAGCAAGGCAATCAGTCAATAATTCAATGGATCCATTCGATCGCCCTTTTTATGAATTGGAACAATCATAGATTCTCTCCAAGATTGCAGAATTTTGTGCTTCAGCAAAATATCCTTAACGAGTAGATCTAACAGACCTGCCCATAGTTTTACATTATTCTTAAGGTCCGCATTGGATAAGCTATTCGGACCACATGCAACCGACATAGATGCTTTTACAATTAATCTTTCTATGTTTGATTGATCAAATTCCAGTATCCAGGGCTCTGTTCTATAAGTAACTTGCCTGGACCCATCAGGACCATCACCATTTATTACTTTACAGTGTGCAATCCAGTCATCCTCAGTTACACTCGTCGACTGGGTTACACATTGTGGGTATTCAGTATCATTCAATGAGGTCCAAAATTGCCTTGTATCTTTTTTTAATCAAGACCCTTAACATCATCTCCCTGATTGTACTGTCCATTAATTGTCTATGTCCTCTTAGCCAACATTTGTAAACCACTTGGACTTCCTTTTGCTTTATTTGATCATTTTCTGTTCCATACACATTAATTCTAAGCTGCCTCAAATGGTAATTCATTTTCTTCTTATTTAGCCTAACCTCCTTGTCAAAAACATGTCTATGCCATTTAGTCAGTATATGAATTGTTTTTTGGTATTTCCTGATATAAGAGAAAATCATTAAATCCCTCCACTCTACAGTGCAAGATCAAGACCTCTTCATTGAGTTGTTCAGCATAGTTCTTCAACCTCACATTTAGTGAGCTTCCCTTGTGCTTATATTTCCGTAAGCAATTTACAGCACAAATAACTATCTGGTCTGTAAGTGCTCGAATTACACAACACTTTACCCTCATGTGTAAATAGCATATCATGATCGTCAAATCTGTCTCCTTCACTTTGAAATAATCACAGAGATCTAATAATGATCTGGAAAGGATTACATAATCAATTGTGGAATGTGATTTCCCTCGTTTCCATGTGCTGGCCGTTTTTTTTAAATTAATCTCCATTGTTTTGTTAAGAATATGAAGGTACCAGATATTACACACATTTTCAAGTTTTTTCCCATTTACTCGGTCAAGCAATTTGGAGCCCAACCCATAATTAACACAATCTATATTTAAGTCCCACGCCAACATAACAACAAATCAACATTCGCCAACCAGATGGGAGATGTCATTAATAAAGATATGTAGGGTTTTCAGCTGATAATGTTATTCAAAGTTATTTTTGAATTCCTCATGGTCAGTAGCAACCCTCCTACTGGTCTACCTTTATAAGGATTCTTGGCCACTTGCTGCATTATGGTAAAACCATCTCGTCACAGTTTGGTAGTTGGCCACATTTCCTGGAATGTAATGAGGTCAAACCCTTCAAAAATGTGGATAGCCTCCTCAAACCTCAGGAAACTTTTAAAGCCTCTTTTGTTCCAATCTAAACAGTACAAGTTCTCTTCTGTCAGAGATTAGATGGACCCCCCTGTGTCCCATTAATTCATTTATAGTAACTGTGGAACACTCTCCACCAACTCATGATATTCCAGTGACAGGACATTGGGTGACACCTTTGTCATACTTGCCCTTCTTACATCCCTCAGATTCACCACATCAGATTTTTCCACCCTCGTTTCTGTCACGCTGATATGGCTGGTGCTTGTGGAATCAATACCACATTCTCCCCTCACCGCGCTACGCACTCTAGTTTTTCCCAACATTGCCGCTGCCGGGAGGTTCATAGGCATCTCCCTCCCAGCGGTCGGCACGTTGCAACCTAGTTTGTTTCCACTTTTGGCCTAGACGCTGTTTTCTCTGTTGCTCGCTACCTGGGTGCTTTTCCTTCTTGCTTGTCTTTACATTCTCCCCGGGCCCCTGTGCTCATTCTCTCTCTCTTGCAGCTGGCTCTGCCTACCTTTCGGCCTCGCCGCCCTGCGCTGCCTTTCTCCTGTTTTTCTTCTGCCTTTGCTCTCTCTATCCTGCCAGGCTGCTGGTATTCCCACCTCTTGGGGTATTCCCAGCTTCTCCCTTTGGCACTGATCTCTTCCTAGTGTGGCTCCCTGCTACGACCAGCTTCTGAGTTGTCGGTTTCTCCAAGGGGTTTCCCCCCTTGCTGTTCCTGGGCTCCCCTCCGTGGTCTCTGATTTACATTGCTACCTGTTCTGCTGGTTCTCTCCCCTTTCTTGCAGACTCACCTACTTGTTTCCCCCGTATCTCCTCTGCTCTTGCTAACAGACCTGTGAGCATGCCTTTTTTTGGGCCCTTCCCTGGGTGAAGACTTTGCACTACTCTTATCAAGGTTCCTATGGATGCACTTCACCATTTTGCTTCCAGGGTTTTTTTATGCCTCTCATGGCTTTTTACCCTTTTGTGGCTGCCCCGGAAGCAAGCTCACTGGCTTGCTAGTGTATTAGACAATCATTGTGGCTTCCTTTCGAGGTAGACCCTATCTCCACAAAAAAGGCCTATCGGAGCAGGGGAAGAAAGAAGCAATCATGTCCAAGCTCCAACAGTTCAGGTGAGGAAGGGGTACATGTCTCCGATTCCTGCGACGAGTCCAGTGAAGCTGACAGTTTTACAGTGGGTAGGTATTTCAATAGGTTTAAACAGTATATTTCTAACTTCCTGTCTTTCATCTTATACCACCCATCCAAAATCATGATTTCCTCCCTTTCTTCTAACACCACATGTTTGACAAATGCTGATCTCCTGCCCACATCCGATAGGTCACACCGGTCTTCAAGTGGAAAGCTTGTATATGTTATATCATGAGTGGACATGTTTACCAAACTGCTAGTCTGCCTCAGAATGGTGGACCTATTGAGCACGATATTAAGGTTAATATCAGCGCACATTTCAAAATACAGAATGTTCTGATCTTGTGTCAATTTCATCCTCCAGTCACCTTTACCAGCCTTCACTTTAGACTGCTCCTTGTCCCTTCCCAGCATACAATGTTGATTAGGTTCAATTTTTTGCCCTTGCTCATCACTTTTGGGGGACCAAACAGGCCTATCAGACGATCCAGTGGGTCTTCCAAAGTTTCTTGGAGCTCATATGACATTCCCACCTCCTCTGAACTGGCCAGAGCTTCCTTATCCAAATCCTGTAAGGCAATTTGGTTATTCGCAACCACGGTATCCCCCATGTTAGGTCCTTGAGTTGTTATAACCACTGTTTTACCTTGATGCTTATGGTCCAGATTATCCATGGGAACTGAAAAGAGTGGGACCCATTGCTCCTTGGGCAGTGCTGATCCAATCTTAACATTTTCCTGCTTCTAGGGAATGTTGGATGTCAGTAATCCGACATTCTCAATCTCTTCATTTGGCGTGTCCAATCTCAAGATCCGAGTTCCATCCACTTCCATCTTTGCTAAGGACCACTGATCAGGTATAGACCTTTTTTAGGCCCAGATTTAGCATAAAATGAATGGTTAGGGCAGTCGCTATCAGAGGAAATGTTTTCCATAACTTCAATTAAACCCATTGAACACTTTGACAGGACCATGTCTGATAAGGACTCATTCTCTGATATGTCTTCCCTCACTGTTACTTTTTTACTTTACCAATGTCTGATACAGTTTTCCTCCTGTCTTGATTTCTGTTTTCATCATCATTCTCCTGTGACGGCCGAGCGACATCTCTCAGATTGTTTCTTGAATTTTTCGTCAGCTGATTTGTTCTGCCGTTAATCGATTTTTTTAATGCTTCTTTTGTAATCTTTGGAGACATCGACCTAATCACCATAGGTTCTTTTGTTGAGTTTAAAGCTGCCTCCTCTATTCCATCGCCAGTTCCCATCCCCTTTCTCACATAAGTTCTTTGTAGATCTTTTCATATTAAAATAGCTGGAACTAAAGATATCCATTTTGACATTCAGCTCGGAGAGTATTAGCGTGTGGACTCATACTTCATCCCTAATGTTGTAATAAAGAGCAACTTTTGTACTCAGAATTGAACTGAGTGCTGTTATTGAAGGGGAAGACAATGTTACGCATTCATGTGCTTCACGTAGTGTGTGGTGAAGTTTATTTGTTCTACTAGCTTCTGGACATTGGGAAAAATTACAGAGAGATAACAATTCAACCAGTTCTGATGATGATCCAACCCTAGAATCTCGATCCTCAAAGAGCTGTCATGGGGACTTAGATGACTCTCCAATGTGGGCCCTCTCGTTGCGGATTCTACAAGAAACAGATTATTGTTATCCATAGCTACATCTTCAGGACAACCTAAGTCGTCACACCCTCAAGGAAGCTGATGTCATTCATATTACCCAGATCAATGCAGAGTGGAGGATGTGGGGGAGTGATCTTTACTACTGTACTCGCTCCTACAGGTATAAAGGAACTTTTCAGCCTCTGAGTGGCACCAGGACTAGCTTTTCTATGCTCCAGGATAATGTCTGTTGGTTGCATTGTTTGCATTGTTTCCATGGGGTTAATGGAGGTATTCACATTACTCACCATAACTGTTGATGGTTGTGCATCCGCAATGCCAAGTCCAGCACATACTGCACTTAAAAGTTTGTTTTTCTTACTGTATTTGTGGTGGAACATCGTTCACGGTGTCAACCGGACTAATTAAATCCCCTGACATGGCACCCTGAAGTGCTTGAGTTGAGGATGCCTTATTTAGTGCTTTCTGTTTATTAGTCTGTTTACGCAGAACCGTGACAGTCAATGTAGACTGTTTTTTCCAGTTTTGAGCATCCAGCATCCTTAGGCTTTAAGTTAGGTTAGATTAGCATGTAGGTCGTAAGGTAATGAACAGCGTGTTAGTACCCACACTTACTATGCCAGGACGCTCAAAGGCTTGTGCAGCCAGTCACTTCCAAGCTGTTTCTAATGTAGTGAGAGAAAACGCGAGCCACCAAATCTTTACCTCCTTTTTGTTTACTCAGCGTGCCCAGTTCTTGTCTCTTGTAGACAAATATGAATATTATGTAGTTTGGAGTTTTCTAGATTGACACCTCACCTTCGTCACTGTCTCTGTCTGCAGTCTGTTGGCAAGGAAATTAGTTGGAGATTGACAGACGAAGAACAGAAGCATGGGCTGCTGTTAGGAAAGACAACGCTGATCACTACGGTCCACAACGGACCACTACAGACCGCTTGGCAACCCACTTGCCAACCTGCACTGAAAATTAGGTTTTAACCTCTCTGCAAACATTCAGTGCAAGGCTCCTCCTACTTGTTCTAGGCACTGGCACTGTGAGTAAATTCCATTTCTCATGTGTCCAAGGTGATAAGAGGTGCGACTCCAATGGATTTTGAAAACATTTTTACAAAAATAAAAAATTAAAAAATTAAAAAATAACAATATGGTTCCTTCTGAATTTACAAAGGAAAAAAAAAGGAAAAATGTATTTAAGTCTCAGAGGGCTCACTAAAGACCAAGTGCCGGCTCCGACTATAGCCTCAATGATATTCGCAATATCACAGTGAGCAGTATAAACAATACACAATATACAGTATGCAGCTGATGTGCGCTCAAATAGAAGGCCAGAGGCCCACTGGCAGGCACCTTAGAACTGCTACCTACTTAACCCGGGCTTGCCGCACGACATGAGATTGAGTTTCTTAACTCTCTCAGCTTAGCCTCTATATGCAGGCTGCCAACTGCTGCGGACTGCCGCAGAGATTACCGGAGGCAGTGTAGTGAACAAAGAAGAAGCTGCTCTCGCCACCCGGTCCACAGCAGAATCGGTCCACTTCCACTGCCAATCCAACCTGAATGACCTGGATGACCTGGAGGCTCCCAGACTTTAATCTGCACAAATATCACTCGAATATCAAATTTTCGAGCCAATGCTGCTTCAAAAGATCTCTGCTCTCAGCCAAATAGGACAGAGAAGATCAGAGGAAAGAACCTCTGAACGTTCACCCTCACGTAACTGCCATGTCAAGCCACATCTCGGAAAGACAGAGATCAGGAACAGGACTCAGAGGCCGTTTCTGACATGTAACCTAAATTCTACATACAGATTGAACTCAGTCTTACTTAATTTCATCAACATCACAGTTCATATCCATTGCTGGTCCCAGGTCTCCCTTCCCCAAGTTTAAAAGGGCAATACAGTTCCCACTATCATATAGTGTACCATATAGTCTTGGGATTCCCTTCCCCAAGATAATGCAAAAATGTTTTCACAATACTTCAATCTTGAAGTTCCCTTCCCCAAGATCAACTTTCAACCGTTGATTTGTTTCCTTCTGCTTCACAAAATAATATTAGGTCCACCTTTCCTTCTGTTATCATCACCAAGGATTTACTCCTCTTTGCTGAATTCTCATTGTTAGTGGCTTTTGGTCTAGGCGCAGTTATCAGACCACACTGTCCACCCATCAAAGGTTACGCAACTAGCAACCACATGTCTTCTTTGTGCTTTCAGTTTGGATGTGAAAATACTTGCACTAGGAAACTTCCAGGTCTAGGCGCAGTTGACAGACCACATGTCCCACCCATTACAGGTCACGCAACCATAGGTTTCACCAATGTCACTGCTCAATGGTTTCGTTCAACACTTCATAAACAAGCAGCTTGGTGTGAGCTCAGTTTCGCTTGGTACAGGCTCAACAGCCCCTTTCACAAAGTTCGGTATTCGATAATGTTAGGGATCACTTCATATGGGCTCAACAGCCCTTCGGAGCACCATTAGACCCAAAGCCCTTCCAGAGCCTTACTGGGTTACTGTGCTCCACTCTACTGCTTCCCCCTGCTCGGGAAAAGCAACTTGTTGGTTAGCCGACTGCTTACGTCCAAGGATGCAAGCATTAGGCCCTGCTTCTACTTCTCCACAATCCTGTTCTCTGCATTCCCTCAGACAGGGCTCCCAGCCCTTTTTGTTCCACTCAGCAGGACTCCTGGGATTCCCTGCAGCATCTCAGCATCTCGTCTTCTTCCATCTCGGCACGGTCACTACTGGGTCGTCTACCCCTGCTGGGCTACACCTGTACCGCTCATACTTTTCGTACCTCCCCCTTGACACTTCCAACTTCAATCTTTTAAATGTGTATTCATTCACAATGGGCTGCAGGTGAAACGAAGTGTTTCCAATTGGCTGACCTTGTTCAGGCCAATTAGTGTGTCCTGCCTTCCCTCTCCTCTTCATCACAGTACCAGAGTGGTGCATACAATAGGAAATCTGCATTACTCCTAGTTGCCTCTTCTTCTCAGTTCTTATAGGAAAGTCATAGGGATTAATGGACTGAGACTGACAATAGCCCATAAATACTATGGGAGGGGAGAGTAGGTCAGTACTAGGAAATGGGGGATACCATGTCTCACCCTCAGGTACTCTCTATCCAATCCCCAAGGACCCTCTATCCAGGTAATCCTCCATTGCTTGTCCACTGCCAGGGTCAGGATCCAAAAGCGATTGCCCTTCTCTGACCACCTGAACAGAAGATCCCTTGGGAGTTGATGTGAGAGCACCTTCAGGTTTCTTAAACCACCTCAATTGCTATAATGGCCATGCACTGTCATGGTTCCATTATAAATGATCAAGGATAGGCGTCCCCAGACTTCGTGAACCAAGGGGAGTAACAGAACAAGCAACAAAGAAAAGAAATGGGGTCAAAGGAACCGTCCCACTAGAAGGATCAAGCAGGGTAGATTGCTCTCAATCTAGGAGCTCAATGAGGGGATAGGCCAGGTCAAGGATAGTATAAAATCAATCAATCTTTATTGTTCACATATCAAATTACATACACATAGTGCTGAATCCATGGTTAAACAGCATAAAAACAACCAAACAATGTTAGATGTCTACAATTAAAGTGCATAGTTATCTACTGATCATCCTGCAATGCAGGATAAACATAAGGTGCATAGTGCAATTGCAATTTAGAAACATAATGCACAAGAAAGAAATCCAATTTTCAAAAAATAATATCACACAATTCCAACCAAAAAATATATCGAAAAAAGGGAAAAGGGGAAAGGGGAAAAGCAAAATACACTGAGTGTGAAAACAGGAAGTAACATCCCCTGTGATCTTCTAATATTGTCCCCAATTCCAAATAGTATTTAAAATGATCTGACAAGTTGAAAATGCAATGATTGTAAACAGATTTGCACTACTTGTCACCATTCCAACCTAAACTGTTTAGATAGAGATTGATTGATTTCATACTTTTTTTTTTTTTTTTATTTGCATTTGGTTCATAATACACAACAATTCATGCAGAACCTTTACAAAATTTAAAATATTACGAATAATAATCATTTTACAGTTACAAAAATAGCTCTAATTCATTCTCGATGTGCTTACAAAAACTTGCCAATTCATATATTAAGGGTTTGTGACATCCCTGCATCATTCTGGTCCACAAAACTTCAAGGCAGTCCTCAAATTCAATTTCCGCGAATTTCCTCAATTTGAGTGTCCTTATGTTCTTAAAATGCGGACAATACAGTATAAGATGTTTTAACGTTTCGTACGATTCATTGCATTCAACAAATCGACATCCCACGCAATCATTTAATTTATTCATTTCCCAGTTCTTAGTCCGTTCCCGTGTATGGTATAGATTTAATCTAAAGCGAATATATACCTTTCGGATATTTTCACAAGGGAATAACAAAACATGGTCATAACGTGGAATGCGCTGTTTTACGTGCATACTGTATTCCTTATACAACGCATAGGTTTTAATTAAATCAATAGTAATACACCAATCCATTTCAAAAAGTTTTTTCTTAACAAAACCGGGACGATATTGCATGTCCTCAACGGTTGTATTTACATTATCTAAAATTTGTTGCATTTTCAATTGATAATTAAAAAAGGATTTTGGAGTTTGCATGCCCAACATTTTATTTAAATCGATATACAATGAATTAATAGGAGGATAATGAATTTTAACGTAATTGGACAATTGTCTCCATTTCCAACGAGTTGATAATGAAACCAGACCCAGTTCATGTCGAATAATGGCATTTGGAGTTGACATCGGGAGAAACATTGCAGATTTTAAAAGACAGCCCTGTATACTATCAAGCACGCTTGTCATGTCACACAGACAAATATCTAATGTGTACAATATGACGCTTTCAATTTTTAATGTCATAAAGTCTATTAGTGGGATTAAAGAGAATTTACAGTATTGGCTATAAATCCTTTTCATTTGGGATAATAGTGGTCAAGTTTTATTTCTAATAATATTTGACCATGCGTTAATAGAGTTAAGGGCTGATATGTAATACCCTAAATAGATAGCATTGTTCACACGGCAAATTTGTGTATTCAATATTTGCCATCTAAAATTCGCATTTTTTGATTTCACTCCAAAGGTCATTATGGCAGTTTTTGCTGGGTTAGGTGTCAAATTATGTGCTTTTGCAAAATTCTCAAATAATGAGAGTTTGGTTTGGAGCCCTACCGGAGTAGGGTCAAACAAAATAATATCATCAGCAAATGCAATCCATTTCAAATGAATACTCCCCACTTTAACAGAAAACAAATCACCCTTTTCCCAATTTTCACCAAGATCGGATAGGTATAAATTAAATAAGGTAGCCGCGAGGTTACAGCCCTGTTTCACACCTATTGTTGTACATATAGGGGCTGTGGTACCACCTTCTGGCGAGATCCTTATTCTATACGAGGTGTTTGTATGCAACTTAATGATCCAATACATCAACACAGATGGAATCCCTAACTTCAACATTTTCTTCCACAATAAATTGCGGACCACCGTGTCGAAAGCAGAACTCATGTCAATCATTGCTATATATACAGGATTAGAATTCCTTTCTTTTACTCCAGCAATAACATGCGACGTGATAAAAGCATTTAGGGTTGTACTCATAGACTTCCTGAATCCAGTTTGATATTTCGAATACATATCATTCGCTCTGATTACTTTCTCCAATTCATACTATCCTTGACCTGGCCTATCCCCTCATTGAGCTCCTAGATTGAGAGCAATCTACCCTGCTTGATCCTTCTAGTGGGACGGTTCCCGTGACCCCATTTCTTTTTCTTTGTTGCATGGTTCCATTATAAACCACATTTAATAGAATAATCCTGAGTTTGTCTTGTCCTTGGATGCTTTCACCTACATGGCAGCTTTCACCTACATGGCAGAGGTACTCATCTTTTTCCAGCTTCACAGTGCCAACTCCACTCTCACACTCTGGATGTTTCACCCTATACCCTAATTTTGTCAGTATCCTCATTTCCTTCATTCCTTGTCCTCACATTTAAACATTAGTATCTCATTTGGCTCTTTCACCTTCCTGCTAAGCATTGCCAATTCTTAAGAAATCCTCTATCTATCCAGCCATTCCTTCAAATTATGGTACAACTCTTCCCTTACATGTATTATTTCAAAATGTGTTATCTGTTTTCCATTCCCAACTGTTTCTCTGTCTTAATTCAAATGCACACCTTTCCCCAATGTAGTCTGTTATTTGTCTTGCTAACTCCCGGCAAACCTTTTGCTTACATGTCATGTATTTCAGTACTTCTACCCTTCATTCTGAGCATCCTCTCTTCTTATCCTCTTATCTGCCATTTTGACATGGTGGATTTCACTATTCTTTGCACTTCTGATTATTTGCTTAATGTTGCTGCCCCTTTTATTTCTTTTGGAACTGTTCTTATCTGTCTAATCAAAGCATTTATGTGGTTTATGATGTAAATTCGTTGTGCATTCGTATTGTATTTATCTATTAATTTACTAATGTTCTATAATGTGGCTATAAAGAGAAAAAGTCCCTTTGTGTCATGAAAAGTAGAAGGGGAATAGAGCCAATCTTCAGTGATTCATATCATTTAGAGTCTGTAAGTGGAGCAGGGTTAGAAAAGAGGGAATGTGCCAAGGAAACCAGTGCAGAAGTCAAGGATGGGGTAAAATAAGCAAGGAACATGTGCAACATAGAAGCGGAATGGCTTGGATACACCAAGATAAACAGGAACTATAGGAGGTTAAAAAGTTTCCCACATGTTAAAATGCTCTTTAAAGAGCATAGTCCTGAAGCATGGATGATTCTCCTCCTCTCTTAAGTCAAGCGACAGAATATCAAGTGGCAGGCTCCACAAGCACTGAGAGTCCTGCAGCCAAATGCCTTCTTCTATTTTCCTCCTCAAGATGGCAAAGAATCTAGCAGGAGGAGGATCTCAAAGTTCAAAGAGGTAGCTATTTGGTAACCTTGTCTTGGTGGTAGTGTGACCTAAGCCACACGCCTGTGAATGATACAGAGGGTTTGGAAGGAGATCCTAGCAGAAACAAGCAACCAGTGGAGGAATTGCAATGCAAGGTTGATGCCATAATTATGTAAGAGGCAAAAGATGATCCTTGTAGCCTTATTCTCGGTGAGTTGCAGTATCTGGAGAAAGGTTTCACAGAATCCTATGTAGGGGCTGTTAGTGTAGTCCAGCCTAGATAGGAGTAGGGTCCTAGTTAGTTCAGCATTGTGAGGAAAATTGAGCAATGGAAGGATACATTTAAGAAGATGAAGCTAGAAATTAGCTTTTGTGGCGAGTTCAGGTTTTTGGGCAGTAAAGGAGAGGGAGCTATCAAAGTTGATGCTTGTTTTTCTAGCAGTTTGAACCAATATAGATTGGGTGTCAAAGGAAGTGGGCAAGGAAAATTCTTCATAGAAAGGAATGGTAATGTGAAAGCAAATGCTCCCATCCTTAGAGGTAATAAGGCAAAAATATGTCTCTGACATCCAGATTTGGATGAGGGGAAGGGAAGAAGTTAGCAGGTTTGGGGCTATGCGTGCAGCACTTGAGAGTGTGAAAACAATTTGGGTGTCATCAGCATATAACTGAAAGGAGTAGTAGAAAAAATTGTTATGGCCAAGCAAGGGAAGGGATAGGTGTTAATCAGTGAAGTGGAAAGGATCGAACATTGGGGAACCCTCAGTTAGAGGTTGTGAAAAGGAGTCTGGCCTGACCTGGGAGTTGAGCAACCTGATAGCTGTGTCTTTGATGCTGACGTGAATTTCTAGGTGGTTGAGCATGTGAGCATGATTGTCAGAGTCAAAGGCAGAGGTGAGGTCAAGGAAAATGTTGATAGAGTGGTAGTGGTTATCTAGAGGAAGGAGAAGTTCCATCTCGCATGAAGCGGTGTGAGACTGAGTCCCTTATTAGGATCTCAACCCTGATAAGTGGTCATTAATTAGTTTACTCTTTTAACTGAAAGGCAGGAGTTGAGAGAGGCCATTTTCTCAAGGGGCTTTCCATTAAGGGATGTGAGGACAATATGATGATATTTCAAGAAGGTAACAGGGTCTTCTGTAGGTTTTTGATCAGGGTAAGGATTTGGGATTTCTTAAGTTCTTGAGGGAGATTCCAAACTGGAATGAGCTATTGCACATAACATCTAGTGCAAGATCCAGCATAATGGTATTGTCTTTGATTGATCTGGCAAGGCAGGGGAATACTTGTTCATTGAAGAAAAAGCTTGCTTTTGCTTAATGTGGCTGTGTCCTGCAGAGCTTGGTTATTGGTCCATTAATATCGTCACACAATTTCTCTCTCTTGCATCTTTCTTCCTTTTGTCTGAAATGTCACGTTTATGCTGATAACACCCACATGTTTCATTCCTTCCCAGTTTATCACTGATAAGAGTTCCACTTCTGATTTTCCTAATTTTTCCACTGTTAAGCTATTGATTCTTGCCCATTTTCATCACCTTAATCATTATAAGAATTAAATTCACTTCCTTCCAAATCCTTCCCCTCATCATTATTTCCCCAATTTTCTATTAATTTCCCCCTGATTCTCTCCCCCTTCTTCTTCTGCCAACATCTTTGGTGTTTTATTTGATTATTCACTTGTGCACCTCCCAGATGTCTTATCTTTCTGGTTTCTGCAGCTCACAACTTTACAATATCCACAAAATGTGTTTCTTCTTCTTCTTCTTCTTCTTCTTCTTCTTCTTCTTCTTCTTCTTCTTCTTCTTCTTCTTCTTCTTCTTCTTCTTCTTCTTCTTCTTCTCCTTCTCCTTCTTCTCTTCTTCTTCTTCCCTTCTTTGCTAATAGGCCTCTTGTTCTTATGCTGGTCATTTCCCAACTATTCTTCCAGCCAGTGTTCTCTCTCTATTTCACTCTATTTTTCACTCTGCTAGTTATCTTTCCCTATTATCCTGTCTTCTTATCACTCCAACTCTAACAACTCTGTCATGGATTTCTCTCCTTGCCCAACTGCGGTTGTGTGACCTTTGTATTGTGTTTAAAGCTCTTTATGAACTTGCATCTTGTTATATCTCTTCTCTTGTTTCTGTTTACTTGCACCCTTGTCCTCTTTTGTCCTCGTCACTCTTTCACTGCATTCTACTGTGCTCAGTCCCGTATATGCATTTCTCCATCCTAGCCCTTCACCTTTGGACTGCTCTTCCATACTTTTATGATCAGCCCTCATATGTTTTCTCCCCATTTTAATGTCAAATATCAAGTACTAGGTTCTCCTTATTGTTAAGAATGCACCATCATGATATTTTTCCTTTTTTGTTCAGAGAGTTTTTGATAACCAATTTATCATTTTATATAAGCACTTTAAAAAGTCAAATGAAAGAATAAATAAACGCTGATGAGGTGCTACAGTAGTCTTACCTTTGAACCAGCCATTTTTACATGTGCTTTTAAGGCCCAATGGAAGATGCCAGCACATACTAGCCAGACTAGACATGTATTCAAGCTCCTGTCATCTTCTTCATCACGCAACATCCCTCTGGTCTCCCACAATACCCCCACAACCAAGAATCCCCCCCTTGTGTTACAGTGGGCATGACATTAGTCTAACTATTGAGAAAGGAGACTAAATGTGGGTGGGCGGCATCTAGGAATATGCAGACATGTCACCTCTGGAGAATCCTCAGACCCACCCAAGGAGGCAGGTTGACTTGCTTCATTGAGCCATGGACCCAATTCCATATGAGCACACCAAGCCCAGAGCTCTTACACATTCTTATACCCTCCTGTCTACTCCCCGGATTTACCCAGCCACATCCTGCCCAGGTTATCATCCTTGGAGGCAGTGCAAGATTGCATTGAGCAATAATGAAAATGCTGTGCAAGCTACATTGGGAAGTCCATGCAGAAGGAGGCACATTCACAAAAGAGGAGGGCTAAAGTGTGGACTGCTGATGCTTGGTATGATTCTGTGGCTACACATGCCCAGGAACCAAAGGAGTAATGGCTGGCAGGTTTTTGCCTGTCTGCGCCATTGCAATAGGGGACCAGCCATATGCAAATCAGTCTTGTATTGCCACCAATAGTAGCAGTCAAGCCCAAACTGCTAGACAAAGGTCCCCTCTGCACAGAAACACAAGCAACCCCAGACATGTTATTGCCTTGTGGTGCCTCCTCAATGAGGAGCAGCCTCTTTCCCTATTGCACTGCGAGCAAAAAACCCAGATCTGGGCATAGCCTCTCTCACATATTGTAACCAAAAAAGTGACAGGTCGAAGGTTTTGAATGAATCTGAACCAGTGGCAATGCTCTGGGCAACCTTCCACACCACAGTTTTCTAGCCCATCTGCATCATTGCAATAGCGGTGCAACCATATGCAAATCAATCTGCTACTGCCACCAATGGAATCAACCGAGCCCGAACTCCTAG
The DNA here is from genome assembly GCF_040938575.1 of Ambystoma mexicanum. Taxonomy (NCBI): domain Eukaryota; kingdom Metazoa; phylum Chordata; class Amphibia; order Caudata; family Ambystomatidae; genus Ambystoma; species Ambystoma mexicanum. Next base: position 1,281,305,964 of record NC_090930.1, on the reverse strand, counting down.
GCCAGGTCTCCTTTGCACAGAAACACAAGCAACCTTATAAATGTTCTGTCCTTACGGGGCCGCCTCAGTGAGGTGCAGCTTGGTTCCCTATGGCAGAGTGAGCAAGGGACCCACGTCTGGGCATACCCTTTCTCACATAGTGAGACAAACTCCAACCAAATAAGTGATAGGTGGATAGGCTTTGAATGAATCTGAACCACTGGCAATGCTCTGGGCAAACTTCCACACCACTGTTTTTTAGGACATCTGAGCAATTGCAATAGGGGTGCACACATATGCAAATCAATCCAGTATAGCCACCAATGGTAGCAGCCTAGCCCAAATACTAAGCCAGGTCCCCTCTTCACGGAAACACAAACAATCCCAGACATGTTTCGGCCGTGTTGGGCCTCCTCAGTGAGGTGAAGATTGGTTCCCTATGACACAGCGAGCAAGGGACCCACATCTGGGCATACCCTCTCTCACATAGTGAGACAAACTTCAACCAAACAAGTGATGAGAAGAAGGATTTCAATGTCCAAGGCCATGTTGATGCTTAAGCCCCAAGGTGTGCGGCAAACGGGAGTCCAAGGCAAATTGACATCAATCTCTAAATACAAAACAGCCCACTTTCATGATCCTCACAATGCAATTCCAGAACCTCATAAAGGGATAGGTGCTCCAAAATCCTCTTCTGTCACCAGAAAGTTGACACAAGTCTCTGTCATATGCAGTTGCATTGGCTCCTTGACTAGTTTGTTGATGTAAAAGGAGTTACCATGTGCAACATGCAAGAGAGTCATCAACCACTTTTGCATCCATCTCTCCACCCACCTCCTCAGAACACCATTTGACGGAACAGCCACGGAATCAGATCACCATCTGTGTGAGTGGACACCGCCCTTCACTCCAATAAAGAGTAAGGGCCTCATCACAATGTGGGGAAAATGAACGCTTTTTCAGCACATTTCGCTCGGTGCACCCATCGAAACACGCCCCCAACAACACATGGACTACCGTCCCGCGTTCCTCCGCGATGAGAGTAAGGGCCTCATCACAAGTTGGGTGGTAATCCCTTTCAATTTTCACTGAGTGGAAATAGAGTTCCCAAATGGGTCGTGTGGCGGAATTAGTGCTGAATCACAACCTGGCGTGAACGTGTCTCCGACTCTGGCGGTAACGCAATTAGCGCCCAGCAGAAACGTCGCCGAAATATGGGCACTGGTGGAAATGGTGTCATCACCGGAACAGAAAGCATTGAGGTGGCCATTTTGAAAACACAATCCATCAAATATCTCCTGAAAAGAAGCCAGAATGTCCCAGAATAGGATCTGAGGTAAGGTGACAAAACATTGTCTGTGCAACCAAAATTTAGTGTGGGGGAGTTGGTAGTCCTCACAGATGAGGTCTTTGCCCACTGTGATGAACCATCTGGCAGATGGCAGCGGATGACCACTGGACAGCGCAGACCAGCCATCTGGCATGCCATCAGCCAGAAGGTGACAGCAGTGGCAAGTGTACCCCATGATGGAGAGGTCTCCCACAAGTGGTGGAACAACTTGAGGATCAGGGTGTGGAGCTGCTGTACCAACACCACCAGGAGTCCATGGCGACTGCAGGAGGTACTGTGGAGCCACTGGTCCTCACCGTCTGGGAGGAAAAGTGCAGTATGGTGCCAGACACAGAAGGAATTGAGGGAGTCGGCAGTAGAGAGGAGGGTGCCAGCAGTCAGGAGGCGAGCCACCCCCTCTCCAACACAAGTGCATTCACAAATGACAACCCAGTATTAGATGCCCCGGTGGACAAGGACACATGTCAGCAGAGCCAGAAGCTGGACATGCCAACAGGGTGGAGGGACGGGGTGGCACATCAGCCACCCTCCACAGCAGCCATGGTGCAGGTCACCAAGGGCACCCCTGAGCATCACAGCAGCGGTAATGAGTGAAAAAGTGACCTAACCAAATGCAATGCACACCAGACCCCTATTGGCGCACCAGACCCCTATTAGCGCAATGCACACCAGGCCCCTATTGGCGGGATTGAGGTGTGTGAGTGACCACAAGACTGTGCAGCAGTCATACCAGCATGTTGTGGGCCCAGTTGGCCTGCCCAATGTTGGCATGGCAGGTAAGCCACAGGGAAGTACACGTCCCCCACACTGACATGTACTCAGCCAACCAATCACTGTTCACCACAGTGCCCTGTAGAGCCATGCCAGTGCCATGGACTAAGCCACCACATCCGACCCCACCATGTGAGTGCCACCCGGGGAGGGGATGTGAGGGCGTGAAGGGAAACAAGCATGCAAGCTAGAGGTCAGCTGCCTCAGCATGGACACCCTGCCGTCCCCACACACAGGCCAAAGACCAACTGGCCATGTGTCATACACTCATCAATACAAGCAACCCCATGATGTTGGGCCCACATGCAATATCCCCTGAACAACCATGCCAATTTGCCCATATGTGTGGGGTCCCACTCTGTACCATAACAAATGTGTCTTGCATTCCAACACATGTGGGTGAACCATACCTGATGATTTTTTCCTATGTCTCCTACAGGCACTCATGCATCACCAGAGTGCTCAGAAGAGGAGAAGGTTGCAGGCCCATCTGAGAGTGGCGCATACTGGCCCTCAAGGTCTGCCACCACCACCACCGTGCAAAGGCCTAGTCAGGCTAAACCGAGGCAGATGTCCCGTCGTATATCACCACAAAACAACAGGGCCAAGACAATGTCTACACCACAGGCCACCAGGAGCAGTGCAAGGCACACTGCACCCTCTCCTGCAGCTGGAGGCACAGACACTAAGGCCACACCTGCACAGCATTTTGTAGGGCTACAGACCCCAGAAATCCCCCACACCACCAGAGTCCACAGACCCGGAGTGCCTCTCACGCCACCAGCATCCAAACGCCCAAGGCAGCCCTTTCTACCACCGGCATGCACAGTCAACTGACCCGGATGTTGACACACCCTCTTCTGGCTCTCCTGATTAAAGTCCAGGGACAGTGCACAGCCACTCAGCACACACCGACATGGAGCACACTATTGCTGAGTCTTGAGGAGATGGACCGGAGACAGTGGGAGATGGAGGCACATGGCCACATGCACTCTGGAAACCTGCAGGCCATATGAGACAGCAGCCAAGGGCCACCCGCAGAATGCGGGCCATCGCGCGGAACAGGGAAGAGAGAACTGTCAGTATGGCCACCTTGACATTGTATGCCCAGAGGGTCAAGAAGATGACTGAAGGTGCCTCTGCACTGTCAGAGGCCAATCGGCAGAGCACAGAGGTACAACACCAACAAAACCTGGGAACAGGCTCTGTACCTTCCACATCAACCACTCCCACAGAGGGGTCACTCTATGGCACATCAAAGCATCAGTCACAGCACCTTCTGCCCCACAACTCAATGGGGGCCTGCAGGAGGAGAAAGAGGTTACAGTTGTAAAGGACTCTGAGACACAAATTGCCATGAGTGGCCATGCTGGGGAGATGGAGGGGGAATAGTGTCATGGGGAGTTGGGGGTGGGAGGGAGGTTAGTGTAATGGGGAGTTGGTGGTGGGAGAGGGAGGGGAGATGCTGTGATGGTGATTTGGTGGTGGCAGGGGGGGGGAGTTGGGGCACTTCATTCCATAAAAACTGCAGAACTTCATCAATGCAAAGAACATTCCTGTTTGTGTCATTGTCATGTTTATTGATTGAGGTGGTGTCAAACAGTTGTGTTTGGCTTTCCATGTGAAAGTTTCGAAAGAAATTGTCTATCGGTCCCAGGCGTACAAATCTCCCATCCCTTACACCATCCCTGGCAATGCATCCATTTACCTCTCCGACAGGCACTGCATTTCTCTTCAGGCAGATATTTTGCAGCATGGCACACACAAGCACCATTTTTCCCACTTTCTCTGGAGTGTAGAACACCGGTATGGTCGGGAGAGTGGAAACATGCCTTCAGGAGGCCGCAGGCACTATGGAAGCACACACGGGTCCTACTCTGAGCGTGATTGTAGGCATTCTTCTGTGGTGTATGTGGATCATGCATAGGGGTTATTAGCCAGGGCAGCTGTGGGTATCCGCAATCACCTGCATGGGGGAGATACATGCATTAGTCATGGTGTAAGGTGTGGGGGTGGACTTACACATGTCAGGTCAATGGACTACTTTTGCATGCAAATAGGCCTTGATTTCACGGGATGTGTCTATTCTATGTCTGTGCATGCAGTGTCACTCATGCCATGCATTGTTTGTGCTTCACATGCACCCTGTTCCCTTGCAGCATATATTACGTTAGGTGTATGTCATTGACATGTGCAGCAGACATGGTGGCTGTCATGTGGCAGTGTATTTACACTGTGCATGTGGCATGCTTGGTTCCCCAGGGGCCTCCCTGGCCTGTCTGGTGCCAACGGGTGAGCATTGTGGGCTGGCGACACATGGGTGTATGGCTGTGGCATTGGCAGGGTTGTTGTTGTGTGCAGGAATGTGTCCATTAGCCAGTATTGCTTTCGTAAGTGCGTGTTGCCTTGTGCTACCTCTAGTCATGTTGGCGTATGTAGGTGCTACAGTATATTGCTTCTCCATGCAGGTAAGGGAGACATGTGCATGCTCCCTAGCCTGTACTGGGACGTCGGTGAGGGAATTGGTCAAGTACCGATTTCGCATTCACTTGTCATGCCATCCTTTCTTAGTCATTTGCACCCCCGCCCATTTGGGCATGTACTTCACAGCGCATGTGTGCTGGCTTTTATACTCACCCACTACCCAGGTCCGTTGTCCTCTGTTCCTTTCCATTTATCCTGACAGTGTGCTGTTCTGTAGCGGTCACAGCAGTGGGTGATGTATAGGTAGGGGTTGCAGTTCACCTGCACATTCAGGGAGTGCTAGTGCTTGTGGTTATGGCACACTGCTATGTGGGCCTGAGGGACCACCAGTGTGGCATGGGTACAGTCCAGGGCAACAATCACATTTGGCATTTGAGCAATGGCATAGAACTGTGCCTTCACAGCATTGACCTTGGTTGGAGTGGTAGGTAATGAGATGTGGCATTTCACTTGCCGCAGGAGGACTTCAAGCACCTGGGTCAACACTGAGCAGAATGTGGGCTGTGCCATACCGTACATCATGGCCACTGAGTGCTGGAAGGTGCCAGTTCTGAGGAATTGTAGGACAGAAACTAGCTTCAGCAGTGGTGGTACATCTGTCCGGTGTTCATCCTGCTCCGTATGTCGTCCTGTGTTGTGGTGAGCAGCTCCGTTATGGTCTCCATCTTGATGCGGTACAGGGTGACCAACTGGCTGTTGGTGAGGGTCAAGGGTGAGGCCTAAACCTGGGGTTCGGTGCTTGCCTTGCTTGGGCTCTCCGCCTCTCCTCTCCCTTCCCCAAGCCTCCCCTGTACTCCCTGTGCCCTAGCCTCGTTGTCCTGCCTCTCTACTTCCAGCCACAGCATGAGCAGCTGCCTGTCCACACTCACAATGGCTAGTGGCAGCATGGTGTTGGAAACAGTGTTTGGGGTCGGGGTGTGTCTTACTTTTTTTTCTTCTTTTTTTTAAGTGCATATAGTTGAAATACAACTTTTTACAATGCCAATCTTAAGAAATGTGTTACAATGCAATTAAAAACCCAGAGAAACACAATTATTAAAAAAAAACGGTTTAAAATGTAATCAATGATATATACAAAACTGAATGAAATCATTTTTTAAGAAAAAACCTTGCAGGTCACCCATACATATTTCATCAACACAGGTGAAAGTTGTTATGTTCTCAGTAGACCTCTTTTTAGGTTCAGCAGGCAAAACACATCAGACACCCTTTTGCCTCCAATATAGGGTTTTACCCTAAGCCAGCGGAAGTGTAGACTCCAGAATTGATCACTCTCATAGAGTTTAAACTTAGTGTAAGCTTTATCATAATAGACGCTCAAATTGGAGCAAGAAGTTAGCATATGTCTTGCAATTTCTATCTGGCAGCCACATAGCAGGCAGAGGTGTTTTTCGAATGGGATGCCCTGCCAGAAACCCAGAACTCCAAAAACTGGTAGAATATCTAGGCACAACAGCAAGACAAATCATAACAGAGCAGGGACATGCTACTTTATAAAGTACTGCCTGTAAACTGCATGTATTTGCACCTTCCTTCCAGGTAAGCAAGAGTCAAGACGTTGTCGTAGTCCCTACTTCCAGCATCAATTTTTTCCCAAGAAAACAGGGACGTCTTGGTCAGAAGAACATGTCAAAGCTATAACTTGGCAATGAGCAAGTACCATACTCTCGAAATCTTTAAACCAGACACTACAAGAGTGTCGTTCTGCATTAACCAAACTAGAATGTAATAAAGAGGTACGTCTTCGCCTGCCAAAATTTATAGAGACCCATAACTTACAAGCAACGACAGTCCAGATAGATATAAGTGTCTGGAGGCGTAATTCCAGTCTTATCACCTTGACTGGTACTGAGCCAGGTAGTCTCAACAGTGATCTCAAGATTTTTCCCTCCAGTTTTGATAATCAATTGATAGCCCTCGTAGGAAAGATCTCCAAGGCATATAGGATCCCGGGAATAATTGCAGTTTTGTAGGCAATCAATTTTGCCTCCAGTGATCGTCTGCCCCACTTATCAATCACATTCTTAAGAAGCAACCATTTGGACCACACTTTGGGCTTTACAGATTCGTACAAGTGGTTGAAAGAAAAAGTGGCTTTTAACTGGATCCCCAGGTACCTATATGTATCCGTTTGGTCCAGTTTGTTTGCCCCCAAATTTCCAGATAAACCTATTTCCCGCCTATGCTATTTTGCCAAATACCATTCTTTTTGCTTTTTGCATGTTTATCCTTAGGCCATTCTCCTCTGTGTAAGATAGTAAAACATTCAGGGAGCATTGTAGTCCTATAGGTGATCTGTCTAGGATAACAATGTCATTGGCATATGTAAGAGTGTTCACTACCTCATGACGATATTGGGGTGGATAGTTATGAGCGGCCAGCAAAGCCCTGTCAAAATCAGCCATATGCAAGTTGTACAGTAATGGTGCCAAAACGCAGCCTTGCTTCAAGCCCACATTAGTCTCAATAGGCTGTGTTAAGGTACCATCCTGAGATAGCTGAACTTGCACTGTTGTTTTGTGGTGTAGATGTTTAATGAAATAGAGAAATTATGGGTCAATTCCCCACCCATTCAGCTTATCCCACAGTTTAGATCGAATAGCTGTGTCAAAAGCTTCACTAAAATCAACAAAACAGGCATATAGCCAGGTGTCTGGGTACCTATAAGCATCAGAAATAAGATTCATAAGGCCCCGTAGAGCATGATTAGTTCCAAATCCCTTTCCGAAATGAAAGTGGTGTTTAGCGAGCAGCCGGTTTTCATCAGTCCACTGTGTAAGCATATCGAGTAGAATGCCAGAACATTGTTTAGAGCTACAATCGAGCATAGCTAGCAGCCCATAGCAACCTGGATTAATCCGGAGGTCCTGTTTCTATATCGGGATCAGGATTGAATCTAACTAGGAACTCAGTGCAGTTCCTGTTTGGCAAATATGGGAGAAAAACGTTTTAGAGATCTCAGCCCAAATAATAGGGTCTTGCTTTAATACAATGTTAGAGAGCCCATCTGGACCCGTGGCCCTGGAAGGCCTGGCTTTCTTTATTAGCTACCCAGGATTCACAGCCTGCACTTGGGACCATACAGTTGTGCCCACCATCCGGCAATCCTTGAGACTAGGCATACTAGCTTCCCGTACCCAGAAACAGTTCTTTACATGAGAAGCCTAATCCTCAGCATAGATGGGACTGACCGCTAGGGCCAGTTGTCCACCTGTGATTGGGCGAAACATGAATCAGAATGTCTTGAAATCATGTGTGCGGATGATCCTGTTAATGTTGTTAAATTTTGCGGTAATGTCTCTATAACGATAGTTCCAGCGCTTATATGCCTGTTTTATTGCAGACAATCTGCTCTTAATGTCCACAATGGACATGGATCGACACCTCTTCACGTTTCGGCACGCCATGTTAATCAAGTGTTTTTTATTTGCAATAACAGCATCAAAATTAAACCGTTAGTTTGTGACCCTTCAGTTTGACTTCTCAGTGCCTCTTATCATGGACCCTAATCATGGTTACCATATGTTTTAGGTCCCATGTAAATTTCATGAGAAGCTCGTCCCCGTGATTACCACAGCTTTTATTTTCTCATTCAAATTGTTTACATTCATGGAGAACAGCAGAGACGATTTCCTTGTAAGTACACAGTAGGGTTGGATTTCAATTTATTCCTGGGTTTTTCTTCTGATATTTGGAGAGTCATTCTGAGTGTAACAAGATCACTCATGGGCACCGCTTTGGACTGCAGAGCGGGTCCCAAGTCGCTGATAACTCCATTCACAGATTTGAAATCAATCAAAGGAGAGGAGATGCCATTTGACCAAGTTTATTTTATCCCCATCGTCACCATGGGGAGCAGAACTAGATCAAACTCAGCCAGAATGGCAGTCCAATCGGTCACACCTCATGCTCGGAGGGCCCTCCCCGCCATTGGCGGGAGATGGCAATCCCTGCAAGCAGTTTGTGTTAAAATCCCCTGCCAACAGGATACCACCCCTTTTACTTTGTCCAGCCAAGAGTGAAGGGTATCAAGGACTGCTCAATATGTTCACAATGTTGATTTTCCCCAGGTGGATCATATAGGCCTATCACCAGAGTGTCTTTTGAGCTACATGGGAAACCCACCAGAACTTCTTCCAGTAGGTTATCATGTTCCCTAGTTCTCCGATACTGTCTGAGCGTGTATACATTTTTTGCCCCTATGCATAAGCCACCTTTGGGATGCCCCCTAAGTATGGGCGGTGACAATCGAAATATTTTAGAAAACCTGTCCATTTAAAAAGAGGTCCTTAGCCACGTTTCCTGCAAGAAGAATAAATCAGACTTTCTCAATTCATGACTGCCTGAAGGATTTACCAAGAAAGAACAGTGACCATATGTATTTCAGGATAACATTATAAATGGCACTTACTGATCAAACATGGGCCATTTTTCCTCATTGTAGGCTTTCAGTCATCTTCCCTGTATTATAGCTGCATTTGCATAGTTTTCTGACCCAAACAGAGTACATGCACTGTGAGACCCATTTATGGCGTAATGCAATCCCTCTTTTTGCACACTTCCACTCCTGCGTGGTGCCCTCTCGTCCCACAAACAGACTCAAACATGAATACTTCCAAACCAAGTTCATTGAAAATCTTCACATTCATACACCCATTGTGTTATCATTGGTGAGATAAAATTAACCAGCCTCCAATTAGTCTTACTAAAGTGTTTTGGGATCTCTATACGTTCAATGTCCTCAGTAGTGATTGATTCTAAGTCCGGCATTAGATGTAGTAGGTTCAGTAACCATGGCCTTTTGAAGAAAAGGACTAAAGGCGGAAGGCTCTGTTTCAATGATCTTAAGATGTTTCGACTGTGTCCTTTTATAACTCTGCACTGATGGCGTAGGGAAGTGCATCATTCTGTGTTAGCTGAAGGAGCCGGCTGAAGCATCCGTTCATGATCATATTGGCTTTTTTGCCAAGCCTGTAGGCCGATGTGAGGGTTTGCATTCGTAATTTGTTTTTCTTTAAGCGGACCCACCGCTTTAACGGTGGAGAATTTGTTTGATTCCAGACTGGGGTTTTCCTTTGACCTACCCCGATCAACTAAATCGATATGCCCTGGTGCTGCTGCCATGTTTTGTTCAGTGTGTGCCAAGGGGCCCCCAGCACTGTTTGGCACCTGGGCCACATCTCTTTGTCTCGAGACCGGAGCATGGACCCAATTGTCCCATTGACCCTGCATTGGGATTTATCTAATGGAACCATCTGCTAGTTCGTTATTAACAGTGAATTTAACAATTCCACACACCTTGTAGCTGATAGTCCTGGACTACCGCCAGTCAACACCTTTGCTCTTGACATACACGTTTGAATCTACGCCCTTAACCCCATGTAGAAACTGTGTCTGAGTGGCGTTTAATAAAGTTTTCTCCATAGCAATGATCTCGAGCACCTGCTCCTTAGAGCTGGCCATGACACTGACGGTTTTGCACAAGTCAGACTGAGTTTCCAGATCGATGACCTCAGCTGCATCCTGGTGGGAAGTCAACACGTTATCCCTTTGTGTTGTCCTCTCACTCGTCTGTGTGGGGTTCTTTACTTTAGAACTGTGACCACGACCCCCTCAACGTTAGCAATGCTCAGGCAGTACATATTTGATGCTATAGCAATGTCCGTCACAAGTCCCATCATTCGATTTGTTTCTAGCTGCGCCTCTGCCATATTGGTGCATAATAGGAACAGGGCATCAAGTTTAATAGCCAGGAAACTCAGGACACTAGGTCATAGCCCAGTACTGTCTAGGCTTTGGTCATAATCATTTACTTGGCAACATTTCACCTGGTCATCATCATACACTGAGAAGTCTGAATCGCTATCCCCCTTATCGGAGCCGCCTTCCATAATTGTAGCCAGTTTCACTAGATCCGGGGTCACTGATAAATCCTCTTCAGAGTCTTACTGGTCACTCCCCATTGGTAGCAAATTTCGTTTTAGGCCCTTGCACAAGATCAACAATGAACCATCAATCGAGGAAGAAATGCCAGAGTCATCGCCATTGCAGCATAGCTTGAAGTGTTGTCTGGATTTGGGATCTGCAGAGGTGGTAAAAACGCATTTCCGAGTCTCCCTGGGCCCAAGTCAAAGTCAACAGCAAGGGATGCTGTGAGACCCTTGGCGGCCACTACCAGGGGCACAGCCTTATTCCTGAAGAACGCAGAGATATCACACTAGGACGCTGCCTTGTTTTGTTTGGAATCTTTTTTTCCCTTTTTTTGTAAGGGGGCTAAAGTGGCACCTTTTTTTTTATATTGCTGGATTCCAAACATGTTTACCGGACTGACCCCTGTGCTACGTAGGCTAGGTCTGGTGGCTTCACTTCTCGTAATTTTTTTCACCTCATGTGTTGAGGAAGTGTTTAGAGCCAGTTTGATAATTAGGGTTTAGTAGTTGGAAGGCACTAAGACATATATAGATTTAGTCAAGGTAACCCACAGATGGGTTCTGGATGTTAAAACCATGAAACACTCTTCTCGGTAAGAAAAACAAAGCAAAGCCCACGCTGCAGTGTGCATTTACTAAGGAACCGGTTTCCAGGCAAAATGAAAAATTGAGCGGGAGACCAAACAAAGTCCAGAGTTTTAATGTCTGCCCTGTCTAACATACTGGGGGAAGGCCTATCATGAATGCCAGTGGCGTCACTGGACAGGTGACATAGACGACCAAAAAGTTTGTGGCAAACAGCAGATCTTACGGACTACAGGCAATTACCTGCACTGTCCTCACCCCGAACCACAGCTGACCACCTCTGCACCACCTCCACTCTGCGTTCTGTTGGTTTGTGTGGCTTAAAAGTCATGTAGATCTGTAGCAAGCCACTCTTCCAGACCAGTAAACACTGAAGAGACACTCTGTGATTTCCCACAGCACAGCGCCACAGCAGAACACCTCTGCGCCACCTCTGCTCCCCATTCTGTGGTTTGTGAGGCATAAAAGTCTGTTGCATGTAAATCTGTAGCAAGCCACTCTTCCAGACCCATAAACACTAATGAGAAAATCCATGATTTCCCTCATCACAGCGCCACAGCAGACCACCTCTGCTCGGTGTGTTTTATGTAGCACTCTGGGGTGGATTGGGATCCCCTGTGGCTTAATTTCAGGCACCTGTGTTAACTGCGCTGTGTTTTCGGCAAACATGGACTTGTGATGCAGCTGTGTTTGCTCTGTTTGCTCCTCATGTGGCCGACTGTAATAGCAGTGGCTGTAATAGCGCTGGCTGATTTTACAGTCAGCGATAATTTCGCCGGCTCATGATACAGTGGAGTAGTTTTGGGGCGCTAATTCCGTTACTGCCACTTTTAAGGGCTACAGCCAGACTTGTGATGAGACCCTAACTGTTCAAGGAAGGGTATGTGATTGTTTTGTTGTTGAAATCAAATAGCACTATTTTCCTTCTTTTTTACACTCCAAGTCCTATTTGGAAAGTGTATTTTTTAGTGAACCTTGGACTCCCACTGGATTGTTCCCATTTCTCTGGATTTGGCAAGGTGGAATCAGTGATCAGTCATATATGATATGATATGTATGATATGATTGGTTATTTATAACACGCTTAATACCCGGGGATCAAACCTGTGTTGCTGTGTTGCTCTGTGTCGTCTTGCTTCCAAGGCAAGCACGTTGCCCCTGAGCTATCCTCCCGAGATATAGGCATAACCAGAAATATGAAGTTGCTAAAACAGCTGAGTGAGAGGCAGAATATTGAACAATGAATAGGATTTATATGAGGGAACTATCAGAAAATAGAACTTTCAAACAGCATGCCGTTGAAGCAGAGGTAGAAAATGTAGCTATATTTTCTAAATCGAAGACTTAATTGGAGACGGGAAGGAGATTCATGTTTGGTCACTGTAAGTAAATGTGTGAGCCCTCTTTTGTAACTATAATTAGGCATTAGAGAATCCTAGTAACCCCTACTCGTGACGTGCATGTGTACTTCTTGATATTATTAGTGTCTATAGCGGAAAGAGGTGCCATCGATTGAACAGTAAGTGGCTGCAACTAATTGTCCATTCTCTTTGCGATTACTGTACTTAGGAGAGAGTACTAGGGAATAGACATTTCCAGGAGTTGGGAAAAGGTGAAAAAACAACATTCAGTAACAGTAACTAACCATACGACACACTTGTCATTTCATTGTGGTTAATACTTGGGGGAGTGTGACAAATTAACTTCTGGGGCACCAGTGGTCCAGGGATGAATATTGGTTTCTAAACCATCAATCAGCCCCAAACCTCTAGTACACCAGAAGGGATCCGAACAGATCGGCAATACAATCAAAATGATAAACCTCTGTGTCCTATTTTGGTAACATGGACAGAATGACAGACTTATCTCCACAAGGTCGTGGATCGTTGGTTAGTTGCAACACAGTGAAAATACAATTATTATCCAATGATAAAAAAAGGGACTGTCCAGTCAAGGTTGTATACAAATATTTACTTTATTATCACAACAGACAGTTCTAGCACACTGCAAAAAAGAACCCACCCTGTAAAGGAATGCAGAGGACAGACAGTTTCAAAGAAAGAAAAGGGATGCACTCTGGATACTGACAGGAAGGTAGTTGGCAAAGTAATTAATTGCAATAGTTCAAGGATATTTGGTTTCAACACAAAGGGAGCAATGGGTTGTAAATGTCACTAGGGGCCTTCTGAGAAGGACCAGGAGGACAGAACCAAAATGTACCTTGTGCTTGTAGACGTTTGTGGTGCTCGACAGGGTCTAGTCAGATTCAGGGCGCTTTGCAGCTTCTGCGACAGAGTTCAAGAAAGGAGACACCTGCAGGTATCAGAAGGCAGGCAGTTTGGCGAGCGAGGCTGAACAGATGGCTGCAGGCTGGCCCACACGGCGGTTCAGTGTCAGGAATCGTTTTCTCAATGCTGGTCGGCAGGTCTGAAACACTGGTTGATGCGTCTCAGAGAACGTTAGCGACTCTGGTGTAACAACAGTCAGCGGTGCAGTTGGTTGCAGCACGAGTGGCTCGACTGGCACTCCTACTAGCTTCTTAACTGGGCTCGTGTTGTATTTTAAGGCAGACAGCAAAAGATTAGGAGAGTGTTAAAGGCAGCTGCCTTGTCCTTAGTTTTGTTCAATGACTCTCTGGCCCTTTCCACCTAGGACGCTTGCTGCAGAGTCTAGCAGGGCAGCTTGATACCAGTTCTGGAGCAGCTGAAGGGTCCTCTAGGTTCAGTATCTGGATCTGTTCCCTGGGAGATGTTTAGGGGAAGGGTCTCCCTTCCCTCTTGGAGATCCTGGCATTCCTTCACTAGCAGAAGATGTAAGGCAGACTGTACCTTCAGGCAAGGTCCAATGCTGAGTTCTTCTTACTAGTCCTTGCGAAAATGATCTGGCTCAACCCTCTTTTAAAGCCAAATGGACCATGTTGATTGGTGTATGCTAAGCCTACCTTAAAGGACCAATCCTGGGTACCCACCAACAATTTCCTGTATGCATGAGGTCATGACCAGAGTGCTTTGCAACAGAAACGATAAAGGGGTGAAACTATGTAATACTAAGTCCCACCCATCTTTCTGTCTGTTGTGTATCAAAGCGTCACTCTGGTTAATTGAGCTCTCTCTGGTTCCTGATTAAAGCGGCAGGTCTCCCTTGAAGCTGCGGTGGGACCAGATTTACTGACTTTTCCTAACTACATTCTCATACCTTCTGAATGGGGTCCCCCAGCGGGCATGACTACTGTAAACAGCTGTCAAAGACATCACAGTTCACTGCCCTTGCTACTATGAGGCTGGAGCTGGCTTCAGGTTGACACAGATACATATCAATGGTTGTTGGGGTTTCCTGTCTCTCTTTTTAGTCCTGCGACCAGGCCCCCAGTGGGCCTGTTTGAATGAACTCTGATTAGTATGTGAAGCTGCCACCAGCAGAGCTAACAAAGGAAATTGCAGATCCATGGAGCCATTATTAGTTAAATAGGCTGGCCATGGGAGGAGGAAGGTCTTGCACTCCCCTGTCTGAGATTCATTGATGTACTCTTGGCTGTCATATCCCAACCAAATGTGACAGGGGGGTGGCACCTGTAAACTGTGTCCACCAAGAATACACAGTTCTGTGTGTATGCCATGCGGTGAGCATAGGGAAATGTGTTCAGATTAGCTCCACACATTTTCCAGAGGTTCATTTGCTGTCATTCCATTTCTTTTAACATTTCAAAATACTCAGGTGAGCTCACACACAACATGCGGATGACGGAAATCCTCACAGGGAGAATTCCAATAGCCAACCTGCATCAAACACATGCTCCTGTAATTTCATGACAGTGATCAGGAAGGAGAAAAACTCAGAACTGGTTGGAGGAAGGCAGGACATTACAATTCAATGACTGTAACTGAGCATACCATCCTTCTGCTACTACAGCTATGGAGTATTGTGAAAACATAAAAATTGATATGAGGCTGGGAAGCCCAAAAGAAACACACCAACACAGGTTACAAAGGACATAAAAGTGCTTTATTTAAAAGCTACAACAGTTACCAAAGTCAATTGACAAACGGATAGCTATTCGGCTCTCAGAGTAACGTAACGAACTTCAACGAGGGTTTGATGCATTAGTAGAGAGAGACCGTACATTGGGAATACTTGGGCTTTTATATCCTTTATCCAGCCCTTGGCCAACCCCCTCGCGGGTTAACCATTCTTGGGATCAGGCCTAGGGTTCCTTGCCAGGTCAATCCTATAATGTATGTTTTTTGATCAGTTCCGCTGATACAGTTGTTCATTTACACATAGGTCAGTAATAGGACAATGTCTCAGTTCGCGACCCCGACAAGTGGCCTGCAGGCATATTAATTATTCGTGTGTGCGGAGGTCACAACGGCCAGAATCTCACTCAGAATGTCATTGAGCCTCCATTTTGATGTTCAGGGTGACTTCCACATTACAAGAGAACCTAAAATGGCGGCTAAATCCAAGATGGCGACTTATATTACTTTTCGTTAAGGTCAAGACCTTGCCGCGGAGTCTATTCACATGATATTTTAGACAACTTGGCGTAGGCCAATACACATTCAATTACTGCGATAGGAGGCATAATATTATTTCAATTCCAACAGTATGCCCGGACAAATCTCCCCAGATCTCACCTGGATATCCCTTAAGTCTCAACAACTGGATTCAAGTGCATTTGAGGGAGTTCGCAGTTGAATCAGAATCCAGAGGATTCAAATTCTTGTTAGAGAATTTAGATATGTTCATGAAGATTTGGACAAGATCATGGGCTATGTGTGTGTGTGTTTGTGTGTGTTGTGATGCATTGTGAAGGATTCCAATTGGGCGTCACACACTGGACCAGGACCCTTGGTCTCAGCCTGGGATGTAGCACTCAATGAGAATACTTTTTTTTTATTTTCTACGAATTCGAATTGAGCCGATACCCAACCCGTTTCACACCCCCTTTTACAAATACCACGGGTCACAATGGCCCATGTACCAGGCTGGTGGGTGGTAATACAATATTTATTTATTTAATTTCAAAGGAAATCACACAATTTGTATATTGGGGAGCAATCACCAATAGGGTGATAATTACAATGACAACCATTGAAATATACTTGGGTAACCTTCTGCAAGAACATATCTAAAGCACAAATGAATAGGAGCACTTTTTCTATTTGGGTAGATAGCACCTGAGTTAGGGTTTCCCCTGCAATGTTCCCTCAAACCCCAAATAATCGAATTCTGAGTGGATGGAAAGGAGCAGTAGGGTGCCAGTGATATGAGCATTTGAAAGCCTGTTGCAATGGCATTAAATGACACTTGAAATTTGACAAATAATGAATTATATGTGTGGTTAATAATGATGTACATATGTTTTATCACAGTATCAGGGATGTTATATAACTGTCAACTATCAGGCAAGGTATCACAAAAGCATACAGTTCAAAAGCAACTTAAAATTGAGAACACAGTGCCATCAAAATCACACGTGGAAAAGTTGTAATTTACACTTTTTGCAGTTTTAAATGTCCAAACGTTTTTTTTTAAATGGGTGAAATATACAGAATCGGAATGCAGTTTTTAAGCTGGGTGATAGATGCACATCACAAGGACAATATAGAAGTGAAAGAGTGACTGTAGCTGAATACTTGGATGAGATTTTCAACGTGAAAAAAATGTGGTTTTGGTAAAATAAAGCAGTTAAAAAGAGAAAATCAGTTTGGAAAGAAAAAGGACATGTTTTACCTAAACTAGATTATCAAGAAGATAGCACTGCCCATGAAACAGGTTAAATGGCCGCATTAACCCCCTTCACGCTGCGTGTCTCTTTATGTGGAAATTAGGAGTTACAAGATGGCGTGAATGGAAGGATGGCGCTAACACTACGAAATTAATGACAGGATGCACAGAGAATTCTAACAGTTTTAAACAAGTTACCAGGGTATGAATAGGCTTACTTAGAACATAGGAGAAAGACAAAGGGTCAAGATGGGATAGGCTATGTGTTGCTATGGGTTGGGGAAATACTTACAATCCACACTTGAGTTTGGGATTTGGGACAGCCAACCGAGTTCTGGGCACAAAGGGCTCTGGTCACAGCATTGGGGGCACCCCTTACAGCAAACAGCTGAGCAAGTCTGGTCACTGGATGGCAAGGGTACAGTGGGCATGCAGGTAGTGGGCAAAAAGCCGGTCTGGTCACAGGATACTCCCAAAGGTGTACCACAGCTTTTTCCCCTTTGTTATTGGGATTTTTAGTGGGGTTTCTGGATCAATGGTCTTGCTGGGTTAGGATCAGCTATGCTTTGGCCTGGCAGTAGAGTCTGGAATCTTGCAAAGATGGATCTGGAATGTCTGGATAAGCAGGCACTGGAAATTCAGGTGAGAGTGTGTTGTCCCTGTGAGCTCCCAGCCGTTATATAAAGTGGGTGACATCACCGGGTTTATTGATGAGCAGAACTAAGCTAGACCTACCCCCAAGCACTGGATAGGTCAGCCTATGTTGGTTGCCTCCTCGAGGAGGGGACTCAGTTTATGGAGTTTTGTGTTATGAGATACAAAGCCATCCCACAGTCCTTTTTGCCTAAAATCAATCTTAACATAAATCACACATTTGTACAGTGGTGGCAATTTTGAAAAATTACATAGGCATATATATTTTTGTATTTATTGGTTTGGCTGAATAATTCAACCTTTCAAACAGTGTAGTTTACATCATCAACAAAAGTTTCATACATCTTAAATCTGATTAAAACTAGTTTTAACACAAAAGAAAAGATAAAATTGAATATGTAGAAATGTTTAAATTTACACAATCTTACATTCTTAGCTCAATTGCTCAGGGATCACATAGTTAACAAACTGAACCAACACAATTTGGACAGAGAAATTCGCACTGGTCAATAAGTAATTCCAAATGTTTTCAATAGGATACTCTATATAAAAATTACATTTTGCATGGAGAAGTTTGTAGCTCACACATTTCAGAGCAGGGCACTCAACCACTAAGTGGCATAATGTCTCGATTGTTTGGCAGTTGAGGCAGTATCTACAAAAGGTGTGATCTTGAGACACCAGATGTCTCCTTCCCAAGATCTGTCTTGTTAAACACAAATTTAGCCGAATGCGCATCAACTGAGTTCTCACAAAACTTGAAGGACATTTAATTAGGTATGACTCTGGACAACGCATTTTTTTATTGAAATACTTTACCAAGTCACAATCCACATATTCTAGGCATTGTTGGCGCGTGTTTATCCAGTCATAATGATGCAATTTTAGTTTTGCCTTAGTTGGATTCATCAACAATAATTCTATTGAAATGTCAGCCTTAACTAGTATGTCTAGTACACATTCAGACCATTTCCCCGGAAGTTTCAAATTGGAAGTTATCAAGTGATTAGCCAACACACCCAAGATATTGTGAGAAGGAGCACCAATTAAGCATTTCCGATAAAATGAGCAAAATTTCCATAATACTTGACAATATACAAAAATTAGTCCTAGTTCATAACGAATCATTGGGATTGGGGTTGACTGCGGCAATCTCAAAACACCCTTCCAAAATTGAGATTCAAGACGATCCCAAAAGGCTCTTGGCTTTGGTGCTACAGTCTCTGCCCCATAGGTTAGAATAGGTGTCACTTTTTGTTGGAAAAAGGCAATTACATGAGTTAGTGTGAACTTGCCGTATTTAAACAGTAAGAGTTTGGCTTGCGATGTTAACGAGCGATTTTTTGCATCAAGTGTTACACGATAGATATCATAATTCAATACTTCTGAAAATGGAGACCCAGATACTTGTATTGTTGTACTACAAGTAACTCTTCATTATGCAAAGACCAGGTAAATCTATAGGTTTTTTTGATTGCTGTTTTGTGACACACTAGAACTTGAGTTTTTTCGAGGTTAATAATTAAATTGTTCTCAATAACATACTCTTGCAATTTGTTTAAGAGATTTTGAAGGCCATAAGGTGTGCATGACAATAGCACCAAATCATCGGCATATAGCAGCCATGTAACTTTCTGATTACCTAACTTGGTTGAGTCGGAGATTGCATTCTCAAATTTCATACCAATGTCTAACAGAAAGAAATTGAATAGTGTAGACGCAAGGATACACCCTTGCTTTAGGCCTCGCTTTAGGCATATTACATATTTCACACAGAGCATGGCAGTCCAACTCTCACGTTTGTACGACTTTGTTTTGTCCGTCTAATAATTTTTCATCATTTTCTATTAAATTGTTTTACCTACAATTCTATAACTTTATACATATTTTATATTATAATAAAGCATGTGAGTATTGATTTTCAAAATGACATCATATACAATTTCCTCAGAATATCTACTTCCCTGCCATTTCTGTCCCCAATATGCCACTGAAGGCTACCACGTCTTAAATTAAAGCCGCCAAAATTGCTTCTAGATTGTGAAACATTTGCGTTACTGCGTTGTCCAATTTCAGAGATGAAAAGTTTTGAAATGTATTAATAAAATAGCCGTTGGAGCCAGATGGCCAGCATTGTCTACCAAATAAGGGCATAACTTCCAAGGCTGCTCTGGTGTTGGCTTTGAAGCTGCCCAGTAGAAGTTGAGGGGAGGTGATTTTACCAAAGGTCACACGTAGGTGTCCCAGAATCTAATGTTTCAACCTGGAGCACAGACTGAAGTCTGATGAGTGTGTGATATTCTGCTTCCTGGTCCATTCAGAGTTTCAAAGGGTACAATTAACACATAGGCGTCCCAGAAATCCATTATGGCTTCCTAGGGGGGGACTCCTGTAGTCAACACCCAAATGTCCCTTGACCCATGGCAGAAAACCTGTTTGGGCTGATTTCCCAGTACAGCCAATACATGTATTTCCTTATTTTATTTTGTTCTGAATCAAAAGCAAGCCTGTTGAAATAAATCATCCATATATGTTTCCCAGCAAACCCCCCTTTACATTGCTAGGCAAGGACAGAGCCTTATTCACATTACACTTTTAAAACAGGCATTTTTCTTATCAGCAAAATCACATTTTAACAAGTGGGGAAGTCTGCTGGGATGTCCCTTTCAAAAGGTTTTCTCTTCCATTTGAATTTCCCAACATTATTTTTCAGCCCTAGTCAGTCAGTAGCCCTAGTCAGTTTTTCCTATACAGGAATCGACATAGCCCTTTTGAAGCATTGATTTTTGACATTTTGTAGCCCAAACGTCAAGCGTTTTCCGTGCGGCTGAAAGCAAAGTTTCTGTGGATTTCTCAGATCTGGTCTTACCCAGCCTGTCATTCAGGGATAATGCTCTCTTCTGATGGAGCTCAATCTGAATATGGATGGGCAGGGTCTCACTGACAAAAGCATTATGATGTTGGGTCTCACTGATAAAAGCATTATGATGTTGAATAGATGAATTGAGCGTCAGGGCAGCATCCTTTTCAATGTAAAATATTCCCTTTTCAATGGGAACTTTTTAGCAAGCACTGCTTTTCTATTTGCTTCTTTAGTGCCCACAAGAACACACACTGGCAGCCTTTCTTGGTGTGCTCCCTGTTCCAACTTGCCCTATAGGTGCTTGGCAAGACAGTAATTTGTAGCTGCAAAATACAGTTTTGATGCAAGGCAATGGTGCTCCAAGTAGCCAGTGCAGCCATCTTGCTGTTAACTGCTGAACTGCAGCTTGGTTATGGATGGGAATTCTGCTGAGTGGGTCGATGTATCCCACAGCATTAAATCTTTGTTATTTTTGGAGAGAGACCATATTCTTTACCTGGATTATGAAGCCGTTTTGTTTGTGAACCCAGTTAGGTTTGGAACTCCAGTTTGTTTTGGGAAGGCAGTCATTTAAAATGTTTCTCCATTTGTTGTTGTTTTGAATTTGAAGAAATTAGCAAGGTGGTAGAAGGACAATGCTCTTCTATCTATCATTCAGTAGAACAACTTCTCGTGGGGGTCACAGGATAACATGCAACTGTTGTCTACCTGCCTCAAATAAAAAAGAGGTGGAGGCAAAGTTATAGGGGATATTTGGAATGGTGCAAGAAATAGACAATCTGCCTCTTGCAACAGACACTGCTGCTACTGGGGTTGATGATTATGGGACTGTTGGAGGCACTTGTTTTGATAATGGGGCTGAATCTAGTGATGGTGAGAATAATGGATTTATGATGATGGGTAGGAGAAGGAGAAGGCAATGGAGGAAGTGGAAATGGAGGTGAGAGAGCGATGGATGATGAGCATGCAGGAGTGGAAGAGTAAGAGAGGGAGCAGGAGTGATGGGGGAGATGGAAAAGAAGGATGAGCATGCCGTTGGAGCAAAGGCAGCATGACCATTAGTGCAGGGGTCAGTACGGTGAGGCACTAACAACAATGAGGTTGCAAGATAGTGCCATTCAGTTAGTACAGCAGCCCTACTGTACCACTTGTTTTACAAACACAGGGAAGAGTATGATCCTGTCTACACCAAATCTGAAACATGTAAGGAGGAAGAAGAGGTCTGCTCCCAAGACACTGGGAAATGGCATCACTACCTAGACAGCATCCCAGTGTGTGTAGCATGTACAGAAGATCTGGACATGCTGCCCATCGTGTAGGTTGATAGTGAGTCCAAAATAATTATTTGAGAAGTTGACATTGGCTAGTGGGCTTCAGCATTTTGTGACAAACCACTTGCCTATATTTGAAAATACTAACTATATTTGTTTGGGGTTTGGTAGTAAGCAGAATTCTCATTTGGGAAATGATGTTTTATTTTCCCCTCCATTGCCTTCTTAAAAAATATCAAAAGGTCATTTGTACACAATTGTTAAGAAACAATACCAATCAGATAAATACATGTTAAAAGTAAAGTTTGGTTTAGTGTTATGTTTTGGGTGTTGAAGGGTTCAGATTTAAGTGATGTTGGACATTTGAAGCAGAGGTGTCCTACATCAGGAATCGGGAACTTGTTGGTTTTGAGTTGGAATTAATATCTCACTGGTCTTTCTATAGTCCCTCTATACTTTTTTAGGTAGGCGTTGAACATTTATGTCTATGGAGCGACCCTATAAATAAGTACAGTTGTTATTGATTGATTGACATTATTTCGGCATGATTGGCCAAAAAAGTACATAAAAACAGAAAACATTCAATTTGCAAAATTCAATAATTATATAATTAGTCAACGATAGGTAGGTCCACAGAATCTGGTCAGGATTCTACAAGAATTGGCCTAAATATTAGTTTGCATTATGGAGGGCATTGAGATGTAAAAAAAAGGGCCATCATCAGTATTTCAAATATTAAGTTGATCACATAGTAATATACTTTTACTTACAAAATGAATTCTTAATCTCCAAAACCAATTCCACTGTGTGTTTGACAAAGGGTGAGCAAGTGGAAAATGCAAATGCCCTGACCTTTCTGCGAAAGACAATAGAGTGTTTATCCTCAGGCAGGACCTTTGAAAAGTAAAGTAAAATGCAGGATGAATCAGCAGCCTCTCGCAGATTACTTCTTCTTTTCCATGCCCTGGTTAGCTAACTATCCAGGGCAAAAGCCGCCACCCTCACTTCTGTACATGCTAATAGGATGGTACATGCTGGTCTCTGCTGACCTATGTCACTTTCCCTTGAAATGCCCATTATCCACGCTGTCTTAATTTATGTGTAATTCGGGCAGAAGATAATAAAATGAGATAAGGTCTCTTCTGCTCTGTATTTGAAGCATGTATTTGTACCTACATTCCAGCTACATATATGTGCTGCCAGAACCAGCATATTGAGACTCTATCTACTTAGAAAAATTCTATGCTGCCGTTTTGTCACAACAATCAGGTACGTGGGCATTTCAATCATTGGAGCCCGAGGCGGACAATGGCCTGATTACGAGTTTGGTGGTAAAAATCAGTCATTACCGGCATGCCGTTATGAATATGTCCCTGCAGTGCTCACTCTGTAAACAACATCTAATTACGAGTCTGGTGCACTTGTGTCCCAGCATGCCGGTAACGGCTGCACCGCCATGCTTGTAACATCCCCCACCCACCCGATAGCGGCATCAAGAAATGCGCTGAAACCTCCCCTGTCATCGTCGTGCCCCTAAATAATGGTACCATTATTACCAGGTACGTCATTGCTGGCACCGGAGGTAACGTCATCGCGCCACAATGGGAAATGCAGCAGCGGCCATCTTGAAAAACACAATCCATTGCAATCCTCGGCAGAGAGGACGTGTGAACCAGAAATCCCAATCCCTGCTGGAAGACAATGCCTAAAGTTACAAAGAAAGGCACTTCTAGCTGCGCAAACCACGCTTCAGCGATCATGAGCTGAATATCCTCTCAGACACGCTTGTGGAGCAGGCCAATATTGTTTTCTGTACAGACCTGCGTCCTCCAGCACAGTTGCGCAAAAAAACAAATTTGGGAGGACTTTGCAAGGAAGGTCAGTGTGGTGGGAACTACAACACGCATGGTAAAGAGCTGCAGGTAGAGATGGGATGACCTGCGCCTGCAAGACGGTAACATACTCTCAGCCAACCGCAGCCAGGGGCAGGGAACAGGCGGGGGTCCAAACTCCCCCATCAAGTTTTCCAGTTGGGAGGAAGCCTGCAGCTGCATCATGGACATGGAGGCCATTGAAGGAGTTGGAGGAGCAGACTAATGAGTCCCAGCATCGGATGATGACATTGAGTGACCCTTTGTACACCACATAAGTCCCCAAAAACCCCTGACATCCCAAGTACAAAGTTGGCCACTAAATGTGTATCTGATGAGAGCAAATACATGGCCCATCATACACACATACACACATCCCTGTTGAGATGCGGGCCCCACCACTGTCACATCAAAATGCATGCTGCATGCCTCTCCAATACCTAATACAACTCCGATACACAACCAAACAGCACATGTCACACAGCATGCAAGCCACAACACACCTGTAGGCCTCACAACAGACACCATGAAAAACATGTCTGCACCTGAGGGATGCCAATACAATCCCCCCCAATCTTTCAAGCACCATGTCTGCCACTCCAACAAGCACACAACGAAGCACATGACCCAAACTGCACCAACACCAATGCATGCAGGAGGCATGTCCCCCATCACTGATGCCATGCCTTTCTATCCCCCACAGGCACAAATACTGACACCAACGGGGATGATGCAGCTGCACAGCAAACAACACCTACAAGAAGGCTAAGGATCAGGAAGATGGCACCAGGCCATCCACGTTCAGGGGTGCAAGGATGAGCAAAGGGGCTGACAAAGCACTCACCAGTACCCAACCGGGTGCACTGCCCCTAACACAGGTCGAGCAGCACCTGCACATGTCTCCATGGAGCACCAGGCCGGAGGCACCCGTGCCAGCAAGGCACACCTGCATGAAGATGTTGCGGGCAGGAAGCCTGCCCACATGCATGCATCGGCCCCCAAGGAGACACACATTGCCAGGGATGAGTCCACATCAGTGGCAAGCGGTGTGTGGGGGTGTTGGGGGGAGGGGGGAGGTGGTGTGTGGGGGGTGGAGGGAGGTAGGTTGTGTGTGGGGGTGTTTGGGGGTGGGAGGAGGGTGAGGTTGTATGTGGGGGTGTTGGGGGGTGGAGGGAGGGTAGAGTTAGATGTACTGCAGGTGGAGGGTCCATTCATTTTCAAATTTATATCAGTTCAATACACCTGTTGTGTTAAAAAATCACATGAGTGGACATTGCTTCTTGAGCATGTTAATTTATTGCATGATAATGTACAGTGCCCAGAGTCCCCAAATCCCACTGCCCAGAGTCCACCAATTCCAGTGCCCAGAGTCCAACATTCCAAACTCCCTCTTCATCCCAGTGCCTCAGAAAAACTGGGTGATCAATGATTGACGCACATTATGTCCATCATGTGCATCGTGACCAGCCCGTTGTGTAAGATCTTCTACTTCATCATCTTAATCCTCATCTGGTGGTGGCTGGTCCAGGTCAGGTGGCAGGGGTACGTTGCGCCGGATGCAAATGTTGTGCAGCATGACACATACCGAAATTATCTTGCCCACCTTCTCAGGCCCGTAAATGAGTGTGTCACCCGACCTGCTGAGGCAGCGATACCGTGCCTTCAACAGGCCAAAGGTCTCCTCTATGAACACACAAGTGCGTGTATGAGCACGTTTGTAGTCCTCTTCGTGCCTGTTCTTCGGATTCCTAACAGAGGTGAGGAGATGCACATCTGCACAACTATCTGCCCTGTACACAACTTGGCAATCCATGGTGCTGGTCTTGGTTGACTTACAAGACTTAGGGGCCTTGACATTGGAATCACCACTCACCCAGATGGAGTGAAAAGGTCCATGATGTACTGACATGTGAGGGTTGTGTGGCAGGTGATGAGACCAAATGCATGTTGGGCAATGTTTGATGCATTAGGCTGATGGCCAACATGATACAGGTTATTTAGACTATCATGCTTTTGGATAATTGATGACGCCATGCGCATGTCCCTTGACATCTTCACACATGGCACATGTGATTGTTGTTAAGGTCCGCCAGTGTAGGGATGCGTTCCTTGGATGATGCGGGGTGTTGACTTGCATGCTGGTACTCATGTACTGTGGGTGATACCCGCACCATTCGCACCCATGTAGGTGTTGTTCACTACTTGATGGGTTCAATTTTAAGCATCCTTGTCACATGTGATTTTCCCATTAGCATTCATCTGCACATGTTGCCATGGTGTTATGTAGTGTTACTATAGGGGAGGGGCAGTGACAGGGAATTCCCTGGAGTGGGAATTCATACTGTGCACTCATGGATGCATGACCTGCAAGGTGCTTCAATTTGGTCATGTGTATTCAGCTTTGTGACTGCATGATGGGTCATTGTGGTGCTGTGGGTCCAGTCAGATGATGTCCAGTGGACAAGTTCAGGGGTGTGTGCTGATTGTGAGTCTGACATTTATACATTGGTGTGCAGCCAGAGTATGTTGGCCTACATTGTCAGTGTCATGCATCAGATTTCAATGGTTATACAGTGATTGCCAGCATGGACAGTGTCCAGACACCCCAAAGAGAACGCTCCGATGGTCCAGAGAGCAGACAGGTTGCATATGCATGTACCCCCCACCCAAAATACACTCCTGTGGCCGAGAGAGCAGACTCACCCAGCAGCCATGCACATCGGGCAGCATGTGGTTCCATATAGCGGGGTAGCGAGGAGTTCTGCAGCACCATTACATCATGCGTGGATCCTGGGAATCTAGCACAGCAATGTGTTATCATCTTGCTGGCATCACACATCATCTGCGCATTGATGGAGTGGTATAGCTTCCGATTGTGGTACACCACCTCCATGGCATGCAGGACTACCAACTACACGTGGGTGCAGTCGAGGGCACCAATGACATTGGGCATGCCTGCCAGTGCATGAAATCTAATTTTTGTTCATTCACCTCCTGTGCTGTCCGTGGTAGGGATATGTAGGCCCTTGCATGCTTTAGGAGTGCATCCAGAACTTGGTTTAGCACACCGGAAAAACATGGTTGCAAGATGCCATGCAACTGGCCCCTTGTGTGCTGGTAGGTGCCTGTGGCCAGGAAGTGGAGCACAGACACCACATTCAGCAGATGGGGGATGGAGGTGCAGATGTTGATCAGGCTAACCAAGTCTTCATGTATTACATCCACTATGGTGGTGAACGTGTCCCTGTCCAGGCGGTACAGGGTGTAGATCTGTGCTGGGGTTAAGATGAGTGGACTGGCACTTATACGCAGGATTTGTGGCTGCCTCTGGGGAACCACTGCCTGCACTGGTGGGATTTGATGGGCCAGTCTCACCCTCCTTCTCCTCCTGCGTCTTCTCTGTAATCCCTGGGAAACTTCCTGCTCAAAGAGTAGCAGTGCATGCATGTCCTTCAGCTCCAGTATCACAACTGCAAGTGGAATCATTTTGGTCTTGGAAGGGGTGTGGTGTGTGGATGTGCTCCTTTTGTGCAGAGCCACGCTCCATTGCCTCCACCTGTGCTGATTGTGTGCACCTGTGGCAGTTGGGAACACAGCAGTTTGCTATTAACGGGTGATCCACGATGCCGGTATGTGCCTGTCCGTGCGACTCGTAATGTCCTCGTCCTTGCGGTATGCCGGTGTTACTGGCACGGTGCCCGGGCGCCTGCACACATGCCAGTACAGTGGTGCACGGCCACAGTGTGTCCCTGTTGATGCCAGTAGGACTAGCATTACAGGTTGCGATGGGCCGGTCCAGTAAATGATGCCGGTAATGCCTTCCGGTATCGTTATTACTGGACCACCAATATGAGGCCCATTGTCTGACTTGATACCGGGTGGCTATTTCCATCTCTCTATTGTTAGTCTCTATTGTTAGTTCTGGGTGATTTTGAATGTAAGAGTGTTAGATAGTTTAGGTAGCAGCTTAGTGTTTTGAAAACAGACTCCCGTGCCTACTTTGTACAAAAAAGATCTTATTCAAGCAAGCCACCCAAAATTACTCCAGCCAGTTAAAGCGAGGAAATGTGTAACTAAGACTTTTGTCAGGTTCTCTGCCTTTTCTGACCCTAAGATGTTGTTTGCCAGAATAAAATCGGCCTGGAGCAGACAAAGTCCTTTAAATAGATTGAGTTAGTAACTAGATGGGTTTTGTAAACCGGTGTTTTGTTTATTTGTATCCTGGAGATCACATAAGTCATCTCCTCCAGAATAATTTGGGAATATTATTCCCCAAAAGATGTAGGGCATCTTCCGAAGTACCGGAGACACCTTCCTCACAAAGGTAGATATCCCAACCAGCATGTCTCTAAAATATGAGTCTCAGGGGCCTCCATAACACCTACGACCAGTTCATCAAAACCTCTTGTAACGATGTTCCAAAAGACCATACTATCATTTTTGCCAGATGCCTCACATAAGCTAACCCATTTCCTGCTTGCAATCTCCCTCCTTCTATTGGACAGTTAATTTTGTACATTCTGTATGCTTCTCTCTAATTACCCTGATATCAGGAGACTGATGCTTACGAGTTACAATTAGTGCTTTCCTTTTAGCCTTACATACTTGTGATAGCCAAGATTTCCTTATATTTTAGTTGGCCCTTCGCCAGAGCTTGATGGTATAAAAATCTTGTTGCAAGTCCTCAGTATAGAGGAGAATGGCGTAATTATGTACATCGGTTTTGCATGTGCATTTAAGCAAGTCGAGATCAATGCTTTGTTTGAAACATTAACCATACTCTGTAGACTGGCTTACTCATCTGTCATCCAAAATACAACCCTGAAACCCTTCTTAATTATATCAGCAGAAAGGTGTGTAATTGTGTGTGTTTTCGCCCCAAATCCCCCCCCCCCCCCCCGCCCAGGCCCAATAGAGCTATAGAGGATTGTGGTGAATTTCACTCCGGCCATGGACCTCAAAGTGATATATACTAGCCCACCAAGAGATGAGTAGCAGTATATAATCAATAATGTCCCTGAATCTCCGATTGCCAAAAGTATAATGATCTGAACCAAGTGAGCCGGTCCTCCCATATATTGCTCTAACCATGTACCAAGTATAATTTCCCGCAGAGACAATGCTCCGTCCAACGTTTGCCAGTCTGCCAATCTAGGTTTGCGTAATCACAGGGCTAATTCATCATCGTTGAATTGCAACAACTCCTCCCCTGTGCCAAATCTGAGGTTAAATTCCCCTCCTATTATTATTGGATAATTAGGTTTTGTAATATGATTATATTCCATGCTTTCCCTTAAGTGAAGTTAAGTTGGCCATAGAGTCCTTCCCACAATGATTATTATAAAAGTTCACCAAACCTGGGGATTTTTCCCCCTAAATGTGAAATACAAGTACAGAAAAATTGAGTTGGCCTTCGTAATATGGCTATCCACCAAATCTAAACTGTTTGACAGATAAATGGCTAGTCCACCAGATGGACTTCCCTTTCTTCTGGTACTTGTTTCCGGAAAGGAATACAGAAGGTATCCTTGGATATCAATAGGATCAACAGACCAGGTTTCTTGAAACATTAAATGTGATATTTATTGAAATGATTCCACCATTCGGGACTGGTGAGTCTCCCCTTTAATCCATCAACATTCCCCATCAGAAATTTCAAATTACGCTGTTATTGCGCTTTGTCCAGCTTTTGACCTTATGTAAGTCCAAGGCAGTTGAGGACCTCCTCCGTAAAGAAGGGAGGCAGACGGTCACATCTAAAACTAACTCAGTCTTTTTGGTAGAAAAGAAAGTTTGGGACAGTCAGTCCACCTCTTCCAATGTCTCCAGACAGGCATACTTATTTTGATTGCAGTAGTTAATGGTCTCACTGATTTTTAAATCTGTATCCAGGCCCAAGTCTTCAGGAAAACAGCCAGAGTTATAGTGTAAAGGTTGCAAAGGTCTATTTCCCAACAGCCAAGGAGGTTTGTGAGAAAAAAAAGAATTGCGGAAGAAAGCCTATGTCAGAGTATTCTTGTACCGATTGCACCCTTTCCATAGTATTTCCTGTTTTGGGGATAGATTTCTGAATGTTAGAGTCACACAGTCCCCTGAAATATGTTTACAACTGTTTCCCACCCATTCCATCTTTTTGCCATCAGGAGATCTATCACTCTGCTGACTCGCACTCCACAAATTGAATCAATAAAGTGAATTGCCTTATTAATGCGGGAAATTGTATCCTTGAACCTGGGATCTGGTAACTTTGGGACATTTGACAGAACCACAAACAGCGGTGCTGCTTGAGGGGGCAAGAGTAGTGAAAATGTATTAATGGCACTATTACCCAGTGTTATTTTCTCCCCATTTGGCTTACCCTGGGTGATCATTGATTTAAGTGTGCTCCCCCTACCTTCAATCCCATCATCTCCCTCAATCCCCTCATCATCTCTGTCGGGTCTGTTATCTTCTCTACTGGGACCGTCAGGTCAATGATGTTGATAGAATGGTTTGGCGATACATGGCCAGCCTCCAGGTCTTGGCTCATCTATCATTTTCTGGAGAAAAAGTAGCTAGAGTTCTTTTAGCATCTAGCATGGTTCCCCCGTTAACCACCCCTGTACCCGTGCTAGTCAGCTTCGTGCTGCAGGAACACAAAGGTCGTTTTTAATTATCCAGTATGAGGGGGGGGTCAGAACTCTTGCCAGGTTTTCTGGCTGTGTCTGCATCAGAACTCTATCAACTGTGGACTCTATTTTCCATAGAAGTTCAGAAATATTCAAGATTTTGCATTCCATGAATGTGAGTCACTTTCCTTGAGTGTACTCAGGGAAGGTATATTTGAGTAGTAGTGTCCTGGTGATGTTCCTGCTCCTATTTAAATCACTCTCTGTTATTGGAAGCAGTGTGAGGATTTACCTTTGCCAGGGTATTGCCCTCACTTGGAAACCTCTCGTCACATGGGTTAGTGGTAGCCTCAGTAGAGACACACTGCTCATTCAGCCATACCGGCACCAGGATTTTCTCCATCTCTGTTGGGACAACATCCAAACTGTTTCTTTTGACAATACTTTACTTGGCTTGTGTTGTTTTCCTTCCAATTACGCAAACAGCTTTTTTAAGAAAGAGTTCAAGGGTGCCCACCCCACTACTTGATTTCACCTAAGCTTTTTTTAGTGGTCCGCCCTGCAAATGTGTTCTTTCTCTGCATTGTTTTACCAGCCATAGACAAAGCAAAAGGTTTGGGTTTTTTCTTCCCTGTACCTCCTGAACCTCCTGCTGATCTGTGGCTTTACGTTTGCCCATTAAGGCAAGGAATCTAACCTCAGGAACTAAAAAGAGATTGTAAATATGACAATAAAGTCAATCAAGTAACAGTAAGAAAACTGAAAAAGAAATTAAAACAGGTTAAAAATAAATTTAAAAACAGATTAAGAACAATAGAAAATCGATAATTCAAGATATGTGTATAAATATCATAAACAGATAAGTGCTGAATAAACATCAAGGAGAATCATTCAATATCATCACTTAGTCTTTTCAGGGAGAGACTAGGAGACAAAACATCCCACTAACTTGGGAGAAATTGTCCCCAATAGTCCCAACCCCACCCCTGACACCACCACCTACACTCAGAGCCTCCCAGACACAGTGAAAGTGACAACAATGGGTTATTGCGCAGCTGGTTATTATCAGAGGGATTTAGATAAACAATCTTCAAGAGGGGGATGAGTATGCATACAATATAGTCTGAAATAGTCTGGGACCTCGGGTGATATCAGGTAATGAGAATCATAGGGCAGACGTCATCATTGAACAGAATGGAGCGTCAAGAACGCCACAACAGCTATGGCGGCAGCCTTAGTCTGTCTGCCCCATCTCAACCTCTCAGAGGTTTGCCAGGTCCTGATTATAGGGAGGTCAGGGTACTGCCGCCATACCCTCAAAATGTTACCAATAAGTACAGTTACCTTTCTAAGCATAATAACGTATTTTAAGTAATTGGTCTATTTCCTGTTCTGGCAGTAGATTGCAGATAAGTGCTGAATGACGATTCCCACTATTTGCCATCCATTTACTGGGTGTTATGGCTCTGCCCTCTAATTCAAAACATTGATTCTTTACTACCGCTTACAGCCTTACTGACAGTGACACTTAAGGTGAGATGCCTGCTGTTGTAGGCATCTGAAAGATAATGGGAAACAACATCAGCACCTGAAGCTTAGTTTGACCTGATATGCTGATGGAAGGAACACATTGTCAGCTTCAATCCTCTCCTCCCTCATCCCATTGCAATTATGGGGAGTTTAGGGGAGAATGCCTAGTGAGGGTGCAAATAAAGAGCAGCTGTTTAAGGTTTTTTTTTAAAACACTGTTGCTGGATCTGTGTCTGTAAATGCTGGAAACAGTGCAATAGGCATTTCTGAGATTTGGTAATGACGCTTTGCAATAAAGCCCACCAAGTAAAGGTGCACCAGAAACCTGGAAATAATTCTTGCCCGGGCACCTGCCAGTTGGTTACCTTTGCTTGTGTATTGCCTGAAGTAAACATTCTCTGGTCGATGCTACATCGAGCATGTTACATGGTCCATGCTCTATCATCGACCATGTAGCCAAGGAAGCATCAGAGATTACTCAAGTTCATTTGCGTGTCTCAAATATCCACCTGGGGCTCGTTTTATAGTCTGCCACCCCCATGATTTCTGATCATCTCAAAATCAATGCCCAGTTGTTCTCTGACACACTGCTCTTTGAGTGTCCTCAAAGTGCTTCCATCAAAGGGATGTCTGATTCAGGCGTAATGGGTTATCAGCGTTTGATAGAGTAGGAAACTCAGTCATACCCAAACATGGGGTAACTTACTTGGCATCACTTTATAAGAGAGATGAACAGAATTGTTTTATAAGCAGGCATGTTCTCACAATTCACTATTTGTTTTTACATAACATATATATTTCATAATGTATTACGAATCATACCAGTAAAATGTATAACACATTACTACTACTGGACTTTATCTTTTATATACACAAGCCAAACAAAGTACTTTCATTCAGGGCAGTCTTCTGGGATATGATATGATGTGATAGGTTATTTATAATGCGCTTAATACCCAGAGGTTTCTAAGCGCGGACCTGGAGATCGAACCTGTGGTTCTCTGAAACGTTGCTCCTGAGCAATCCTCCCAAGGCTCTTTTGTTTAGAAATCTAGGGACTGCATGCACACTTAGTAATAGAGTGTTTATTGCACTCGTGGACTTCATTGATATGATATGACATATAATTTATAAGTGCATGTACGTAAGTGTTTCTTGCATAAACCTTGCACTGGCACAAGTGGGATTTTGAATAGTGTCACCTTTAGAGCAACTTATGCCCGAGTGAAATATGTATCCTTTCAGTTCATTATAGCACCAAAGCCATGTGTGTCCTAGTACTAATAGGCAACTGTATTAATACTAGGGTAAACATTACCCAAGTGCCAAATTGCATTAAAAGAATATGTGGAAATGTGCATGTGCACTGGTTGAAAGAGTCTGTAATGAGAGCCCACTGGCCATATTATTCTAGCAATCACACCCTAGCTGGGGAGCATATATCGCCAGAAACAGCGTGCCAGCCCGAGACTCAACAGGCCGTTGCGAAGCGAGGGCCTCGCAAGAGCTGTGGGCCATTATCAGCCACTGCACCTCCCAGCCGGGGTGTGATAGATATCACACCCTGAGGTTTGCACGGGGTGCAAATTGTTTTTTACCCTCGGGAGATGGGCTCCACGCTATTGCACAAACCCATACCCCTGAGGGGAAAAAAAGATGGCCACCGCCATGAGAAAAGGGACTGAATCCCTTTTCTATGCCCATGGTGGTGGCTGCAGGCAGGAGGAGCGCCGGAACCAGAGCCCAAAGCTCCGGACCAGCAGGAGGGGTATAGGGGTCGGGAAAGGGTATGTTTTATTTTGCGGGTGGGCATGGTGGGGAGGCCACAGGAAGAGCCTTCAAAAAGGATGAAAACATGGCTGTGTATTCTTGCACGCTGTTCCAGCCACCTGATTGGCTGAGTGCCCTTCCGCAGGTGCAAATGAACATTTCCAGCAAAAAACATTTTTTCACACGTGCACAAATGGCAATTGCACATGCACAAAATACGCCCATTTGTATTAGTGAATCTCCAGAGGCTGGATAATAGCTCAAATCAATCCATAACTCCTTTCCCTTCTTCCTCCTCCATGTTCGTACTGTCACCAACGGGTATAGAGGGCCCTCTGACTCACCGAGACTTCTTGTTTGATTACCAAGTGGTTTAAAACCAGCACTGTTCTCAGGAGGGAGGTATGTTAAAGTACTGTGATGAGGAAGACCTGAACTTAACGTAATGAAGATCACAGGTAAGTAATTGGCTTATTAACTTTCAAGCATGTGTTTTTACACTTGGGGGTTTAGAAAAGGCGAAGGATTTGCAGTGACCCTGCTATTAGCGTATACCTATCCCTCTAGGAATACCAAAAAAGTACTAAGAACGCAGGATTTCTGCACCACCTCTCAGCTGAAATTTAAAAGAAAGGAACAGGTACGTTATTTAATGTGCACAGAATTAAACGAGCCCAGAGCTAAACAGACACCCAGAAAAACAACCAAACCGTATCAAACGGGAAGCGGCAGAACGGTGAGATCACATTCCCTGACGATTTGCAATCAGAGCAAATACACAGGGACTGTGCATTTCTAGATGTGTGTACTTTCCTATTTGAATTATTGTGTCTTTCGTGGTAACGTGCAGAGTTAATGTGTAACGCGTTAACACATTTAAAAAAGGATGTTTGCTATTCGGCTCCTCTTCATGTGCATCCCATGTACTGTTAGTCTCCGAGTACTCCCTGCACTTTTCTGAACACTAATGGAGTAAAAGTATGGCGGGCAGGCTCTGATACCCTGGGGGGCCGAGAGGCGGTAGCCTTTGCACTTTATATTCTACCCCCAGTTAGAGAAACATGTAAATAAACACAATGCGTATATTTGATTTCCACTGCAGCTTCCTTTTTTTGGGTGGACCCTGCTCCTGCCCACACGCCTCTCATTTTACATACCCTAATTACGCGCCTAACAACCTTGTGCACAAATATTCACATCTGTGTTTTGGCATTCCTCATGCACGGTACTCTGGTATCCAACAGGGTAAAAGAGAAAACATTTGAAATGCATGCTGTGCAAAATGACCCCTACATCAGACTAAGGTTTGTAAACACATGAGTGGGGTTGGTACGACCTCAGTCGGAATATATACCGTATAAATACTTATGACAACCACGCAGGTGGCAACAGTGCGTGGTAACAGAACCTTTAACTTACCATAACATTTACTGGAGTTGTGTCAGGCAATCACCATAAATAAATTAACTTCATGGTGCTTCCAAAGCAAACGAGAGCAGTGGAGGAAGGGAAGTGGGGGAGGGGAGCTGATATTAAAATTCTTTGGAGACATGTGGGCACGCGATCCGAACACCACATTGCATTACCAATGTTCCTCGACAATGCTCTCTCTGTATAACGTGATGTAGCAACAGGGCCCGATTGATGGCATTTTTTGCACGGTTCAGAGTGACCTTGCACTGTTGAAAAGTGACTTTGCACTACAACATTACGCTTTCCACAGTTCCATAATTCAGGGGTTGTGTCAGCAGTGCAAAGTCACTTTTCAGCAGTGCAAAGTCACTTTTCAGCAGTGCAAAGTCAGGTCCATGAATCGGACCCCTAGTGGTTGAACCTACTTCTTGAACTGAGAATACCCAGCACCTATGTGGGAATCAGGAGCGTGTGGGGGCAAGGAGGGTGGGTGTGTGGGCGGGGGGGGTTAAAATGTTAAAGATGGCAGAAATATATTTACCTCCTGGAGAAAACAAATGAACGCATCGTGCACGCTTCTTGTTTTCACTGCCTGAAGAAAGGAAAAAAAAAGGCCCGCTCAGGTAGTGCAGCCAAAGTGGAAGTACGAGTTTTAAAGGGCGGGCATGTTGTATACAGTACTTAAAACAAACAGGCAGAGGGCTTTAAATCAGTGTAATCGGAGGGCGCTGTCAGGGCCATTATTACCATCACCTTCCCTGAGTGATTTAGGAGGGGAACGTTGCGATTTATGTTCAAGATGTTTGAGATACTCAGGGCAAGCTTTAACCTAGAAAGTTAAGGGCTGGGCCTTTCACCGACCTGTTACCGAACAGTAGCAGGGGTGGGACTTAATGAGTGTGGACGTACAGGAAAGTTGCCACTAGAAGCTAATTATCTGTCTCGGTGGCTGTAAATCATTCTGGGAAAGAATAACAACTGCAGGGTTGGATTGTCAAGGAGTCTTATGCTTTCTTTCACCTTTGCCCTGGTTGTCGCGGTGTTGCCAACACCTGTGGAGAGCCCCAGGCAATCGACTATCACAAGCAGACAGTTCTCTCTGAGGGATGTCGTTTCTTAAAAGAACAAATAAATTGACACTTTAAATCCCACCACCCCCCCAAAAATTAGCGTGAAATGGAATTGTTTTACTTATCACCGAGGTGTTAAGTGTGTCGAGTTAAAATTAAATGCAACATAACATGCCAGAGAATAGTTTTCTAGAGGTGAGGAAATTGCACTTAGAATAATGAGCATTCAAGTGTTAATCCTGACTGTAACTTGGCATGATTTATTTATTTATGTTTACCTTTGTAAATCACTTAAACCCTCAGGCATCAGGGTGCTGTTGCAAACCAGTTGCATGTGACAACTTCATCAGGGTGGGAACAGACACAAGGAGTGACTATACATTGAGTACATTATTCAGAGGGAGGGCCATTTAGGCAAATAACCATGTTTTCATGGTTTTGCGGAAGACCCAGTATGATTCCACAGCTCTTAGATCCAACGTCTTGCCGCAACACACACATACTTGCCGCGATACTAGCGTACTCGCCGCGATACTTGAGTAGTTGCCACAAAACTAGCATACTCACGTTGCTGGGGTACTCACCTCTACTTACACGTGTTTGTTCTGGGCTCAAAGACAATTTCTAAATGAAGAATACTGTATTTAATTTTCAATAGGCACGTTTTCTGTAACATATGTGCCCTGATTGTTGGTATAATGTGGTATGATTTAGCTACAAATATTACAATCCAAAATTGTTAAAATGTGGGGAACATTATCATCTGGGAAAATAATTCGTATCTTAAGAGAGGATTTCAAATCAGACATTAAGACTTGTGTGCTATTTAAAGTAAGATCCATTATCCATTCTCAGTTTCAGACTCATTGAAAATAATACGGTAGTGGTGTTTGCACGGGCAAACATATGTGTACTCAAACTGTCTGCTACTGTGGATACCTTGCTTGGAAGAGCAGAACGCCACTGCAGGTATGTGGACACCCCTTACACATACACTAACAATCCACTTGAAGAAGAATGTGGATTTCAATGCACGTGGCATTGAATCATATTGGAGGATGGTGATTGTTTTCTTTTTCTGTATGAACACAAATCATTGCAACCCATCAACAACAAAAAATCGTTTGCCCCAGTTGCAGTCGAGGCTAGCACTGCAATAGTGGTGGGCATAAGGAAAATCAGCTCTGTGTACATGTTTCTTGCCTCACACTTGCTGGCTTTTTCTTTGGATTCCCTATGTGCATGGAGTGATAACCAAGCATGTATGGCAGTAATGTGATGACTCCATGATGCATCAACACCACGTTTGGTGTTGTATTGTAATAAGCAGGGCAAGTCCAGTGAAGCAGAGGTTGCATGTATTCCCTGTTGCCAAGTTGTATGGGCCATATGTCTCTAAGGCTGCGAAGAAGTCCTCAAAAGATTCTGTGGCCTCTTAAGTTCTCTTCCTATGTGCTCATGCGCCATGATGTTGAGGAATTACACTCTGAAGTCACACAACCTTTTTGCCAAACATTAGAAGTTCACAAGCCTTTGTAGTAAAATAGAGATGTAAAGAACGTACAAACACTTGTGTTTTGTTTCTTTATCAAGATTCCGTTCTGATGCTAGATTGTGCCAGTTACAAGAATAATCACATGAGCATTAGGCTTTATTAACTGATCATTGTGGCGCAAGTGGTGACCCATCCGCAATTGATCATCGGACACCCACCCCTCACACATTATGGAGGAGGTAATGAAAGCAAGCACAACACTTTCCTCTTACAATACAGTATCCCAGCTGTGCATGTCCAGTGGGGCCAGGCAATTCTGGGGGTGCTTTGCTCGTTTACCCTTGCACGGCCCATTGGGTATGCAGGCTGGGGTACTGCAGTGCCAAATGTGCACAGGGGTACTACTGGCCCTCTAGGCCTATTAAGGTTTCCGGGAATGGTGAGATTGTGGGAACCACCTCCACTGTAGTTGTCAGGAACCTGCAAGGGGGAGGTTTTTTGGTGGGGACGCCTTTCTGTTTCCTCTTTGTTGGTTATGCAGGTGCCAGAAGTCCATCCTTTGAGCTTGTGTGCCAGCGTGTGAAGTCCAGTGCTGCAGCACGTAAGAAAATAATCTCTTTGCTTATGTTTAGGCATATGTGTATGTATCTATACATGTATGTGGGCATGGAGGGGATTTTCTCTGGTGATGTATTGAAGGATAAATATTGGAGAGTCATTTTCAAAGAGTGGAAGTTTTGAGGGGTGGTTTCATCAGAAGAGAGAGATTTGTCCGCTTTTGAATATAGGAGGAATGGTACCCTGTTAGAGACAGGCTTCCCGGACACCAGTGATCCAGGGATGAATATTGGTTTTTAAACCATCAATCAGCCCCACACCTCTAAAATACCAGAACGGATCCGAACAGATTGGAAACATAAGTCAATTATACACCTCCTTCTCCAACTCTGGTAGCGTGGATGGAACAGCAGGCTTATCTCTGCAAGATCATGGATTGTTGGATAGTTGCAACATAGCAAAAACAGAATTATTACCCAATGATAAAAAGGACTGTCTAGACTATTTTTGTATACACATATCTACATTATTATTATTCAACAGGTCTAGCACACTAGAAAATACAACCCACCCTGTAAAGGAATACAGAGGACAGACAGTTTCAAGAAGGAAAAGGCATGCACTCTGGATACTGGCAGGAGGGTATTTGGTAAAGTAATACATCTCAGTAGTTCACAGATACTTGGTTTCAGCACAAAGGGAGCAATGGGTATTAGCATGTCACTAGGGGCCTTTGGGGAAGGGCCAGGGGGACAGAACTACAATGTACCTTGTGCTTGTAGAAGTTTTTGGTGGTCCACAGTGTCAATTTGGTTTCAGGGTGCTTTGCAGGTTCTGCGACAGAGGTCAAGACGGGAGAAAGCTGCGGGTATCAGGCAGCAGATAGTTCGGCAACTGAGGCTGGTTGGACAGCTGCTGGCTGGCCTACACAGCGGCTCAGGGTCAGGAATCATTGTCTCAGTGCTGGTTGTTGGGTCTGAAGCACTGGTCGAGGCATCTTGGATGGTGTGAGTGATGACAGCGTGACAACAGTCATTAGTGCAGTCAGTTGCAGCTCGAGGGGCTCAACTGCTTCAAAAATGTCCTTAAAAGTGGACGCTGGTTGATGCTTGTCAGTGCACTCCTCCTAGCTTCTTCGTTGGGCTCACGTTGTCCTTTAATGTGGACAGCGCTAAGCTGAGGGGAGTGTTGCAGGCAACAGCCTTGTAATTGGTTTGGTTCTAAGTTTCTCTGGCACTTCCCACCTAGGAAGCTTGCTGCAGATCCTAGCAGGGCATGTTGTGTGCTGGCTGTGCACCGGTTTTGGAGCTGCTTGGAGGGTCCCCTGGATTCAGTATCTCCCTCTGTTCCCTTGGAGATGTTCAGGGGAGGGATCCTGCTTCCATTTTGGATTTCCTGACCTTCCTTCACTGGCAGAAGCTGTAAGGCAGACTCTACCTTCAGCCAGAGTACAAATGAGTACTTCTTGTTACTCCTTGCAAAGTCTTCAGATGATATTCTCAAAGAGGGGCTCAGCCCTCTTTTAAGGCCAAATGGGCCTCAGTGATTGGTGCAGGCTAAGCCTACCTTAATTAACCAATCCTGGTTCCCCACCAACAATAGTCTGTTATGCGTGAGGTCATAACAATAAAGTGCTTTGCAACAGGAAAGGTACAATCATGTAATACTAAGCCCCACCCATCTTCCTGTCTGTTGTGGATCAAAGAGCCTCTCTCGTTAATTGAGCTGTCTGTGGTTCCTGATCAAACTCAGGTCTCATTTGAAGTTGTGGCGAGAACAGGCGTTCTGTCTCCATCAAATCACATACTTCTACCCTCTGAAAGGGAGTATGCCTGCACAGGCTGCCTACCGATAACAGTTGTCCCAGACATTACAGTTCACTGCCATTGATACTAAGGGGCACGAGCTGACTTTAGGTTGACACAGATGCATATCAAAAAGGTGTTGGATATCCTGACTGTGATGCTGGAAATGCATCGGAGGGACAGGGCCTCCATATCCCTGTCCTTTACTGCCTTTTATCATGTGTTCTGATGTGTTTTCCGTGCAGGATTCATGTGGGACTCCTGGCGGTGCAGCTCTCTCCTTTGGTTTTGGTGAACAGACCCATAGGGTACCCTTATGGCACCCATGGGTAGGGGTACAACCCTGTGCCCCTAGTGTATGTTTTTGCGCACCTGTGTGTGGCCCACAGAGCAGGGTGGCAGCTCTTTGCTGAATTGACGGGTGCCTTGAGCGTCATCCATTTTGGGATGCCCAGGCACTGTCATTGGAATTGGTAGATTCCCGATGGAAACAAGATGGCCCCTGTGGCCTCTTACCTTCTATCGCCTGTTACCTTGATCTTCCCAAAGTCCCGGGAAGCCCTGACTCTGTCTCTTCCCCCTGGCTGGCTGTTGGGTGGAAGTTCCATATATGGTAGTGTGGGGAAGTGCTGACAAGACTGGCTGGAGCCTTCCCAATGACCGTATGTTGTGGGTACGCCTGTGGGTGGGACCTGGGTGAATGGAGTGTGTGACGAATACGCATTTTATGTTGTGGATGTCTAGTATCGAGTTTTTGACACAATGACTGAGACAGCCCGGCCCAAAACTGGTATGAATGGAGTGTGGAGTGTTGAATGGCTGGGTACTTGTCCCAATGCACATAACTTGTTGTGAGTGTCTGGAGAGAAGTGAATTGCCTGAATGCACTATGCATCTGATTGGCTGCCTGCCTGCATGAATGCCCTTCATCGTGATTGGATGCTTGAGTATGACCCACTGGAATGAATGGGAGATCAACAGTATATCTGGGGACCTCTCACTGATAGGAATCGTGTTCAGAAGCTGA
This sequence comes from Ambystoma mexicanum, assembly GCF_040938575.1. Classification (NCBI taxonomy): domain Eukaryota; kingdom Metazoa; phylum Chordata; class Amphibia; order Caudata; family Ambystomatidae; genus Ambystoma; species Ambystoma mexicanum. Next base: position 1,281,265,202 of record NC_090930.1, on the reverse strand, counting down.
AGTCCAGTACGACGAGTAACTGGAGTGAAACTGAAGCTTGACCTTGAAGCTCTGCTGGACGAGAAGAATTGCTGTTGCTCTCCTTCACAATCTGAAAGCTGCTGTGTCTCCAAGGACTGACCCAGAGAGGACCTGGTAAGGCGCCCTCTTCCCGAGCTACGAGGGACCATCGTGCACCAGCTGATCTTTGCTAAAGCTCCCTGGTAGACAGACCTTCGACAGGCTGCCGACCCAAGACGGGGACTGCTGCGGAATCCCAAAGAGAAGCGCCCGGACTGTTGTCAGCCACTGTCGATGACCGCCGTCGCCAACCAGAGCCGCCGTGCTCCCGTTTGCCTAAGGACATCCGAATCCAAGGACGCTCTCGTCTGCATCGCTACAGTCTTATCCTGCTTGAGAAGGCCTGCCGTTAACGCGCCGAGAAGCATCCACCGGTGGGTTTCCCGCCAACCGAGGACCACAGAGATGCCGATGACTCAACGCCCTTACTGGGCCACAGTTCTTCAAACTCTTTGCAGTCCAGAATTATCGACACTGAGGTGCCCCGCATGCCTCTTCCTTGCAGGATGTTTATGCTTCTCTGTCAATGAGCACCGTTACGACCAAAGCTGCCACTTCACCATCGTAGCTCACCCTGTTCCCCATCGGACGTTCAACGGCCCGTGACTGCTGCCTTAAAGGGAGGGCACTCAAGAAGGGCTGTCGATTCCCCGACGAGGAACGCTACAACGCCAGGTACTTTGGGGATGCAGAACTATTGGGAAGTCTCTTGTGAATAATATATGGACCGGGCTTGTATCTTTATTCTACAGTTGCCCAGGTGGGGGGATCTCCACACAGAACTGTGTCTCAGTAGCAGGGCCAGTATTCTGCCAATTGTTCTCACCAACTGTTTTCCTCTTACCGCTATTGTTGGTTTCCTTTACAAACTGATTTGTGTGCCATTTAACCGTACAGTTGATGCACTTTAAAGAGATCTACTAGTAATTGTGGTACCACGTAGAATTGTATATATTTGCCATCATAGATAACTGAGTACAAAGTGAGTTATCGTGATATTGTACATAACCTTGAATATTAATTATATAAAGACTGTGTTTTAACCGATACAGTGTGCAGACATTCCTTTGTGGGTGCTTGGGAACTACACTGTACTTAAGAACTAGCCCACATCACCTTCCTGAGAAGCTAGGCCTTGATTGCTCGACCATAGCTACCAAATAGAGAATCTTGGCTGGGGTCCTCTGTGCCTCTCCTCTACCAAATAGAGAGCAGAAGTACAGACACCCCCCTCCGGTCCTTCACACTGGTGGCAGCGGTGGGATGCTCATGGTTTTAAGAATCAGTGTATAACCGTGCCACTTACGAAGGATATCTGCACTTTGTTAAATTAAGGTTTAGTTGTGTACAAGATAACTGCATTACAAGCAATGGAATCTATTGCAAATGGTAAATTGACTCGGATGATCTTAGTGGCTCTCCAGAGTGCTTGTGAAGCCAGGGAGTTAGACTTTGTGGATAAGTCTAGGGCTGAGCTGATAGCTGCCCTGGTGGACTACCAGACTGATTGTGAAGTTCTTGAAGGGGGGGCTGCAACCAATGAGGAATCTACCCCGAGGGTTGTCGCCAAATCTGTTTCTGGGAATGCCACCATTCCTGCTGCCTCTGTTCCAAACCCCAGCAATTCCTTGGAACTTGAGTTATTAAGGATGAAATTGTCCTTTGAATATCACAAGTTGGAAATAGATGCTGAGCTTAAGAGGAGTTGGCACAGCAAGTGGAACTAAAAAAATAGGGATCTTGAACTCAAAGACAAGGACACTGAACGTTAGCGAATCCAGTTAGAGAAAGCTTGAGTGGAGACTTCAGCTAAGCCAGTTGAGAGTGTCAGGTCCCCAGTACCCAAGTTTATGAAAGACTTGGTTGGTGTGTATGCAGAGGGTTCTGATATCCTCCAATGGATTGAAGCGTTTGAAATGGCTTGTGCAATTCACAATGTTGATAAGATAGATTGGGCTGTTTGTTAAGCAGAGTGCCTCAAACTGGATATGACTGTATTCTGAAACTGAGTGTGGATGAAAGGGGTCAGTATGAGTGCATGAAGTCTGCTTTAATTGCCAAGTTTGGTAAAACGCCTACCCAATACCTTAAATGGTTCAGGGAATTTAAGAAACGAGAGAATGTGTCTTGGATTGACTGGGTGAGTGCTGCGCACATGAACATGATGGGGTAGATTGATGGTTACAAAGTGAAAACGTTTGTTGAATTGTCCCACCTTTTGTTTTTTGAGCATTTTTCGGAAGCCTGTTCACCAGAGCTGTGTCAGTATGTCGCTGACCAGAACATTTTGGACCCCTTTAAGCTGGCTAGGTTGGCTGACAAGTGGGTCTCCCACCGGGTGTCCCCTAAGGACTCCAGTGGAAAGGACAAGGACAAAGAAAAGGGGGCCTCTCAGAAAGCAGAGGAGTCCCAAAAGCAGTCACAGTCGGGTAAACCAAAACCTTCCTCTGCTAAGACCCAAAAACCTAGTGGGGATAAGTCTGTTGTGGGTGGGAGTAACAGTAGTGGTCTGCCTGCTGCAAAGCAGAGTCCCAGTGGTTCCAGTACCGTACCCCACACTCCCAGCACTTGTTGGGATTGTGGGGCTTTGGACCACCAAAGGGGTGACCCCAAGTGTAAGGGTAAGGCACTTGGAGTCCAGGCTGTCAGCCTGACCTACCCCTACTCCGTACCTGAGGTGGTGGCAACTGTCCTCCCCTCCTCTACTGGGATCACCTTCGGTGCCCCGTAGAGATTTTCTTAGTGTCCCTTGGGGCCTGGGACCAGTACGCAGAAGTACTGGCAACTATCCCACAGAACATTTGTAGGTTTTTGAGAAGTGTCCTCTTGAATGGCCAGCCTTCTACTGGTTTGAGAGACACTGGGGCAAGCATGACAGTGGTGGACAGGACCCTGCTCAAGCCAGAGGACTATGTCGGTGCTCCTCTGAGAACCACCAGGTTAGCTGGTGGGCCTCCCAAATTATCACCTGTAGACTTAGTCAACATTACAATTGGAGACAAGACAGCGAAGCTTCCGGTCCTGGTTCAGGACAACGTGCCTGCAAACATTTTGTTAGGAAACGATTTGGTCGAGTTGGGGTGGATCGCGGTCGGTCTACCCATAGCTGCTGTGCCAGTCATCCGATCACAGGTCACACATGGTCCAGCTGCGAGCCCAGCACCCTCGCTGAGAGGGAAACCCAAGGCACGAAGGAAACGGAAGAGTAAGAAAGCCACCTCCGTGGAGGGAGCCCCTGCTCTTCCTGCTGTTCCGACAGTACCCATTGGGATCCATGCTCCGGACGGGCTGGGTCCACTGGTGAATTCCGTCTCGACTCCTGTGGGAAAAGAGCCAGAAGACTTTCCTGTGGGATAGGTTCTCAGCCCAGAGGATCATCCCGACCTTCAATGCTTGTTAGCTAAAGGAGGACCCTCCCAGGCAGACTTCTGTAAGTGACATAGAGAGTGCCACTCTCTCGAGGGTCTGAGGAAACAGGCCCTGTCCCAGGCACAAAGAGAAGTGCCTAGGACATTCCGGATTTATTGGGAGCGTGAGCTCCTTATTAGTGAGCCCACTAAGCCTGAACCTGGTGCCCTCAAGAGGTTGGTGGTACCCCAGGTTTACAGGCCCTTCCTTCTTCAGTTGGCGCATGAGGTGCCCTTGGCTGGTCATCTTGGGACCAAGAAGACTAAGCAGACACTCTCTGCCCATTTCTACTGGCCTCGGATAGCAGTAGAAGTGGAGTCCCACTGCAGGTCCTGCCCAACTTGTCAGTTGTCTGGTAAGACTGGAGGCAGTGCCATTGTCCCACTGCAACCATTGCCAGTGGTTGGCACACCATTTGAGAGGGTGGGCATCGACATTGTCGGCCCCCTTGACCCTCCCACTTCAGGTTGACATTGGTTCATCCTGGTCTTGGTCGATCATGCTACCAGGTACCCCAAGGCTATACCCCTTCGGACTGTAACTGCCAAGGTGGTTGCCTGGCCTCTCCTGGGCATTTTCACCCGTGTTGTATTCCCTAAGGAGGTTGTCTCTGACAGAGGATCCAACTTCATGTTGAGTTACATGAAAACCATGTGGAAAGAGTGCGGGGTAACCTACAAGTTCTCCACTTCTTACCACCCCCAGACCAATGGTCTCGTTGAGAGATTTTATAAAACTCTCAAAGGCATGCTAGGTGCTTTGGAAGAGCCCCTAAGGAGGAAATGGGATCTCCTCCTGCCATGCCTGCTGTTTGCTTACAGAGAGGTACCTCAAGAGGGTGTTGGTTTCAGCCCCTTTGAGTTACTCTTTGGACATCCCGTGAGGGGGCCCCTCACCTTAATCATAAAAGGTTTGGAGGCCACCCCTCCAGGTTCCACCAAGCAAGTGAGGGACTATGTGTTCGGCCTCAGATGGAGGATGACACAGATGATGGGTCAGGCGACAGCGAATCTCAAGGCCAGCCAGGAATTGAATAAGTACTGGCATAACCTTAAGGCATCGCAAGTGGACTAGACTCCGGGACAGGAGGTTCTCGTGATGGAGCCTACCAAGCCTCGGCCGTTGGCAGATAAATGGACTGGACCCTTCAAGATAATCTCCAAGATGGGCGATGTCAATTATCTGGTTGACATGGGAGCCTCTGGGGTAGCCCCTCAGGTATTCCATATTAACAGGCTCAAGCCTTTCCACAGGCAAGCAGAGGATCTCATGTCTCTTGCTAGATTCAGAGCAAGAAGAGGATGAGAGTGAGCCCCTTCCTGATTTGCTGCATAGCAACCCTCAGGATGGCTCAGTGGAGGGAGTACATCTCTCTCCCGATCTGACGACAGAGCAGCAGAAGGCCTGCATGGCTTTAATCCGGCAGTATTCCTCTATGTTTTCACTGATGCCAGGATTTACACTGTGGTGTAGGCACGAGATTGACACTGGTGACAGTGTGCCTGTCAAAAGCAGGTGCTACCGTATGTCAGATACAGTTAAGAACCACATCCAAGCTGAGGTCGCCAAGATGTTGGATCTGGGTGTTATTGAACCCTCAACCAGTTCCTGGTCCAGTCCCATGGTCCTTGTCCCCAAGGCAAGTTCCCAGGCAGGTACCAAGGATTAAAGGTTCTGTGTGGACTACCGAGGAGTCAATGCCGTCACCAAAACTGACGCGCACCCATTGCCCAGGGCTGATGATCTTGTGGACACCATAAGTGCTGCCAAATTTATAAGCACCTTTGACCTTACCTCAGGCTATTGGCAAATAGCTCTGACGGACCATGCCAAGGAAAAGACAGTGTTCTCAACACCTGAGGGACTCTACCAGTTTAGGGTCATGACTTTTGGGTTGAAGAATGCCCCTGCCACCTTCCAAAGATTGGTCAATCATGCGCTCAGTGGGCTGGAGGCCTTGTGTGTGGCCGATTTAGATGACAATGCCGTCTACAGTTCCACCTGGAAAGAGCATTTGACACATCTGGATAAGGTGTTGCAGGCCTTGAAAAGGGCTAAGCTCACTTTCAAGGCCACCAAGTGCCAGATAGCTCAGGGGAAAGTCACATATCTTGGTCATGTGTTAGGAAGGGGTCAAATCCAACCTCTCCCCAGTAAAGTACTGGATGTACATGACTGGGAGACTCCCACTACTCAAACCCAGTTGAGAGCCTTTTTGGGTCTCACTGGGTATTATCGCAATTTCATGGCATACTATGGATCAATAGCTGCACCCCTGACAGCTCTGACTTCACCCAAACAGCCTAGAAAGTTTAATTGGACTGAAAACTGTCAGAGGGCCTTTGATGGCTTGCAAGAAAGTCTGTGTAGGGCACCTGTGTTGTGTGTGCCTGATTGCAGCAAGCCCTTTATCGTTCAAACTGACGCCTGCAAGACCGGAATTGGAGCTGTCTTGTCCCAGTTAGATGACAAAGGGAGGGAACATCCGATCATATTAATCAGTAGACAACTCAAGGGTAGAGAACTTAGGTGGGCTACTGTTGAAAAGGAATGTTTCAGTATAGTTTGGAGCCTTAGGCTTTTAGGCCCTATCTTACGGGGTCTACCTTCAAGGTCCAAACATATCATAAGCCCCTGAAGTGGCTTATGCAGATGAAGGGTGAGAACCCGAAACAGCTCAGGTGGTCCATTAGCCTGCAAGAGCTAGACTTCACCATAGAGCATAGACCAGGAAAGAGTCATTATCATGCAGATGGCCTTTCCAGAAGGTATGTTGACCATCTGGATGAGGGTGTCCATCTCGTGGGACATTAGGCACCCTAACCTCAGTCTGGGGGGGGCAACTGTGATACTGGAAATGCATCGGAGGGACAGGGCCTCCGTTTCCTTGTCCTTTACTGCCTTTTACCGTGTGTTCTGACATGTTTTCTGCGCAGGAGTTCATGTGGGACTCCTGGCGGTGCAGTTCTCTCCTTTGGTTTTGGTGAACAGACCCATGGGGTACCCTTATGGCACCCATGGGTAGGGGTACAACCCTGTGCCCATAGTGTATGTTTTTGGACACCTGTGTGTCTGTCATTGGAATCGATAGATTCCTGATGGAAACACAATGGCCCCCATGGCCTCTTGCCTTCCATCACCTGTTACCTTGATCTTCCCAAAGTCCCAGAAAGCCCTGACTCTGTCCCTTCCCCCTGACTGGCTGTTGGGTGGAAGTTCCATATATGGTAGTGTGGGGAAGTGCTGACCAGACTGGCTGGAGCCTTCCCACCAACCGTATGTTGTGGGTACGCCTGTGGGTGGGACCTGGGTGAATGGAGTCTATGACGAATACGCATTCTATGTTATGGATGTCTAGTATCTGGTGTTTGACACAATGACTGAGATAGCCCTGCCCGAAACTGGTATGAATGTAGTCTGGATTGTTGAATGGCTGGGTACTTGTCCCAATACACATAACTTGTTGTGATTGTCTGGAGAGAAGTGAATGGCCTGAATGCACTATGCACCTGATTGGCTGCCTGCCTGCATGAATTCCCTTCATCGTGATTGAATGCTTGAGTATGACCCAGCGGAATGCATGGGAGATCAAAAGTATATCGGGGGACCTCTCACTGCTAGGAATCGTGTTCATAAACTGAAGTCCACTACAACGAGTAACTGGAGTGAAACTGAAGCTCGACCTTGAAGCCCTGCTGGGTGAGAAGAATTGCTGTTGCTCTCCTTCACAATCTGAAAGCTGCTGTGTCTCCAAGGACTGATCGAGAGAGGACCTGGTAAGGCACCCTCTTCCCGAGCTACGAGGGACCATCGTGCACCAGCTGATCTTTGCCAAAGCTCCCTGGTAGACAGACCTTTGACAGGCTGCCGACCTGAGACAAGGACTGCCGCAGAATCCCAAAGAGAAGCACCCGGACTGTTGTCCACCACTGTCGATGACCACCATCGCCGACCGGAGCCGCCGTGCTCCCGTTTGCCTAAGAACTTCCGAATCCAAGGACACTCTGGTCTGCTTCACCGGCGTCTTATCCCGCTGGAGAAGGCCTGACCTTCGAAGCGCCGAGGAGCATCCACCGGTGGGTTTCCCGCCACCCGAGGACCACAGAGATGCCGATGACTCGACGCCCTTGCTGGGCCACAGTTCTTCAAACTCTTTTCGGTCCAGAACTATCGACACTGAGGTGCCCCGCATGCCTCTTCCTTGCAGGACTTTTACGCTTCCCCATCAACGAGCACCTCTAGGACCTTCACCGTCGCAGCTCACCCTGTTCTCCATTGGACGTTCGATGACCCGTGACTCCTGCCTTAAAGGGAGGGCACTCAAGAAGGGCCATCGATTCCCCGACAAGGAATACTACAACGCCAGGTACTTTGGGGTTGCAGAACTATTGGGAAGTCTCTTGTGAATAATATATGGACTGGGCTTGTATCTTTATTCTACACGTTGCCTAAGTGGGGGGATCTCCACACAGAACTGTGTCTCGGTAGCAGGGCCAGTGTTCTGCCAATTATTCTCACCAACTGCTTTCCTCTTACCTCTATTGTTGGTTTCCTTTACGAACTGATTTGTGTGCCATTTAACCATACAGTTGATGCACTTTAAAGAGATCTACTAGTAATTGTGGTACCACGTAGAACTGTATATATTTGCCATTATAGATAACCAAGTACCAATTGAGTTATTGTGATATTGTCCATAACCTTGAATATTAATTATATAAAGAATGTGTTTTAACCGATACAGTGTGCAGACATTCCTTTGTGGGTGCTTGGGGACTACACTGTACTTAAGAACCAGCCTGCATCACTTTCCTGAGAAGCTAGCCCTTGATTGCTCGACCATAGCTACCAAATAGAGAATCTTGGCTGGGGTCCTCTGTGCTTCTCCTCTATCAAATAGAGAGCAGAAGTACAGACACCCCCCTCCGGTCCTTCACACTGTCCATGGTCACTTCTGCGACCAGGTCTCTTGTTCCCCTTTTAACTTCTCATTAGTATGTGCTGCCACCAGCAGGGCGGACAAAGGATAGGGCAGATCCATGGAGCCTTTGTCAGTTAATGAGGCTGGCTATGGCAGGACAAAGGTTTTGCCTTCCCCCTTCTTGATATGCTTTGATGTACCCATGGCTGTCACATTCCAGTTGAACATGACAGGAGGACTGCGCCTGTAGACTGTGACTGGGGGCCTCATTACACGGTAGGCGGGAAGGGTTTACCGGTACCGGTAAGGGCACCGGTACCGGTAAACCCTTACCTCCTTACTACGAGTTCCCTTTGCGAGACACGACCTTAACGACTGGAGTAGGGCGGTAATTCCGCCATCCACCAAGGCAGACACAGTAAAATACCGGCAGCAACCAGGTTACCGCCTACCGTGTAATGAGGCCCTATGTGTTTGTTGTGCGGCGAACATAGGAAAATATGTGCAGATTAGCCCCACACATTTTCTGGAGGTTGATCTCCTATCATTTACTTTCATTGCAACATTCCTCTCATGCATGTAGGGTATTTGTGGGTGTTCAGGTTGAGGACGTCTTTGTATTTGATGTTGTTACCACTGACTGTTTTGTGTAGGCTGTCCCTGTGACAGATGAGGTAATATAGGTGGAGCATGTAAGGTTTGACATCTGTGTGATGGCATTTTAGCGATGTCTCAGTTAAAAATAGGATGTCTGACTGAATGTGGTAATGAGTTCTTGGATGTCATGGGTGTGTCATGGGGGTGTGATGGTGAGAACGTTGCTTGTGCTGGTGAGTGCTGGTTTTTGACTTTTATGTTGGTGTGATTGATGTGCTGGTTTGGTTTCATGGCGTTTGGATGTTTTTATTGTGTGCAGCAACTAAAGGTGAACAGAGGCTAACATGGGGCACATAACTATTTGCTCTTGGGCAAACTGACTTATATTGGTGCATCCACCAGAGACACGTTTTCTCACAGTGGCATGGCATTTTATAGTAGTATTATGTACAAAGCCAACATGATGACTCTTGTTATGTTGTCATACTGGGCTACATCAGCATAACGAGAATGGACATCAGATTGTACAGTAGTGTAGCATGTTTATTGAAATTCTGGGCACATCCATCATGATGAGTATTCTGACACGGGCATACTGGCCAACAATGGGCAGCCAGTATGAACATGTTTTCATACGTATGCATTGAATTGTATACTGATATTATGAGCAATGACAGTCTGACGAGTGATGTTCAGGGGATATACTCCCATCATTGGTGCAGCCAGTATGGAAATATTTTCTTACAGTGTCATAGACTTTCTACTGACATTATGGGCAAAGACAAAATGATGATTGTCCTCACGTGAGGATACTACCCTACTTGGGTGCAGCCTCTATGGACATGCTTTTTTGCAATGGTATATTGATTCAATGAAACTGTCTAAGATAGCGTTAATAGAGACAGATAATTATGTCTCTCACACACACTTCTGTTTATTCTCTAAACTCTCGTTTCTTGCAAACCCAAAAATATGATATTGTTTTTGGACATTATACTAGAACACATATCCATCAAACCATACATCTCGCCAAAAAAAAAAAACGAAAAAAAAACAATCAGTTCCTTTTGTGTTAGTATTAATGAACACAGCTGCATTTCTTAATCCAATGAACATGTCACTCAACAGAACATTTGAAGGAGGATGAGGTTTTAACATGACATTCAATGTTCCCATGGACGTCATATACATACATAAATTATAAAACATTTTGCTCAATATATTTCTGTTCCTCTAATCAAATGGCGAACTTTTTTTTAATGAACTTATGAATCTTATTTGCAGGAGAATGATTCACCAGAGGTGTGGACATTCTCATATCTACATTCACCAGCATAGCTTAATTTGTCAGTATTCTCTGCATGTAAACAACAGAATATTATATAAGACTTAATTTTCATATTTGTAATTGTATTAAAACAAAAAGTGTTGATCAGGTATTATTACCTGAATATATTTGTGTAGCTTCATTTGTCATTATTATCTTTCCTGAGAAACCTTATCTGTGATAAATAAAGCAAGGTTTTAATTATTATAGTATATAGTGTTATGGTAATTCTTACCTTGCAATTCCATTATTGAAAGCAGCAACGCATCACTTACATGTTATTCATGTTTCGTAATGCTATCTCGCCATGTGTGACTGCTATGACCTAGGATATATTGGATTTGTTCATGTGTTACCCTGCAAAACTGTGTTGATATTTACCCATTTTTTTCACAGAAAACGAGCTCCATATCAAACCATTGTAATCCATTATTTTAAACAGTTTAGCAGGAGGAGAATCACCGGCCTGAACTGCACTTGTTTTATTGGGCTTCCACTCAACACTTCCTTGAATTTGCACATTCAAGGTGCACTGGTGCACTGGTGGTATATTTACTGTTTCTCATAGTGATGCATACAGGGCCTTTACCATGCCCACAAAACTGCAGCCTTAGCAAGGTGCTGCTGCCAGTGTTGCCTTGTCTGGCAAGTTTGTCTGTCAGCACTCTATGTTCCCTGGTGAGATAGCTGGGCACAGGTTGGGAAGTTTCAATTCCTGCACATTTTTCCCTCACTCCATTTGTGAAGAGTGCCCAGCGTGCGCAACACTGCATTGTCTCATCCAAGGGTGTTGCTAGGTCTCGAAAAGATCCAGGGCTACGCTGTCAAGACTGTCAGAACTTGGGACTAGCTAGCCTTTTGATTGTAGTCCCTGTGCTTATATCCGGGGCAGGGGTTATAGCCCTCCCTCCCCCAGCAACCCTTCAGCGACGCCTCTGGTCTCATCCGCCTTACTGATGAACAGTGCCCTTATTTTCACAGAGGGGTAGTGCACCAGTTCCAAGATGACTCCTGTAATGTTTTACAATGGAACATACTCAGCCAAGCTGACAGTCCTCAGTTTTTACTTCTGGGTTCTGCGAAGCTGGAAAAATACAGTATTAAAGGAGACGCTGCCTTCGTTCAATGTTTCTCAACATACCACGTCTGTTCGATTGTCATGACTAAACGTTGCAGCTATTTCCTTTTTTTAATTATTTTTCAGAATGTTCCTACTTTTACTTTGCTTCCGTGTTTTGAATTTTAGCAAACGGCTTCCTCCTCTAGTGCTGGTTATTCTTTTTCCTATTCTGTTAACATGATTATGAATTACATGTCTGGACTTTAACATAAAGTTATTTACAGAGGCTATCTAGCAAAAGTAGTCAAACAAAGAAAAAAGAGAATAGACGGCCGCGAAAGAATCTTTACTGATTCGAGAGAAAAAGAGTATTCTTAATAGTGTATGCTTTCTGGTTCAAACCTGTTGACAATAAACTATAACAAGCATTGAACAAGGCAATAGTTTTGGCTGATGTGTGGTGAAAGTAGTTTATGAATTCCTGCTCACAAACACACTTAGGTAGTTGTGTGATGAGTAAAGGGAGAAGACGACAGAGTGCGGAGAGAGGGTGCAAGACAGGTGGCTGAAGGAATATGAATATCATGATTGATAAATGGGATTGAGCCATGATGTATGAATGAATGATTATGAGGTTAGATCAGTGAGTAAGGATGTAAGGCCTCATTCTGAGTTTGGAGGTTATTTGATGATAGTTCTGCTGAGCGTCTGCCAAAATCGGTTACCGTTACCACTGCTTGGATTGCCACAGGATTACAAGTGGTGCTAGGGTGATGTTAGTCCCCAGTTTTGGTGGAATTACAGTAAATGATATTACGATGCAGTCATTTCTGGCTTTATATCCAACAATTCGTTCAGTATATATTTTTTTATGTGAATGCTCAATATAAATTCATAGTGTGAAAAATTAGTTCAGAAATAAATAGGGATAGCTAGTTAGTAAGTTAGTGTAAGTGGTGTTTAGAAATATACTTTGATTGATTGATTGAAAGAAATTTACAATGGGATAGTTGCCATATTCTATGTGTGCAACGTTTTGAAATGGCAATGACTGCATTTTGTATGGGCAGAGCTACTTTCATGAAGCTGTACAAACAATGTATGCAAAGGTTTCCACTCTAATTTACTTTCATAATGTTCCGCTATAATTTATTCCATTGCGTTCATAGCATAATCTCTTTCATTATGCTTTCATAATGAATGCAGGCCTTGCCATTGTAAATCACTTTCCTAATGCTGCACCCAAAATATAGGGATGCATGCCCACTGTAAATCACTTTGATAATGATCCCACAAAATAGGGACAAATTCCCACTGTAAATCTCTTTCATGATGCGTTACCCACAATTTACTCCACTGTATACCACATACATGTTGGTGTGGCCCCTCTTCCTGCCAAACACATTCACCCATCACATCCCACACACAGACATTCACACTCAGCCAGTCATTCTCTCTCTCTCTCTCTCTCTCTCTCTCTCTCTCTCTCTCTCTCTCTCTCTCTCTCTCTCTGTGTCTCTCTCTCTTTCTCTCTGTCTATCACACACACACACACACACAGACAAACACACACACACATTTATCCAAGCACATGTACACTCATTCATAAATGCACACACACATTCATTGAAACTCCTGATGAATATAGTCTTACACACACACGCACACACACTCACACAGACACACACTCAACAAAACATACACAAAACTACAAGCATGAATACACTTACACATACCCAAGCAAAACAATAATGCATCCAGTTCAAGCCATAACCGCATGGACATGCATGGACAACCGTTTTTAAAAATATTGTTGCCACTGCAAACACCGTTGGGAACAATGCCCCCAACGTGGAAGCCAAAGCTTACGATACCGGGGAAACTTCTATTCCAGTCAGTAACCACGGACAATATGAAGTGTACATTCAAAAGAAAATGTCAGCACAGCGTTTATAAAATTGCTGTAGATGGTCGCCCATTTCAACAAAACAGCCAAGATTGTTATTACTTTCCTTTGTATGCCTTCATATGCCCATAAAGCTCCTTGCACGAGGCAATGTCACAGTACCTTCAACTCCTCACGTTGATCGTGCTGATCCAGAATACCTTGAAAATCTCAGCTATATTTGCAGAATTACAGCGGAAACGGAGCAAAGCATTGCTGCCTCATGAGACTTTCTCTCCTGGTTGAGGAACCTTCATTGGAGAACATGAAACAGACACACCACCAATGCCGCAATTTTCATAGCCAGAGTTCCTTTGACTCCACGTGGATATGCGCAGCAGGGTTCTTTCCTGGCTGCAGCGCTAACGACGTTGTTGCCATCATCATTACAAACCAGCTCTCCCTGGGTGAAGAGCTCCTGCTCTCACAATGCGACGCTCTCATACGGCGTGCCCCAGGGAAGTCCCAAGGACTGCCAAAGCCACAAGGTAAGTCCCAAATCCAAAAACTGGAATCACCCCTCGACGCTGCTTATAAATGCCTCCCTGTGTCTGTAATGATATGCTCACCGGTCTGTTGCTCAATTCTCACTCCTTCGTTCAGTTGCTCTGCCTCGTCTCCCAGCATACCACAGTGTGAGAAGCCTTTCTATTTCCTGAAGCAAAAACAAATGCCAGATCGACAATAGGACCGCAACCGGTCCCCTCCAGTGGCCATAATTCGTAAGGATGGCCCTGCTGGGAAGTGCAAACCAGTAGCCAAAACTTCACGGTGTCCCAGCTGGGAGCTGCCCAAAATGCTTCAACTGTTTATCACTCCTGTTTCAGTGGCCAACATGCTTAAAGTGGCCCCACTGATGCTCCAACTGCCAAAAACTGTAAGGTGGCCCCCTGCTAGACCAACTGCTATTACAGTTAACTCCCGCCCGAGCTGTCTCCTTCCTGCCATGCAACATCAGTCGGGCTATGGGACAGGGGTCAGCTCGCCTTTGGGGCAGGGAGCCAGTGGATGTCCCCTCCTGTGGTCTCAACAGCTTCCTTCCTTCTAGGCGCTGCTCCCTTTGGACAGCTTCAGGTTCCTGGCCTTTCCCTCAAGCCAGCTCATCGCCAGTGTAGCAATGTGAAATGAAGGTCTGATGCTGCAGGTAAGGGAAGTGAACTGCTTGAATGAGTTCCAGTGACAAGATATTTACCTCAGGCAAGTGCAAGGGTAAGCAAGTAGGAAGGTACACAGGAGACATCCACCAGCCTCCATACTCACAGGTTACTTCACTCCAACTGCTATTCATGGAACTTACAGGGGCACTCAAACCACAACATGCCACGAGCATACATTCCACCAGGCATTCTCTCAAGTATTCATGCATGACCAGGGCAGGGAATACAAGATATAACATTTTGCTGTTCATTTTTGCCTGGTTTATTATCATGATTGTATGAGTTATGTATTTGCTCTGGGTTGCAATAAATCTGTCAAGGTATTAGCAAATTCTTCTTAGATAATTCTGGTCTGGAAAATGCAGGTAGGCTCTCTGATATATTCTGGTTTCTGGTCTAATAAATGTTTTTGGATACCAAACATTTTCTGGTGTTTTGCTATAGGTACAGCGTAAGGGGAAGATTTTTGAAAAACAGGACAAATATTAGGTATGAGTAACATATATCTGCCCAAATTATGTACGGACATATGGGCTACAGAGCAAGTATACCTATGTTTCTTTTAGGCCCACTTAGCAGAGTCTCAGTAAAGATCTCCTCTGCTCTCAAGAGTGCATAAGAGTGGAGTCACAGTATAATTGCTACATGCTATTGTATGAGTGGTACTAAAACGATGTACAGATATGAACAAAGGACCGTCTATGCAGGTAGAGACACCACTAAAAGGTGAACATGCTCATTGTATGTATGCAAACCACAATAGCAGTACATGTGATCTTATGTTCTTGAATTGGTATTGGGCCTCCTGCCATAGATAATGGCATCAAAGCACTTTTTGCCTTTCAGAGAGGCAAAGGAAGAGCATGATAGAACATTCAATAGTGGTACAGAGAAGCAAGGTCAGGTAGACATTTGGGTTTTGGGCGATGGGTAGATCAGATTCTCAGGAAGGCATTGAAAGGAAAAGTTGCATGTCTACAACTGAACCAAATTTATCGTGGGACACAACTGTATTCTATGTGGCACAGCACCAAAAGGAGACACAGCTGGAGAAATGTGCTCACCATGCCAGGGGATATGTCTGTAATGAACTCATCTCATGCTGAACCATGGCATGTTGAAGCCAAGCACAAGAAGGCACAGATGGCAAAGTCTTCTACTTCCTTCCTTCCCTAGGATCCCAACAAATATTTGAGAGGGGTTGCATCCAGAATTCCGATTTTGCCAAGTTTGAAAAAAGCTCCCTGAAAAGCAAGCCAACACAACCTTGTTATTTATTTCTGGACTTCCTTTTTTGATTCATATTTACCAAAAGTATTATTTTATCACAACACTAGCCTTGCACGTCTGTGCAAGGTGCTAAAGGACACAAATCATGTCTATTGCTCTGTGATGGTAAGCCAAAGCATATAGAAACATGCCCAAGAAAACAGCCTTATTGCCCCTGCATCATTGATTGCGCAGGTTCCTATTGTGCCAACCCAACAACAGGCGACTGTACTGACTTGGTTGATGCAGCCGGGGCCAAGCATTTTGGATGATATTTCCCTTGTGAGAGGGGCTACATCCCCAAGATTTGGACAGATACCAATTGTGCCTGTGTCATTTACTCCATCTGTGATGAGGAGCAGTAAACTATACAGCGTTGATGCTGCAGTGTTTCATGCTCCCCTCAGACAGGTTCCGGGGCTGCAGCAGTAGAGAAGCAGAATATCCCTGCCTTCTAATTCTGAACATTTCTTGGACTCTTGTAGATTTGCGTAACTTGGCCAAAGAATTAACTAACATATGGGAATTTCTCCTCTGTGAAAAGCATATTGAGCTAAAGCTTGGTTGAGACTATCCCGAGGGCCATCCACATAAGAACATGTCTCTGGGCTGAGTTCGTACCAGTAGAGGGTTTCCCAGACCTCTTTATGCAAATTTCGGGTGCTTTGGGTTCTCACCCTGAGTTACCAGGGGAATCCAGACATGGACACCTTGCTCACTGTGCTTAAAAAGGCAAAACTCCACCTCACTGATGAGGCCCAAAGAGGCCGAAACACGTGTCTGGGGTTGCGTTGGTACTCTTGTTCAGAGGAGAATAGACTACCATTTTTGTGCTGGACTACCTACAGGAGGGCCAAATACTGATATGTGTATTGACATTTCTCCTATGTGAAAAGCTTATTGAGCTAAAGCGTGGTTGAGACCCTCCCGGGAGCCATCCACCTAAGAACAGATCACTGGGCTGTGTTCATACCAGTAGAGGGATTCCCAGACCTCTTTATGCAAACTTTGGGTAGTTTGGGTTCTCACCCTAAGTTACCAGGGGAATCCAGATGTGGAAACCTTGCTCTCTGTGCTTAGAGAGGCACAGCTCCACTTCACTGATGAGGCCCAACTAGGCTGAAACACGCGTCTGGGGTTGCTGTTGGTATTCTTGTTAAGAGGAGAATTAACTACCATTTTGGTGCTGGACTACCTACAAGTGGGACAAAGATTGATATGTGTATGGAAATTACTCCTCTTTGAAAAACATATTGAGCTAACCCATGGCTGAGACCCTGCCGGGGGCCATCCGCCTAAGAACAGGTCACTGGTCCTTGTTCATACCAGTGGAGAGTTTCACAGACCTCTTTAAACATATGGGAAGAGTCTCAGTATGTTTAATCAAATAGATTCCACTGTACATCAGTGCTATAATTCTGCCTGGGCTGCTATGAATTAATTTATGATGATAATTATGACTCCAGAGGTCAGCAGAGATTAACTCATCATGCCAACTGACCTATGGCCGATCCAGGTACTGCCAGGTGGGTCTTTGGGACTGAATAAACATAGTATTCACTCAACATTCTGTCCTTACTATATAAAGTGAGACTGTGCATGAAGTGATTGCAAATTTGTGTGTTTCTGTTTTGCATTCAAAAATACAAGTGTGGTTTAAAACAATCAGTATAGCATTGCAAAATAAACTATTTTCAGAACTGTTGGCTGTGGAAATCCACTGTGTGTCATGCAAGGAACTAAGAACATTTTGAGAATGCACGTATGGCTCTGCAATTAAAAAATGTTCTTGGATAAGGGCAGGTACCCCTGGGGAACGATACAGATTCCAGCGAAGATCTGGCTGTCAGGGGAATGGAAGGGCCCAAAATGCAAACCAACACGGTCATCATGGAAGATAAGATAATATGTGGATCCAGTGACATGTAATTATGGAAAACAAATGAGGTACTGGAAAAATGAATGCCAATATAGAGCCCAACAAAAAAATGTCTCAATTGCACAAAGCAGTGTCCACTCCTAAACCCCAACACTAGTGTTATAGCTACCTTCCCAAACACTAATGCACCAAAGTTCATTGCTAACAAACTGTTACAGCCACAGATTTAACACGATCCATCCCGACTCAGCCTGAGATATACCTTCATTGTTAGCCCTCTGATACTTGTAGATTAATTAGATCCATACATTCAATGCAAGGTTGATGGACAGTCGTTTCTGTGCTTGGTAGATACGGGTGCTAGAAAATCTGAAATTCAATCAGATTGTTTTGCTGATGTGCAACTATCCTTAGAAACAGTGAATGGAATAGGGGTGTCCAACATTCCATTAGTAAATCAAGTCACTGAGGTTCTCACAGTTGTTTTTCCCGGACCGGCAAACTCAGAGTTTGCCGGTTAGGGCTGTGAACTACTGCCAGGGTATTGCACCCCTACCAGCAAAGAATTGCATCTATTGCTGGGACCATTGTTACAGGTGCTGGTGATGGGGGCAAGCCCATTCCGTAGAGTCCTATCGGACTCCATGGAATGAGAACTTACCACTGTTGCCAGTAACCATAAAGTCCCAGTAACACCGGGATGTTTGGTGAAGGTAAGGGTAAGGCGGGTCTGCTGGTGACCCTCTGGTAACTCAGGCGGGTCGCAGACGGACTCATAATGAAGCCCTTAGATATCGACCTAGGCTTTAAATGAACTTAACTTTTTGTATGACTTGTGTCAATTTGTCTGTGGTGTTACATTATTTTTCATCAAGGTACTGTAATTTTCTATATGAGTTTTAAGATGCAATTCTGAGTTGTAAATTGTGTCTTAAACTTGTATCTGATCTTGTTCAATTTTATGTTTAATATGCTTTTTTTGGCCCTGAGCCGAAATCAAGCAATTTTGACTGACTGACAGTTGCCTTGGGTCCCATTACTGACACAAATGCATTCCTCCTTAGCCCTTTAGTGCTATTTAATCTTCTTAGGGGTGATCTGTTATGTAAGCTAAATAGCAACATGTATTGTACACCCAAAGGCATATTTTGGAATGTCCCTAGTAAGAATACTGAGGCTGTTCTAGCTACCCTCTATATTTTGCCAGACAAGCCAGTGTCACTTGGAACAGGAAACTAGTAGACTGATGTGCACAGATCAATTACACATGTTGTAGAATCTTTGTGGTCTATCCATGATAATGAGGTAGAATATATAAGTAATGCAGAGAAATTGAGGTTTAAATCAATCCATCTAAGAATCTACCTTGTATTATGGTGTGCTCATTGAAACCATAAGCAGAGATGGGAACAACCACTATTATAGTATCTTCTAAATCAAGAAATTATTGTCTGCACCTCCACCCCGTGTAATACTCTGATTTTGACTTTTAAGAAACCGGTTAGGAACACTTACAGATTTTACAAGACCTGGGGGCAGTACTTTATATACATATTCCATTCTTTCCAGTAGTGCCCGATCCAGCTTCAATCCTGCCTACATACCAACATCAGCCAAACACTTTACAGCAGTGGATCTGTGTTCTTCTTTTTTCACTAAACCTATATATATGTATAGACAGTCAATAATTCTTCACATTTTTCCACAATGTAATTCAGTACGCATGGACTTGGCTACCCCAGGATTATACCGATTCCCCTACTCTGTTTCGTGAGCAACTTCAGAATGATCTAGATGACATTATACTTTCCACTGAAGTCATCCCTAGTGAAGAATATCAATGACCTGTTCTTAGCTTCCCTTTCATATGATGCATGCAAATTTGACACAACATATTGCTAATTGCATTAGCCAACAAAGGACATATGATTTAGGACAAAAGACAAATGGGCCTCATCACGAGTTTGGCAGTATTCCGGTAGTAAATCCACTGCAATACAAGCAAACTGATTTACTATTGCCGAACTTGGTTCGGCAGAATTAATGCCGATTACAAGTGGCGGTATGGGGGTGCTAGTCCTCATTTATGGAGTTAATAGAACTTTATGGGGATTTTGTCTGAATTACAGCCGGCAGTAATTCCACTGAAATGGCCACATTTTGGCGTTAAGGTGGCAGAATTATCTTCTACATTTTGCTGGAGGTTTTTCCTCCAACCCACCACAAAAAACACAGTTGGGAGGCGCAGTAATGCAGAGGTAATGCAGTGGTAACTCCATTACTGTATCATTATTGCTGATTTTAGCCGCACTGCTCAATTCATAATGAGGCTCAATTTGTAACTGGGCATAAAGTTGTTGCCTCTTCCAGGAAAGAAGCAGTATACAAGATACCAACAACTCAGAAAGATGAAAGCGTTTTTAGTTATGGTAGACTATTGTAGACAAAGGATTTTAGGGAACATAGAGACAGTGAAACCCTTGCAACACTATTCAAAGGACAACACTTAGAAATCCTGTAATGGACACCAGATGCAGAAGAAGACTTTGAAAACATACATTGAAAATTAGTTGACACCCCTGCTTTAGGTCTACCAGATTATAAGAAGTAATCCATATTGTATAGTCATAAAATATTTGGGTTTTCACTTACTGTACTGACACAAACATATGGACATCATCAGAGATCAATTGCATTGTATAGCAATAACAGTGCGGCAGTGTAAATATATGTGTTAGTGTATCCTTTGGAAGTGGCTGTTACACACTCAGTAATCGAGTTATTGCTTTAGAACAAAACAAAACGCATCTATCTCTTGTGAAATCAAATCTGAGATTCTGTCGTTGAATTTCTCCAATTTTACTTTGATTCAATGCCCCATGTTAAATCCAGCATCTTTGCTTCCTACTCCCCGGTATGGTGAACCACATCAAACAGAGCTCCATGACTGTGTTGCTGTCACTGATTTTTTTTTTTTTCACTGCTAGAAGTGATTTGACAGATCACTTTTAGATAATGCAGATCTGATACATGTCATGGATGGTGCTTATTATTGGGATCCGAAATGGTCAGACTGGTGGCAGGATATATTGTATGTGGCACCAGGAGTGGTGGTGGAGTGTGGTACATTGCCAAATGTTACATCTACACATGTGGCTGAGCTCCTGTACACACAAAGGCTTGTATGTTCTCTGAACAACAGTCAGTGAACATATATAATGACTCTAGATGTGCCTTAGGAGATGCGCATGCTTTTGGTTAGTTGTAGAGACAGAGAGGGTTTTTGACCTCTTCCGGTACCCCTATAAAAAATCACCAGTATGTGGGTGCGCTGATGGATGGCATTAAGCTCCCTAACCAAAAGAGATAATCAAACGAGCAGCACATCAGCCACTAGATTGCAAAATTAACTGTGACAACATTTTTTCAGAATTTACAACAAAACCAGCAGCCACTGCTGACACTCAGACTAAACATATTTTACCTGTTAGAGAGATACCAGAGTCGCCTCCTTTTAAGACTCTTCAAAAACTAGCACAGATGCAAGAACATTTTCTCTCAATTGAAAAAGATTACTGGATACAAAAAGGGTGATGATTAGATGGGGACTCTTAATCTGAATTGGGACAGTTGGTTCTGCCATAAATATTACTCTCTCTCTTAGTCAGAATATGTCACGGGCAAGCTATTCTGGGAAAAGTGGATCATTTCATAATTAAAAACGTTCTGCTATGAACCTGGGTTCACCACAATTGCAAAAGACTACTGCACAAGGTATGCTATCTGTCTCCACAAAAACATGTATAAAGCAGTCCACGTTACACACGGAGCACACCCACCACTGTATAGTACATTTTTAACCTTTAAGTAGACTTTGTCCAACTGTCGTTTTGCAATAACCTGTAGTACATCCTAGTGGCTTTGGACATATTTCCTAGTTTGGTACATGCATACCTGTGCCTAAGTATGGATTCTAAAACAAAGCACTAACTAAGGATTTTCGATACCCCATAGTATAAACAGCTGTTGGGAACCCAATTTTCCAACCAATAAATTAATAAATTAAACAACAATTCACTGCCTTTAATTTACAGCATAGCATCCGCTGCCTACACCATCCTCAACTAGCCAGTGCAGTGGGGAGACAGAATGGGATTTTGAAGTATAAATTGGCCGGACTCTGGCAAGACACTGTTGTGAAGTTGCCAGAGGCACTGCCTTTGGTTTTGTTAAGCATGAGGAGTATGCCAGACCTGAGAACAGGACTGAGCCCCCACATTATGTTGCACAGACGCTTCATGAGGCTGCCATCTTCCCCCCTATTAAAAAGTATGTATATGCGGCTCATAGAATATAACCTACATGACTATATGAGATCCCACATTTCTTCCATCAATTCTCTACGTAAACAGGTGAAAGAGATTCTGAATTAAGAGCTGGCTATACCCGTCCTTTTTCTACAACCAAGGGATTTCATTTTGTAAAAATGGCAGGGACAATATTCGATATTGTTGACCACTAATTGAGCCATTATAGTGAAAGAAGTACCATCTTTGATACATGCAGTGCAAAGTGGTAACAGAAGAATGAGTGACAGAAATGTTATGAATCTGATGACTTTGGAACTGTGCTGTCTTTTCATTATTCCAAAGGGTTCCCTTTCCCCTAAACCATGGAAACCAGTACCTACCTGGAATGGACATAGAAGAAAGTTAAAACTTTCTTGTGTGGTAACTATAGCTGAGTGTGAGAAACCTGAAGATGTCTCCGCCGCTAGTCCCCAGGGATCTGTCATCCAGGTGGCCACGAAATAGCCATCGCTTTTGGATCCAGTTCCTGGGGGTGGACCAGTGTGGGAGGTTCACCTGGATGAGGGGTTTTCGGGGAGTGGAAGTGGGGCACGGATGGTGAGATGCAGTGTCTTCTTACCTGTAACACCTTTCCCCCATCCTACCAGGTAGGATACCTAGGAACTCAACCCCTCCTTTCGCAACACAAACACTTTCTCAAAGACAGTTCACCGTGAGCGACAACAGACTAACACCAGAGCCATATACCTGTCCCAATACAATGTTTAGGCCAGTTCAGGCAATTACTGATCATTACACACACTTGACTTCCATCATACTTCCCTACACAGATAAAAGGCGTAGCACAAAAGCACAGTCTGATCGAGGAAAAGCACACAAGGAAATAGAAGTTCCAAGATGGCAGTTTAATACAAGGAGAAAGACGGTGAGACCAGAGCGGGTTTCAAGGAAGGAAATGCCCTTGACCTTTAAAATACCATTACTTTCGCGAACCTCGGAAAGTAAGATGCCTAAGAATGGGAACTAAAGCTGAATGGGTCAAGCTAAACCCTGTGCACATTCGAAAGTCTTTGATAAACCAAGGTGAACTACAATTGGTCCGAGCCCAGCTGAGGGAGACTAATTGAAAAAGGGAACAGATCTCAGCCCAATTGAGGGGGATCCTGGGTGAACCATGAGTCACGCAAGAAAACTAATATTCTCTGAACTTTGTAAAAAGTAGGATCTGAACCCGGAAGAGGGGATCCACAGTAACAATTGTTTAATAAAGGGATCTTAACCTCAGCAGAGGGGGATCTAGGGTGAAGCACCAGAGTTGAATACTTATAAAAAGAACATAACTGTGTATCTTATTGTTTTGGGCATTAGGCCCTCTGAATCAAGAGACTTTGAAGAGAAAAGAGACTTGGGCACAGAAGGCCCTGTTGTGGGAAATAGAACTGTATCTTCATGCTGAAGAAGCAAGATTATGTGCTTTGCTCGAGTGAACCGCCTTGTCCCATGCTGAAAACGTGGGCAAGGGAGGCCAATGAGCCAAACATCCTGATATATTTATTTGTGAACACTTGTTTTTTTGTTTGTTTATTATTTGTATTGCACACCGGACCCGCAGGTATCAGGGTGCAGCGCATAAGATAATTCAAAGCTTGGTTACACAAAAAAGATTACAGAAATAACAAGTTGAACACAAATGGGGATGTAGTACAAGAAATGACAGTAGCATAGGGAGGTACAATATAAAATAACATGAATGTATCTCATAGTGACATGAAGAGTAAACTGTATAGTTTGAAAGCAAGTATTTACTGTTGCGGTGCAATACAGTAGCAGGTACATAACTAGAGGTCTGAGTCTTTGAGCCATTTAATGGGGCTCTGGCGGAAGTTATGTAAGGACTGATCTGCTCTTAATGTAGGTGGCAGTGAGTTCCACAATTGGGCTGCCTTGACTGGGTAGCTACAACCCCCGATTCTCCATAACTTAAATCTGGGAACGGCATGGTAATTAGTGTTAGAGAGTCTAGTAATCCTAGTCGAAGACTTCTTGTTGAATCTTTCCGACAAGTAGCTTGGTACAGCATTATTCAAACATTTGTAAGTCAATGGGGGTCATTATGAGTATGGTGGTAAGAGATACCGGGCACCGGTAAGGAGACCGATGCCGGTAATCCCTTACCACCCAATTCCGAGGTCCCTTAGCCGGAACCGTAAAGGACGTGTGGTCTGACCACACGTCCTTTACGGGTCCCGCTAAGGGACCAGGGCGCTAATTATGGGCCTGTTATTAGCAGGCCCGTAATTACCGCCTTCCCCATTCCCATTGAGCCCTATGGGGGTTCAAATGGGAATGGGGAATGGCTGGTTGAATGGGAACTTACCGGGTCCTCCAAGGTCAGAATGACCCGGTAAGTCCCCATCCAACCAGACCGGACCTGTATTGGAGGCAGCCATGGCTAATAGCACCATGGCTACCTCCAATCTCGGAATGAGGTCCAATGTTGCAACCTTCAACTTAATTTTGTCGTATGTGGAAAGCCAGTTATTGGCTCTTCTAGTCATGGAGATGTGTTCTCTCTTAGCAATTCCTAATGCGACTCTAAGAGCATTATTTTGCAAGGTCTGGATTTTCTTGATGATTTGTTTGTTAGCGCCTATGAATAATGTGTTGCAATAATCCAACTTTGACAAAATAAGACCTCGGGCCAAGGTGATGCAACTGCTATTTGATAGAAAAGGTTTGTTGGCTCTAATCAATGTACACGTATAGGCTGTGGAAGAGGCCACAGCGTTGACTTGCTTGTTGAAGGATAAGATTGTGTCTAGGTAAAAACCTAAAGTCTTCACCTCTTTGGCCACAGAGATAGTGTTGTTGTCAATATTGAAGGCACAGTAGTTAGAGCTTAGTTTATTAAGGGATGCAGTAGTGCCCAGGATGATGATCTCAGTCTTGTCATCATTCAGGCATAGACCATGGGTGGATCCATGGATCCATGCCTGGATGATTAGGTAAATCCTGTTCACCAAGGCCAAATCCTTGCCATAATCACCTGAAAGAGGTAGGAGGATCTGGGTGTCATCTGCATAGTTAGTGTAGGTGACACCAAGATGATCCAGATCATCGAAAAGGGGCTTAGTGAGATATTATGTAGGGTGAGTGAGACACAGGACCCCTGAGGC
The DNA here is from genome assembly GCF_040938575.1 of Ambystoma mexicanum. Classification (NCBI taxonomy): domain Eukaryota; kingdom Metazoa; phylum Chordata; class Amphibia; order Caudata; family Ambystomatidae; genus Ambystoma; species Ambystoma mexicanum. The sequence continues at coordinate 1,281,240,093 of NC_090930.1, read as the reverse complement.
ACTCCATATGTGATAGGGATAGGATCATCAGCTGCAGTTGGAGAGAAAACCCTCATAGTCCAGTTGCATAGAAAAGATTGTATCCAGACTAGGGCTTCCGCTGAGATGTGGGCGGCTGTGTCGAGGTGACTACATAGGACCACATGGTCGACTAAGTCCAATGCCGCGGATAAATCCAATAAGAGAAAGAGGGCAGAAATCCCTTTGTCTCTAAGTTCGTCAATCTGTGCCTTCAAGTCTAGTAAGGCTGTTTCAGTTCCATGCTGGGGCAGAAAACCAGACTGATGTGAACCCAATAAGGAATTAGATTCCAGCTGTTTTTGGATTTGTGAGTAAGCCATTTTATCTAATATTTTCACCAAGAATGGCACAGTGGTGATGGGCCGGTAGTTAGTGGAGATTGGTGGGTCGAACGTCTGAACTGTGGTCACTTGTGTCTGTCTTACTATTGATATCATCCCTTCCTTACATGTGGTACAATCACTACTCAGTTATAAAAGGCAATACATTGTTTCCTGGTAAGGTGGTACTTGTGGGTTGATGGGAAGTTTTGAATATGGAGTTGATTTTGTATTAGGGTTTCCTCCAGATCACCAACTCTACTCATCAACTGTGGAGTCCCTTGAGGATCCATGCTCTCCCCCTTCATCTTCAATCTGTACATACAAACACTTGGAACCCTGGAGCACAGATGACATGCAGCTCTACCTGAAATATCCTCCATCGAAGACATCCACATGCTCAAGGCCTGCCTCTTATTGATCCAGTCATGGTTGTTGTGAGGTAGGGATGGTATCAGAAGGTGGACAAAGATACAAGGAATCACGTTTGTAAAACCTTTATTAACTTGAAAAGGGGTTGGAGACTATCTATCTGGCCCTGTTTCTAAATGTGAGTAGTGCCAACCATTAAACTAAGTAAAAAGGTAGTGAAATGTCTGTCAGTCAAAATAATAAAAATGTCTGTGTCAAATGGTTGCGCTCACTTTCTTGTAGAACAATAATGTGTACTGGATTGGATCAAAATAAAACAGTGCGTCAAAATAATATCAGAATGGCACTGCAGCTGTCCCACAGATTCCTTCCCCAAGCTTGTGCTACTTGGGTTTCAACAAAGTTTCTTGGGTTCAAATAGTTCACACAAAGTTTCTTCAGGGTTCTAATGGCTTTCTTTCAACACAGACTAAGAAGCCATTCTCGTCTCTCTGTAATTTCACAGTTCACAATATTTTGCGTTCACAAGACTTTCTTGCTCTTGTTTCATCAGGGGTTCCCTTCCCAACAATTCCAACAACTTGACAGTTCAATGGATTCCCTTCACATCAGATTCTCTTGTTCAAAAACGCAGTTCCCTTTCCCAACAGTTCTCAACAACTCAACAACTCTTCATATCAGAGACTTTCAAGAGTGCACAGTTTTACTCAGCCCTGTGCGGGGCCATTCCAATACCTTGGCTTCATGGGATTGTGTCCCCAGCACTCTATCGCTTTTATCACAGTTCACAAACAGGTTCAAGCCCCAGGCACTCTTTAGCTTCTTTACTTTTTCACAAACAGGGTTGTGTCAAAGGCTCTGTTTAGCTTCTTTACTTTTTCCACAATTAGCTTTCAGGGTCGTGCCCCAGGCCCTATTTAGCTTCTTTTGGGGTTTCAGCTCGCTCTTCCTATCTCGCACAGCTCCCCTCTCATGCTTTCTATTTTGCTCCTACTTCAAAATTCGCACCGCTCCCCTGCCCTTTCGGAGAATGGTTCAATTTAAACAGAGTCTTTCAACAAGGTGTAAACTTGCACGCAACCACTCCGTTTCTTTGTTTCCTTCGCTTTCACAATTATCGCGTTCACATTACAGTTCACAATGGACAATTGAAGCTTTCTCTTCAGCGCAACTTTCATCCTACGCCTGTCCTTCACTTGCAACAAATTACCTCTCATGCTTCGCGTCATTCACCATCTCAATTTGAACTCACCGTTTTTGATTACTTCAGCGCAGCTTTTGTGGTTATGTCATGTCGAGGTCAGGGCCTCCTCGCCTGCCCGTTAGACACTGTGGGGCTGACTCGCTAGTCCAGGGGAATGAGCACTTCTTCAAGGACTTCTCTTTAGAATTCAGCGTACTGTACAATCCCCTTCTGGCTGCTTGGAGACACAGCTCCCTTGCCACGCTTTCTCTAGCCTTCTCAAACCACGTCCTCTCAGCATCTCTGCGCTTCATTCTCCGACAGCAGATTTTGGGGTGTTTGGGCTTTCCCAGTTGCCTGTCAGCTCGTTCTCTTACTGGGGTTCTTTCTCAGGCTCCAACTCGGTTGTTCTGTTTCTTGCAGTTACTCATTTAAAACATCTGTGGAGTATTAACAGGCTTCAGGTGGATACAATCTACGGCCAGTGCCTGACTTCATCTGGCCTTGTTAGTGAGACATTCATAAAAACAGTACAGTGCCTCAGAATGCATTTAATTTGTTTTAATGGCACTGTGATGTTTTGGAAAGGAAGAGTATGCTGGTGAAAGGATCCTCTCCCTTGTATCAGTCATTTCGTCAAAGGAACGGGGCATCTGGGTGTCTGGGGAACAGTAATCCATACAGGCTAAGGGAATATCGGCTAGAGGTGTGTTCAAAAATGGGGGGGATACCATGTCTCACCTTAGGGTAATCCCTCCCCGATCCCAGAGGTCCCTCTACCAGGTGATCCTCCCTCATTAGTCCTTCCCTAAGCCACCTGTTTAGAGGGTCACCCAGGAGTGGGAAGGGAAAAACCCTCAGATTTTTCACACTTTCCAGTTCCTAGATCTCAAATCCTCTAAAACTGAATTCCTACTTTGGACCCACAACACAAAACACCCTGAAATGTAGACATGCTCTCTACTATGCACTTTGAGGGCTTCATATCCTAGCTGGCCACCTGCATCAAGTATTCACGCACAAAACTGTACAGGTCAAAGGTGTCTGTTGATGTCAAATGCAAGGAACCTGGTGCAGGTGGTAAACACACTTGTTAATCATGGGTGGGTAACTAACCTGTACCTAAACTCTAACGTATTCACACACAAAACTGTACAGGTCTAATTCACTCCTTGTGCTTCAGTCATGTAATTCTGTACAACCTGCGTTGCCTTCCAACCATACTAACTGTGCCCTCCTGTGGTGTCTGTGCCCTAGATATCAGTGGTTTGTGGCTTATATAGGTTGAGGTGACAGGGATAGGCTTACCCCTACCTAAATAAGGTCACAAACAGCACAGCTAAAAGCACTTTCAAGATACTTTGTGCTGTGCCCCAGAGTGATGGAGATCAAACAGGAGAAAATGATTACTTTTAATTTTTCTGTTTTCTGACCTCAAGTAAGGTTAAAAATAATGGTAAAAAGAAGGCAAAAAAATATAGAGCTGTGTACAACATTTTATAGGCACAGATGTTCATAAAGAGTAAATCCCTGAGTTACTGGGAAAACCTCAAGAACAAAAACATTGGCTGACTGGCTTCAGTAGCATGCAGAAGTGCAACCACTTTCCTCAGGACCTAGGATATCAGAGTGTGCACACAAAACAACCGCTGAGGAGCAGGCAGAGACTGCACCTGTAGTAGTAGGAAACGCGATAGGGGAAAGAGGGGAAGAAAACATGGGTGGTGATATTACTGTACCAATAAGATACTTTAGCAGGAAGTTATTAGATCATATCCCCAAAGCCCAGGGTGCGTTGCATAAGTCCTTACCCCAATGTGCAGTCCCAGGTAACCCTCTTGGGGGTTGGCCTCTTCAGAAAAAGGACTAATAAATAGTCCAAGCAGCCTAAATGCACTAACAATACTGCATTAGGATGGATTGAGGGTGAGGAGCATTGCTTGTAATTCATTCTAGTGCAAAAGGGAAAATGTGCAGGTGGAGGCCCCACCGGGGGGAGGGGGCCTGGAGGGTTGGCTCCTCCTGCATGTCCCACTGAGGAATTCACTTCTTACCTCTTGGTAGGTATGCTCATATCTCCGAACGCGTGTGGAAAGATCTGCGCATGGCTACCCAGATCTCTGTTTACCCCTTCCTGGTTTCAACTCTTAGCACGCATGCAACAAGGGCCTAAGTGTTTTACTAAATCTATGTCCTCCATATTGGAGTGTGTGTCTGATCAATGTTGCTTAAATGTGTACCAGGTTACTTGGGATATGCCGCCATTGATTCTAACTCACGTCCCCATATGTCATATTGTCTATCTGTGAAAACAAAATCAAAATATCGAGGCTGAGTACCCCAAAGGGAAATACACTGAACACGGGTTACAAAGGAACATACAAAGTACTTTATTTTATACTGAATCCAATTACGAAGAACATAGCAAAATCAGATAGCTATCGGCCCTTAGTGCAACACAACAAACTCCAGCATGGTTCAGTTTGTTCAGTGAGAGACGCTGTGCATTAGAATGCATTGGTCTTTTATACTCTTCGTGAGCACGATGTCCAGCCCTACTTCGGGTTAATATTCCGCTAATACATCACCGATCTAGGGTTCATGCCAAGTCTCGCACATCCGCATATAACTGGTTTGCTTTTAATACATATATGAACAAGCCTATACGGCAACTGTGTATTCCGGGATTTTCCATGCAGGTCTTCTCAAACATTAATACAATGTAGTTAAACAAGTGTTCTATGTTCAGTATTTGAATACATTGTTCTTAACATATGCTCGTGGATTCGTTTCCTTGCACGAGTAATCCTTTACACACAGGTCAACAAAGGACAAGGTCTCAGTTCATGACCTCAACAAGTGGCCTGCAGGCAAGTTACATATTAGCTACATGCAGAGGTCAAGACAGACATGTTGTATTTCGGAATGACATCGTCCACCATTTTAACTCACAGGGTGACTTTACAAAGCGAACCTAAAATGGCGGATTGACCTAAAATGGCGGCTTACATTGATTTTAAGGTCAGGACCTTGCAACACGGATTTATTTGCAAGCAACTTGTTAGCAGCTTGACATAGGCCAATATACATATATTTATTGTAATAGGAGGCACAATATACTTTCTTATTTGACAAACCCTCCTTTTGGCCTATGCCAAGTGCTAAAACTACTTTGGATCTCCTTGCAAATAACTCCATTCATCATCGTCCATGCACCCTGAATCGCTGTCAGAAATATGTATTGCCATTAGGTCATTCGCTAAAATTTCTTTCAACACATATTCTTTGAAAGTTTTATCTGGGCATACACTTTATGTCCTATCGTACCGATCGCTTGTGCGCAACATCCCCCTAGCATCGAACATATACTAGGTAGACACTGAATACAGCAACAAAGAAACAACAGGATTCCCAAAATAATCAACAAGACCGAAAGTACCTTCCAAACCCAAGATCGCAAGGAGTCCCAGAACCAAGCACTAAGATCCCAGTTTCCCTCGGGAACATGCACTTCTGAACTAAGGATGTGCACATTCTGTATTGCCTTGAAGATGGTTGGGGAGGAATCTGGCACAAAAACACAGCAAGCGGACCCCACTAATTTACACACTCCACCACGTTCAGCCAGAATGACATCTAATGCCATCCGGTTTTGAAGTGTTACTAGTCTTATCGCCTTCTGTTCTAATGTCATATTACAGAGTATGTTGTGGTCCAGTTGATGGTTCTCTACAGTACTCTTGCTAGTCTTTTGATATCTTCGGAATTCGCTATCTGCCCCCAAAATGGCACAACTGATTTTGCTGTATCTCCCAATATTTGTGCTGGAGTGTCACCATTCTCGTCCCGCCGTGGACGACCCTTTGAAACTTTTTTTGTACTAGCTATAAACACCCCAGGTAACAGGATCCCTAAATAACAGGTTCCCTGCCAATCCCTGGGCCACCATGGGAATGCTACATTACCGCAGATGAAGTAGACAAGTTCGCCTACATACAAATGTCTGTTTTCCCCAGTCAAATTTGCAACGTTGGCACAACCTAGAAAATCTCCCATTGAGTGAGTTCCATTCCTCTGTATGCAAAAAGAAACTGAATCGGGGCTATGATTAACAGTGTAAGAAGGAGGCGTGGCATCCTTATTGCCTATCGGAGCCATCTTAAAGGAAATCAAAGATTGAAAAGGATGAGACAGTCTATCAGAAGGCCTAATAGAAGCCACGTTAGGTTTACTCCTGTTTGCGAAAAGCGAGCATCCCAGGGGAGTCAAAACACGTTTCTCAAAACTATTCAAATCGGTGCCATCAAAGTTCCCTGAGATGCTATCATTCCAACGGCCAAAGAACAGTGCTCTAAGAGAAGCATAACAAGCAGTTGTCAAAGGTAAAGGATGCATATACCAACCTAGCCCCTTATCCCCGTGTTGCGGCAAATGTGAGCAGACCCAACAGTTAGACTTATTAAAAATGGCATACGTTGCATTCATGATAAGTAGCAGAGTATTATTGTGGTACCTTTGTCTATGCTCAGAGTCCCTAGGGGACAGAATATGCAAATGTACAAAGGGAGTAGGAACAGTTGGTACATTTTCAGTGGGCAAGAAGGATTCTAAAGGATGTGTTTCCTCAAGGTACCACAATCCTAAGACAGTGACTATTAAAAATCCAAATATCATTATAAAAACACAGCAATACGTTTTCGGGGCCCAGGCATATTGTCCATTGTCCCGGTTGGTCACCCCCTCATTTACAAGTCCCATACGAGCGGTAGCAGTGGCATTCATTGTAGTCTTCAAACGGAAACCCCAATGTTCGTTGCTGGCGACCTGCCGGTCGCGCGACTTCTTAGTCCTTCCACAACCCTAGCCAACAGAATCCCCTTTCTCAAATTTGGCCAAAAACAAGCCCTCGATGAGCCTTCCCTTTTTCGAATGCACAGCCGAACCGTGCCGTACGTCTATCAGATGCACAGCAAAACCGTGCCGTAAGTCTATCTTCTTGGAAGCAGATTGTACCTTGCTTTTCCTGGTGCTGATTGATCCAGAAAAAATGTGTCGTCACTTCCCGTTGGAAGCAACATATCAGAGACAAGTGAAGATGCCGAATTTGGAACACCAGTTTCCGGATGCAAAACCTTTGGAGAGTGTGGAGACAAAATGGCTATTTCCCTAAGCCTCACAGGCTCAGAAAGATTCTCCGACACACTCTTGGCGCTATTTACTGCTTTGGGATCGTTGGTTGCAGCATTAGCGAGGGGTTCTGTTTCTTCTGTAACGTGTGGCACCGGGTGAGGAAGTTTCTTGACATGGGACGCGTGGATCCAGTTCTTTCTTCCAGAGACCCGCACTGCTGTTTGGGTGACCAACAGGACCTGGAATAGCCCACGCCAGCGAGGTGCAAGGCAGGAAGAGCGCTCAAATGCCTTGATGAGCACCCAACTTCCAGGCTGTATACTGTGGCCCGGGCCCCCGTATCGCACAGGTAAAGCCTCTCGTACCTGGTGATAAATCAAATACAGGTTTTTAGTCAACTGGCTGCAATAATCTGAAAGTAATTCATTTTCAATGTTTCTTAACGAATTACATTTAGGAAGGTTCCAGATCTTGGCAGGTCTCCCCATTACCACCTCAAATGGAGAGAGCCCAGTCTTAGTTTGAGGGGTTGTACGCATGGATAATAACACGATCAGTAAGGCGTCCAACCTTTTTAATTTAGTGCCGGCACACGTTTTAGCGAGCTTGTTCTTGATGATACTGTTGTGTCTTTCTACTAGTCCGGCGCTCTGAGCGTGTCTGGCCGAATGGAACTGTTTGTCGATCTGTAATTCTGCACATATCTGCAGAATCACAGCAGCGACAAAATGTGGACCATTGTCTGACCAGATAACTCTTCATAGCCCGAACCGTGGGAAGTACTCCTTCAACATGGTTTTCGCAGTAGTCATGTCTGTAGCATCTTTAACGGGGAAAGCCTCAACCCATTTACTAAAAGCACAGATGACCACCAGCACATATTTTTTATTGTTGCACCGCTCCATTTCAATAAAATCAAAGTGGATAACTTCAAAGGGGACAGAGGGTGGCCCAAACTTCCCCCTGGAGTTGCTGTCCCCTTTCCCACATTGTGTTGTAGGCAAATCATGAAATCCTGGATATAGCGCTGGGCAGTTTTCAAAATTTTGTCATTTGCCCAAACTTTCTCTAACATTTTTGTCATTTTCTGTGCACATACATGCGTAGGACCATGGGCCATGATGACCATCATCATTATATACACGTCAGGGAGTAGCCATTTCCCTTCAACTATGTCCACCCAACACCCGTCATCATCAAGTTTCCCCAAGCCTTCAGCCCACCTCTTGGATTCTTCTAACGTGGCATCAGCTTGGATATCCCGTACAGACCCAACACCCTCATCCATTGCATAAGCACTTACAGTATCCCTTGAAACATACATCTCCGTAAGGGGATCGGTAGCAGTTTGTCTAGCTATCTGATCAGCGAAAGCATTCCCTTTCCCTATGTCATCTGTAACCTTTCGATGTGCTGCACATTTCATAACTGCTAACTGAGTACGGAGAGCAAGTACTGAGAGAAGTCATACTATTAGGGAGCCATGTTGGATTTTAGTGCCATGTGAAGCTAAGAACCCTCTCTCTGACCAAAGTATTCCAAAGTTGTGAACCACCCCAAAGGCATACTGACTATCAGTATATATGTTTACTGCAAGCCCTTCGGAAAGTTCACAAGCTCAGGTCAATGCTATAATCTCTGTGGCCTGTGCAGAGTTATGCATGATTCTCTTGGTTTCCACGACCGTGCTTAATGTGGTGATTGCATAAGCAGCTGTGGATGTACCATCCGGAAGTTTGAAGCAAGGTCCCTCACAGAACAGCTCTCCTTGCAGATTATCCAAAGGAGTGTCTTTTCAATCAATTCTACCCTTTGTTTCTTGTTCGGTAGTATACAGACAGTCATGTGACTCTTCATCGCCGCAAGTAATATCTTGTGGGAAAGGTAGGAGTTCAGCCAGATTAACAACACAACACCTCTTAATTTGAATGTAAGGAGCAAACAAAATCAATTCATATCTCGTCAACCGTGATAAAGTGAGGTGTTGCGTTTGGGTTCGGTTCCGTAGAACATCTACAGAGTGAGGCACCATCAGGGTTAGATCATGGCCTAGGACCATTCCCTCATTCTGTTTTACAGACGCAGCAGCAGCAGCGACAGCTCGCAAACATCTTGGCAAAGCACATGCTACAGGATTAAGGGCAGAAGAAAAGTAACTGCACGCCCTATTCTTCCCTCCATGTCCCTGCATTAATACAGCCAAAGCACATCCATCACATTCATGCACAAACAACACAAAGGCCTTTTCATAGTTTGGTGTGCCCAAAACTGGTGCAGAGCATAATGCAGTCTTAAGCAAGTCAAACAATTGCTGGTGTTCCACGTTCCACAGCAATGGCGAAGAAATGCCCTTCTTTGTCAAAGCCAAAATCGGTTTGATCGCTAGTGAAAAATGTGGGATCCACAACCTACAGTAAGAAGCCATACCTATCAAGGCTCTAAGTTCCTTCTGTGTATTTGGGACAGCCATGCCAGAAATGTGTTTTATTTTTTCAGGTGTCAATCTTCTTCCCTCCTTTGACAGTAGATAGCCTAAATAGGCGACCTCCTGGCAACAATATTGAAACTTTTTAAGTGAAGCTTTGTGACCATGCTTAGCTAGATGGATAAGCAATAACACAGCGCCCTCCTTACAGACGCTCTCTGAGTCGGCAGCTAAAAGCAAGCCATCAACATACTGAAGCAATGTGCAAGTAGAGGGCAATTCAAGGGTATCCAGCTGTTCTTTCAAAGCCCTACTATAGATGCTAGGATTCTTTGTGTACCCTTGAGGTGCACGAGTAAATGTGATCGAGCTTCCCCCTAAGGTGAACGCGAACAAGTATCTACTATCCTTGTGTATATGAATACTAAAGAAAGCATTCTTTAGATCCACAACACCAAAGTAAGTAGCTGGAATCATGGTTAAGATTGTCGTCACATCAGGCACAATTAGAAATTGTGGAGCGACGACTTTATTAATGGCACGTAAATCAATTATGAAACGGAATGGAATTGCATTATCGCCTTTCTTGTACACGGGTAAAATCGGACTATTACACAAACTACCTGAAATTTCTTCAATCAACCCGCAATGCACAAAATCGGAAACAATGCATTTCAAAGCTCGCTCGCCCTCAACTGAAATCTATACTGGGGAATGCGTGGCAGCTCAATTCCATGTTTCAAAACTATCTTAACAGGTTCAATCTGTAAAACACCAACATCATTATTGTCAACAGCCCATAAGCTCTCTGGTACATTAATGGATTCTGGCGGCGAAGGTCTAGTCAAGAATTGCGAGACAGAGTATTGCTGCGTTGAAATTGTCAGGCGCACTCCATCAGAAGAACAATAAATCACTGCATTTAATTATTTTAACAGATTCAACCCCAGCAAGTTCTCTCCACAATTCGAAGTCAACAGAAATGGACAGTGGTCCATAAAGGGACCCAAAGAAATGGGTACCGGCGAAGAAACCGGACAAACAACTGGTGTGCCAGAAAACCCTACAGAAACATTGGTTTGCCCTGACAGTGGAATGTTGGGAACCCGTGAATGATCAATGGAACACTTCTGTGCTCCAGTATCTATCAAAAACTGATGCTTCCTATTTCCCACCACCATTTCAACGTAGGGACCTTTCTGATTGACGGGAATAGATGTAGGTTCCAAACCCTGCTTCGGGCAATCCTAACGAAACAAAATGTCATCAAAGGGAAGCTCTTCTGATAAATATGCAGCAGAAGGATGATCAAATATGATCCTTGTATCCACACTCGGAGTCTGATTATCCTGTGAAAAAGGTTGCTGAGGATCCTGTGTAAACTGACCTCTACCAGGGCCCCCTACACCCGGGCGACCTCTGGATCGTCTACCCATATCCCAAATGTGTTGTTCAACCTTTGTTGAAGGACGGGGCATTGTGCACGCCAATGACCCTCTTGACGACAATAGGCACACTGATTAATGTTCACAGGACCCAAGGGCACATTCCCTTGTGGAACATACTGACCTCTAATCTGAGAACTGCCCCCTCTGGGGCCTCTCACAATTTGTTGTAATAGCACTTTAGTCTTCAAATCACCTTTTCGTTTTTCAACTTTATCTTTTTCATTATTGACACGATTCTCGTAGTACTGAGCCATGTGCAGTACTTCTGATTGGGACTTCGCCTGCCAAGCGCTCTCAGAAGACATACTTTGTGACAGGCTGTCAGGCAGCAAACCACGCACAAATTTGACAACAAATAACCTTTTCCCAGACTCTGTGCCTAGGTCTTGTCTACTGAAATCCGAGAATACCTGTTCGAACCGATTAAAGAACTCGGTAGCACCCCCAGACTTCCCTTGGACACAAGCCGTAAGTTTGTCCCAAATAATTCTTTTCTCTGGAATTATAGTTTTCAATTTTGCAATGATTCTATAAGGCAAAGTTAGCATCACCTGAGGCGGTCTTTCACCAGCTGGCCTTTCTCCATCGAGTCTAGTTATATTCACCCATGTATCTCCCAACCCTGGTACGTCGTCTATAGTTCTAACTTGTTTCCACAAATCTACGGGCAGGAGTACAGGAAATAACAGATCAATATCTCCTAAGGTTCACACTGAGGACTGCAAGATGGACTCTATTTCTTTATAGAATCCTGTCGGATTTTTCCTAATATCAGGAAAAGATTGCCTAATAGTATTCACTTCCTGTCTTGAGAACGGGATGTGAATGAACTGCGATACATAATGTGAAGGAATGTTCACAGCGACTACATTTGTTGCAGGATCAGCCGCAATCTCAACCTTTGGGACAAATGTCGGAGGAACCTCTCTCATAGGCAACTGAGAAGTCGGTGACTCCGAATGCCTACTAAGCAACAGAGCTAAGTCGAGCGCTAAAGCAGTCGAAGAAGTGTCAAGTGAAAAAGCTCTCTTATAAATACTCAATAGCTCTGTGGGACAACTAATCTTTCTTTTTACACAATCATCCTGTAGGTACTCCATCATTACCTGTATCACTTTCCTCTGCATTTCTGGTGTATACTGACTATATATGTCATATACTTCAACTGGAGTTATCGACATATCTGAAATCCATATAAGCGCGTCCTTCGTACAAATTCGTGCCTCCTCAGATATCGATTTACGACAAGGAAGGAACCGTTTCTGTACATACATACTTTCCCCCTCGTCATCCTCATTCTGCAACTTTTCTATCTCCTTTCTATACCCAAATAACCTCTCAACATGCTCATTTACTTTCTCCACAGTGTCTCTAGAAAACGCTAAAGTATTTAGATCCCTTAACCCTTGCGGGAGATCTGTATTATTTAATTTTCCCCACGTTACACATAAATGAATCCCTAAACCTTCAATAAAAACATTTTTCTCAGGATAATTATCCATATTACAAAGTGTGGCAAAAACATTAGCTTGATCATCCCTCTCCATACAATGCTTAGCCCATGCAATCAAATCACGTTTTTTTTCTGGTGGTACAATATTGCGAGTGACAACCTTCGACCCTGCACCTCGATCGACTACAAGCGGCTCAGGACCACTTGGAAGAGAGGGAGCAGGCAAATTCAATGGAGGTACTGTCACAGGTGCGATAAGAAGAGGTGGAGGATCTGGAGGAAGTGGAACATTAGGAGGAGCAGGAACAACAGGAACAACAGCAGGTAGAGCAGGAATAGCAGGAGGAAGAGGCAAAGCAGCAGGAAGAGGAACATACAGAGGTGGCGCAGAGGCACCAGGCCTTCGTTCATTTAACAATTTGTCTATGAATTCATCGGAAGCATGGAGGTCTTTGGAAGGATAGATTTTCTGAATTCCAAGTGAGAAAGCCCTATCCATATTCCTAGTCGATTCAGAATGTTTATCTTGGTCATACAATAATGCTTTTTCTGTGTTCGTTTTATGAGAGCGCGCATGTTTTTCTCTACTTTTAAGTTGCTGCAACACTTCTTTTTTCCAATTCTGCAAAACATCAAATGCTGCAGGTCTAGCCTTTTTCTTTAATAGAATTGACTCTAAATACTCAAAATGAGGGATTTCAAAACTATCATTGATTGGCCACTGAAGTTCAGAAGCATGTCTGGTTTGTCTATGCCAAATGTCATTAAATACTATACTTCCAATGGCATGCTTACAGTACATAGTACATGCCGGCGTCCCCTCCTGTGGTGCGGGACGGCTAAATTCCAAAGATTGTCTATCGCTGCGGAACAACGCCCTGAAGCAGGTAGACAATTTCCCAGGCATATCAAATTATTGGTGTTACCTGCTCAATAATTGTGTCTGCAGATACAATGCGCCAAATTCAAATTATCAGGGTTGAATTAAGAGTCGGGTCACGACTCACCTGAACAAACCTAAGGAGGTCCGATCGGATTTCAAAGAATCTTACATCATGTATGGTGATTTCGGCAAATCTGCCCGCCTCGATAAGTAGACCCTCGTCAAGATGCCGTCTCGGACCACAAGCTAATCGTCCAGGGATCGGCTCGTGAAGCGCTGCTGAGGTATCGCGTCTCGTTCAGTAGGGCCCCTTTTTGTCACACCGCCCGATCCCGGTCCGATAGCCTGCATCAACCTTCAACAATCCGGCATCAATCTTGAGGGTCCCTATTCGGGCGCCAACTGTGAAAACAAAATCAAAATATTGAGGCTGAGTACCCCAAAAGGAAATACACCGAACACGGGTTACAAAGGAACATACAAAGTACTTTATTTTATACTGAATCCAGTTACGAAGAACAGAGCAAAATCAGATAGCTATCAGCCCTCAGTGCAACACAACGAACTTCAGCGTGGTTCAGTGTGTTCAGTGAGAGACGCTGTACATTAGAATGCATTGGTCTTTTATACTCTTTGTGAGCACGATGTTCAGCCCTACTTCGGGTTAATATTCCGCTAATACATCACCGATCTAGGGTTCATGCCAAGTCACACACATCCGCATATAACTGGTTTGCTTTTAATACGTATATCAACAAGCCTCTCCGGCAACTGTGTTTTTAATAGATATATCAACAAGCCTATACGGCAATTGTGTATTCTGGGATTTTCCATGCAGGTCTTCTCAAACATTAATACAATGTAGTTAAACAAGTGTTCTACATTCAGTATTTGAATACATTGTTCTTAACATATGCTTGTGGATTAGTTTCATTGCACGAGTAATCCTTTACACACAGGTCAACAAAGGACAAGATCTCAGTTCACGACCTCAACAAGTGGCCTACAGGCAAGTTACATATTAGCTACATGCAGAGGTCAAGACAGCCATGTTGTATTTTGGAATGACATCTTCCACCATTTTAACTCACAGGGTGACTTTACAAAGCAAACCTAAAATGGCAGATTGTCCTAAAATGGCGGCTTACATTGATTTTAAGGTCAGGACCTTGCAACACGGATTTCTTCGCAAGCGACTTGTTAGCAGCTTGGCGTAGGCCAATATACATATATTCATTGTAATAGGAGGCACAATATACTTTCTCATTTGACATATCCATTTGTAACTCAATAATCATGTAAGAAAATGTATTAAATATTGATTAAATTATATAATATTACATTCATTCATATGTTGATGTAAATTCAAGATCAGGTTACTTATATGTGGTTGTTTGTAACAGAACCATTACTGCCCGCTTGTTTTGAAACAGTGCTCGTCCTGCGGTACAGTTCTAAGATACTGGAGACTACCAGCAGGCCTCACAGTTGTCATGTTAGTCAATTGATTGACTGCTGGATTTGTGCTGATATCACCGGTCGGCTTGATTATAGTCACAGTTGTCATGGTTACCCAATGTTGACCTGGTAACTGGGTGCTGGCTACGATGTTGTCTGAGTGTGTGTGCACTGGGACAGTGAACCAAGCCTAAAAATAGTTCCCGTTCTAATAGTGACAGTTCCCTGAGTCAACAGGTGTGAATGTTGGATGAAACCAGGAAGGAGTTGGGAAAAGTAAATTATAAATTGTAGTTATATTATAATTGTATTATCATTGTAGAAGTGCCCTACCCCTCCCCCTAGGTCTCAATTTGACCTGTGATGATGCTGGTATGTATACAAAAGATTTAGAGAGCCATAAATAATGATTGTATACAGAACTTGCTTTGTGTCCTTCTAGCAGTGCTGAGCTGGATGCCTTAATGCTGCTTAGGTGAATTTAGAGAGTTGTCAAAGTTTGCCAGCTTGTGTGTTCATTAAGGCCAATACTGTCTGTGCAAAGGTGAAAGATCCACTGTTGTTCTCTTATGAACAGGGACACATATAAGCCTCCTCCTCTGTGAGGTACTACAATTTTCCTTTTCACGATGGTCCATGTAAAGTCGGAAGGGCCATGGACTTTAAGAATAAAATACTCTACAAGTGTTTTATTTATTTTCTTTGTCCTGATACACAACCAGTGTTCCCCAAGGCAAATTTTCACTGGCTGAGTTGTCATTCCAATGTATCTTAAATTGCATGGACACATGATAATATAATGTTGCAATTTGTGAAGAACTTATGCTTCCATGGGTAACGCCCGCCTATGTCTATGGAAGTGCTCCTTCTGGTTTGTGGGCATGCACTACATTGACCTTAGGGTGCATGTTCTACTAGACCAGGTTGATTCCAGAGGGTGTCTGTTGCTCTCTCTGGTAATTCCTTCTATGTGTTGACAAGTGAATCCCGGAGATTCCTCCTGCATTCATCTCAAATCTCGGTGGTACGATATTTGGTGTACCCACATTCAGGAGTGGCCAACATTTGATAAGTACTTTCTTGATTTGGTTCACCTTGGGAGAGAAGCTGAAGACTGCTTTGATGGTGTCTGATACATCGAGTCTTCTACCTTGTTCGAGGGTAATGTCTATCGGGATATTTCTGGCACGCTTTTTGCCTGGTTGCACTGTGCTCCAGGGTATCCCTGGCTCCTCAGATTAAGTGCTAAATTGGGTGACTGCTGATCATAGTCACTTAAATCTGTACATTTTCTTCTATATCTGAGAAAGGGTGGTTCTCTCATAGGCTCCTTGGATGTTAGCTTTGAAATAGTAATAGGGAATTTCTATCTGTTAATTTGTGAAAAACAATGCTCTTAATTCTCCCCTCTTCTACACTGAGGACGTAGTCCAAAAAAATTCACTTTTGATCGACTGCTGGTATCTATGAACTTTAAGAACACATTTCTTGAGTTCAGCCATGTTATGAGTTTACTGATGTCGATGTCAATGCCCTTGAAAATCATGAGTATGTCATCGATATATCTTGACCACAGTTTGATTTTGCCAGCGAAAGGGTTGTTTGTGTTGTAAATTGTTGTGGTTTCAAAATCTGCTACATATAAAATTGGCAAGACTGAGAGCAAAGATTGCACCATCGCTGTACCCGATATTTGTTCAAAAAAGTACCTTTCGTAAATTAAATAGTTTTGGATCAGTCCAATTTCTGCCGGTTGCATTATGAAAGTGACAGGGATCTCAATGGGTGGATCTCTCTCTCTGAGTATTCTATCGATCTCGCTGAGGGTAGCCACCTGTCAAATCGGGGGAAAAGCAGCAATTCAATGTCTAGGGTCACCAGTATTTGGTGGCTAGATAAAATGGGAGATCATTTGTAGGGAATAAGATTGATATGGTGTCTTTTAGGTAGGATTTCATCTTGATTACCTCTGGTTTCAGGAAATAAATCACAAACTGCGACAGTGGCACTAGGATGGGCGACCTGGGTCTGCCCATTGGTGTAAGGACTTATACAAAGCACCCTGGGCTTTGGGGATATGATCTAACAACTTCATGCAGAAGTATTATATGGGTATAGTAGTGACACTACACATGTTTTCTTCCCCTCTTTACCCTATCCCATTTCCTTCTAGTACAGGCACAGTCTCTGCCTGCTCCTCGGTAGTTGTTTTGGTGCCCACTCTGGTACCATAGGCCCTGAAGAAAGTGGTTGCACTTCTACATGCCTCTGAAACCGGTCGCCCAATGTTTTTGTACTTGGGGTTTTCCCAGTAACTCTGGGATTTACCCTGTTTGAACATATGTCTATACAATGTTTTGCCTTGTTTTTACTATTAATTTTAACCTTACTTGAGGTCAGAAAACAGGACATTTTAAGTAATCATGATCTCCATCACTCTGGGGCACATCGCAAAGTGTCTTGATGTCATGAGGAATAAACTCTGATGGTCTGTATGGCAGAGATGGAAGCAGATTAGTTCTGCATATGGGAATACCCCCAAGATGGCACCTTGCAGTGTGTGCAGCGCTCCTGGCACTCCCTGTACATGCTTGAGGCTGACTCCGACCCCTGAGTCAGATGAAGTTTATCTGGAGCCATGAACGGAGCTGCACCGCATTGCTACTCTCCATTGCAAGTGCTTCATAAGTTTGTAGCATTGTGCATTTATTTTCCATGCTAATCTTTGTATCTGTTCTATCCCAATCTGATCTCTCATTTCATTCACACAGGAATCATCATTTCACCCGTGGCTCTCCCGTTCTCAGCTTCCTGTTCCCACTGGCATCACCTTTCCCGGTAGGAACTCATTTTTTACCTTATCCCTTTCCTTATTCCACCTTCTGACCTTCCTCTCATCTCTCGCCCTTTGTTTGTATTCAGCAGTTGCTTACCAGTTTTCTCTCCATAAACTTGCTGAGCCTTTCCATTCATCAGTGTTATGTTCCTCCCACCCGGAGCCTCTACTAGGAGGTGGTTATCTCCACAGCCAACATTTGGCAACTGTATCTACCGGGCAACTCACCACGGTGCCAGGTAGGTTAGCACCCAGTCTCCTGCCTCTCACCCTGAGCCTATCTCTCTCTAATAATCCTTCTCTTTCTGGCCCGATCAGAACCACTATCTGTGCATCTACGTAGCAGCCTGTCTTTCCTGCACTGGAACACTCTGCTTCCTGGACAGACAGTTTGCTCTCTCCAAGATAGAGAAACAAAGGGTAACACACTTCTGCTGAGTTTCTTACATCCTGTGGCTTCCAGTTCCATACTTTGTTCATTGTCTTCATATTATGTTGCAGCTCTACTCTCTACAAGTCTTCAGTAAACCAAGAAGACGGTCTTCCTAGTAGTCCAGCCCTCCAGTCATCAGACACAATCTGGATATGCACGGAGAAGATTCCACAGGGTTTTCTTACACAGAGGGTTTCTATGGAAACTCTATTCTCTCCAAGCTGTTTATTGTTGAGAGAGGATAGGGCAACCAAGAGGATTCTCCATTCCTCACACTGATGCCTCAGATCCAGGTCAGTGTTCCTTTAATTGTATATGATTCCTGGTAACATTGTGTTGATTGTCACACTTGAAAGTGTTTTTAGCTTTGCTGTGTGTTGCCTTAATTAGGTGGGGCAAGCCACTCTATGTCCCCTCACCCAAGATAAAGGGTACATCACTGATATTTAGGGCAAAGCCACCATAGTAGGGCACAGTTAGTATGGTTGGAGGGCAACGCGAGTTGTACAAAATGACATGACTGAATCACAATCTGGGAATTAGACCTGTACAGTTTCATTTGTGAATATGTTAGGGTTTAGGGACAGGTTAGTTACCCACCCATAGTCGTCAAGTATGTTTACCACATGCACCAAGTTCATCCTGTGGAAAATCAAGAACCTCATCCCAAAAAACAACTTCAGATCTGCTATCTGAGCCTTTGTCCTTCTGCACCTGAATGGTGGCAGTGCCCGTTTGGAAGGTCTTCCGGCGATTACCCTGCCACCCCTGAGATGTGTCCTGCATGCTGCAGCATGATTCATCATAGGACTTCGTAGATTTCACCGAATCACCCCGGCCCACATCAAGCTACACTGATTCTCACTGCAAATCCCTATCATCTTCACATCCTGCTGCTTCATCCACAATGCTATCACCCTGAAGACCACATGCTACCTCACTGAGAAACTCAACATCTCTGGAGGCCTATGGTCCACCAGAAGTAAGGACATGTTCAGAACTCGATTGATGCAAGATGGAAAGAATCATAAGAGAGGACCTCTCTGTTTATGCCCAAAGATGCTGGAACCTCCTCCCCATCAACATCAGACTGAGCCCATTGAATCTACAATTCAGGAAAGAGCTCATGGCCCACCTCTTCAAGGAATGGCTCTTTCTTAACACCTAGGTCCCCACACTCTCCACTCCCCACACTACCCAAGAAGGGGGTGATCTGATCCCCACTGTTTCCTCCACTGTTTGATTGTAAATCCCTTGCTGACAAACTGCCCAATCTCCCCCTCCCCTATTGTTACCTCCCCACACCCTTGTGTCTCTGCTCCCCTCATCATGTTCTCCACCTATGATTGCAAAGTGCTTTATTGCTTCTCAGAGCTAAGTCTGCACTAAATAAAAATAATAATAATAATAATAATAATAATAATAATAATAATAATAATAATAATAATAATAATAATAATAATAATAATAACAACAACAACAATAACAATATTAATAATAGGTTAATTCCTAAACCAACAGAATATAAACCAGGATGGATCACCTTTCCATGTGTAGCCCTTGCCAATCGGTTCTCAAATGAGAGTTCCATGGGAGGCCTTGGTGCACTAAAGAGATCCTTAACACCAAACCCCCACAGTTTGAGCAATCTACCAACTCCTACTCCCCCAAAGAAAATTATTTTGCAAGAACAAATTCATCTTTCTTTCTAAATTTTTACTAGTTTCTCTACTCTTTATTTTGTACATGGGAAGTGGGGCATGGAGAGGCAGATACCCTGGATAACAAATTACACCAGGGTCACCAAGGTGATAAATTACACTGCCAATGTTCTGGCTATGAAGGGATTCTGATATGTGATTTTTGAATGCATCCTTCTCAAAATGGTGTTTTCAATTCCCTTTTCTTCCTCTAAGGGTTTCCACTGAGTTCCCTAACTGCTCTGAAGGAACAGCCATAAGACTGCAGCAGTAGAAAGTCATAGTTTTCTCTAGTAAGGCTAAGAGGAAATAGTCAATGTGGCAAACGAGATGAAAGAATCCGACTATGATGTGCCATGTTAACTGGATGTGTTATTAAAATTAAAATTAAATGCCTATCTAGCCCGACTGCTATGAGGGAAGTTCCATGCAAAATCAACTAAAAATAAGGGAGCTCGAAGAGCGGCAGAGCAATAGCCTTGGTCTTTGGCTTTTGCCTGGCAGAATACTTGGATCGCTACTCCTTGAAGAAGGGTTTAAAAAGTTTGTCACCTTCTGGATCTCTTTCCAAGAGGTTTTCAAAGTTCATCAATGTCACACAACATGGTTCACAACCTCTCTGCGGGATATGTGTGTCAGATGTCAGTGCTTTACAATTCTTTCTATTCAGGAAGAAAAGGTTTTAAATGTCAGTATAGTTCTGTACAATGTTCTTGTTTTATGCTTAAGGCATAGAAGCCTCCAGGTTCGTCCCCCCTCTATTTCTGTTTGTTATATTTTGTGGTCCTTGGACTTCCAAAAGTTCTCTGGCACTCTGACAGGCTTACTTTGTCTCCGTTTTGGTGGGCCGTCTGCCCGTTTACGGTTTCTTGACTCCCATAACCCTGGTGAATTTCCCAGCCTCAAAGATTAATGTCTCTCAGTTTCTCAAAACTCTCCCAAGTCCACTGGCCCTCTGCAAGGCTTGCCTTAGCAGGGCCTCAGTAAGGTGTCTGCCCATTCTGGCTTTCTCAGCTCCCGTAACCCTTGTGGTTTCTGCAGTCTCAAATATTAATGTCTCTTTGCCTCACAGGGCTCCACAAAGCCCTACCGCCCTTTGTTTGTCTGTCTGTTCCGGTTTCCTGGTCCACCGTAATCCTTGTGGCTTTCCCAGGCTCGAAAGTCTCAGTTCACCCATCTCAACAGCATTAGCTCTTCAGGAGCATTTGTTACCCTTCCGATGCTCGGCTTGGCAGCTGATACATTTCGTTTGTGGAGATCAGGTATCTGACCTCTCGACTGTGGTGTGGTCTCGGCATCAGTTAACAAGCCTCAGGCCCACCACGGCTTCCTTATGATCACCACACCAGGCCAGATGGTCTCTCTACCGTTTCCATCTCTCTTCCAACCTTGGCTCCAAAATAGTATCACATATAAAAAGGGTGTGTTGTTGCTCTTTGACTGGGGTATTCAGGCTATAGTGCTTGGAATGTTGTAAATACCGTCCTTGTGAGGTGTTTATCAAGGGCAGTCTTTGAAAGAACAATTGGGTAGATTTGAACAGGGTAAAGTCTTCCCAATGGGGGACAGCTAAAACATTGGTGAGTGTTACCTATCTAGGGAATTTGTTCCC
Source organism: Ambystoma mexicanum (assembly GCF_040938575.1). NCBI lineage: Eukaryota > Metazoa > Chordata > Amphibia > Caudata > Ambystomatidae > Ambystoma > Ambystoma mexicanum. The sequence goes on along the minus strand of NC_090930.1, from coordinate 1,281,218,819 downwards.
TCTCTACAAGGGTGAGCTACTTCATTTGGGACTTGAAAGGTGAGCCCGCTAAGATTAACACCTTGTAGGAGACCGAGCAAGCGGGATCCCACTGGGCCGACTCCTCCCCCCATAGAGGACAGCCAGATTCCAAACAGGGATACATGTTATCCTCCTTTGTCTCAGGAAACTTAAAGATATGTTGGTTTAATGTATGCTAAACTGGGTGATGATTTAGGACTTCCTAG